>NC_064618.1:200235380-200554547 GCF_023898315.1 Schistocerca nitens
GCCCCTCTGGTACCCCCAGAGGTGCGGCCTTCCCCTCCTATAGTCAATGAACCAACAGTGTCTGAACCCACCTATATGGATATTACTCCTTATCAGTGACGGATAGCGACTCAGTGGCGTGACCGACTCCGGTCCAATCACTTTTACTTTGGACTCCGGCTTGAGAATCCTCCAGTGTAATGGATATTTGCGTCACCTTCCAGAGTTGCAGCCCCTTCTTTCCTTCTACTCTGCTGCTCGTATTGCACTCCAGGAGACCCATTTTGCCAATTCTTACTCACCCACCCTTCGTGGGTTCCACGCTTTCTGTCTGAACTGAATTGTCCCCTTGCAGGATTCTGGTGGTGTTTGCACCTTGGTCTGCAAGGACACTGTTAGAAAATGGGTTCCCCTCCATACCACCCTGGAAGCCATTGCTGTCAGGGTCCATCTGGCCACTCCAATCGCAATCTGTACTCTCTACCTCCCACCTGACAGGCAGCCCACATCCCATGCCCTCTCCACCCTTCTTCAACAACTCCCTTCTCCATTCCTGTTATTAGGGGACTTTAATGCCCACAACCCACTTTGGGGTAGTCATATGACTACTGCCCTGAGCAGGACAGTTGAAGCTGTTCTGGCAGGGCTTGACCTCTGTTTACTAAACACAGGTGCTCCCACACACTTTAGTGTGGTGCACGGCACTTTCTCAACCATTGACCTCTCCAACTGCAGTCCCGGCCTTCTTCCCTCCATTCAGTGGGGCGTCCACGATGGCTTATGTGACAGCGACCATTACCCGATTGTTTTGACCTTCCTTCAGTGTCTCTCGCTCAGTTACCCTCCCAGATTATCTAGGGCTGATTGGGGTGCCTTCTCCTCTGCTCCCATCCCCCCTGTATTGCAACAAATTGTGTTGATGACTCTACTCAGACTTTGACTCTCTCCATCCTTTGAGCAGCTGTTTTAGGAATCCCTTCTTCAGGTTCCCCACCCGCCAGAAGATGGTCCGTTGGTGGACTTCGGAAATTGCTGCAGCCATAAAAGACTGCCGCTGTGCTCTTCAACATCTCAAGCAGCACCCTTCTACTGCTCTTCTTGTGGTCTTTAAACGACTCCGTGCCCGGGCCCGCTACCTAATCAAATTTCAGAAACGGATTTGCTGGGAACAATATGTAGCTGCCATAGGACCCCACACCCCCTCTTCACAAGTCTGGGCTAAACTCCAGCGAATTTTTGGTCACTATCCTCCCACCGGGGTTGCGGGAATTTCTATGCATAGTGTTGTCCTTACCAATCCGGACTTTGTGGCAGAAAATTTCGCTCAACACTTTGCTCAAGCTTCGGCGTCGGCTCAGTATTTGCCCACATTCCTTCTCCTGAAAGAGCATTCACGACGACTGCCTTTGTCTTTTGTTTCTTGCTGCTCAGAACCATTTAATGCCCCATTCAGCAAGTGGGAATTTGCCAGCGCGCTTGCCCTTTGTCCTGCCACGGCTCCTGGACTGGATCGGATACATAATCAAATGCTCCAACACTTATAGGTGGCTGGCCACCGTCGTATACTGACCCTCTTCAACTGTCTGTGGGGTGAGGGAGTATTTCCTACCCAGTGGCAGGAAAGCATTGTTGTTCCAGTGTTAAAGCTAGGGAAGCCGCCTCTTCAGTTGGATAGCTACCGTCCAATTAGCCTTACTAACACCCTCTGCAAGCTTCTTAGACACATGGTGAGTCAGCAGCTGTTTTGGATCCTTGATCCCGCAACCTTTTGTCATTGACTCAAAGTAGTTTTCGCTGTGGCCGTTCTGCGGTGGATGACTTGGTCCACCTGGAATCTGCTACCCGGTCAGCTTTTGCCCATCGGCAACACCTCATTGCAGTCTTCTTTGATTTGCATAAAGTTTAAGACACCACCTGGCGCCACAACATCCTCACCACCCTTCACGAATGGGGCCTCCGCGGCGTTCTGCCCGTTTTTATCTGCAACTTCCTTTCTTGTCGCTCTTTTCGGGTCCAAGTTGGCTCCTCCTACAGCTCTCCCCATCGGCAAGAAAATGGGGTTCCACAAGGTTCTGTGCTGAGTGTCCCTCTTTCTCATAACCATTAATGGTCTGGTGTCAGCTGTTGGGTTGACAGTGTCTCACTCTTTGTATACTGACGATTTTTGTATCTACCTCTTCTCCTCCGTAATGGGGGCTGCAGAATGCCGTCAACAGGTGGCAATCTGTCGGGCACACTCATGCGCTCTTTCCCATGGCTTTGAGTTTTTGGCGGCCAAGACTTCTCGTGCATTTCTGCCGTCGCCATACAGTCCATCCCCATTCGAAACTGTTCCTCGATGGCCAGCCCCTCGATGTGGTGGACACACACTGCTTCTTGGGCCTGGTCTTCGATGCCCGGTTGACATGGCTCCCTCACCTTCACCAGTTGAAGAGGACCTGCTGGTCGCATCTCAGTGTTCTTAGGTGTCCGTGCAATACCACCTGGGGTGCAGACCACTCTGTTCTCTTGCAATTGTGTCAAGTGTTGGTCCAGTCTCGTTTAAACTATGGAGGTCCTGTCTATGGTTCTGCGTCGCCTTCGACACTGCAGATACTAGACCCCATCGACCACTGTGAAGTCTGGCTTGCGACAGGTGCTTTCCGGACTAACTCCGTACTTAGCCTTCGCGCAGAGGCGGGGATTCCACCACTGCGAGTTTTGTGCCAGCAACAACTGATATCTTCTGCGCTCCGCATTCGCTGCACCGCAAAGCACCCTAATTATGGTCTCCTTTATTCAGACACGGAGATCACCCTGCCGCAGCGGCGGCCACGATGTGGGCTTACCATGGCTGTCTGCATTCAGTTGCTCTTTTCTGAGCTCCAGCATATTGCCTTTACCACCTGTCTTCTCCGCTCATGCGTGTACCCCTCCGTGATGCGTCTCTTGGCCACAACTCTGTCTTGATCTCTCAATCGATTCAAAGAATTCTTTCCCTCCAATGGCTCTTCGCCACCAGTTCTCCTGTCTTCTCAGTTCTTTTCAGGATTCAGAAGTGATCTATACTGATGGCTCCATGGTTGCTGGCCACACTGGTTTTTTCTTACACCTATGCACGACGCATGGAACTTCGTTCCTTGCCAGATGGCTGTAGTGTTTTTACTGTAGAATTGGTAGCTATTTGCGCGCACTGGACCATATCCACTCCTGCTCAGGACTATCCTTCACTATCTGTAGTGACTCGTTGAGCGGTTTGCACACTTTCGGCCAGTGCTTCCCTCGCACCCATCTAATGACAACTGGAAAACAACTCGCACCCATTGGTCATTGCTATCCAGGACTCCCTTTCTCTCCTCTCTCAATGTGGATGCTCGGTGGTTTTCATTTGGATCCTAGGCCATGTTGGGATTCCTGGCAATGAACTTGCTGATAGACTGGTTAAATTAGCTACTACCAGGCCATCTCTTGCTATTGGTATTCCGGAAATAGACCTTTGCTCGTCATTACTTCATCAGGTTTTGGGCCTTTGGAATGAAGAATGGATCACTCTTTCTTCGCCGAACAAACTCAGGGCAATTAAGGATTCTAAAACTCCATGGTGGTCCTCCTTAACGGCCTCTCGTAAGGCCTCTGTCGTCCTCTGCCGGCTCCACATCGGCCATACTTTTTTGACTCACGGTTACCTCCTCCATCATGAAGACCCCCCCCCCCCTCTCTGTTGTGGACTGATGTTGACTGTGGCTCACATCTTATTGGACTGTCCCAAATTAGCCACCCTACGACGGACTTTTAGCTTCCCAGACTCGCCACCCCTGGTGTTGGCTGACAGTGCATCAGCTGGGGATCTCGTTTTACGTTTTATTCATGATTGGGTTTTTTATCAATTAATTTAAAGGAGGGACATTCCACCTTATCAGTGGGTGGAGGGGATGGCAAGCCCTCTTGCTTCCCCCTTCGCCCCAACTGAATTGGCTGCAACTGGGTTTGGTGGTTCTCCCCAGCCCTCTGCCTTCCCACTCCTTTTGTTACGGGGTCTGTTATGTCTTGAGCGTTTCTCTTGTCTCGTGTGCTGCTTACTTCCCACCCCTGTCATTAGTCACTTTCTTTCCCTCACATCTTCTTCCACCCTTTTCCTTCCTTCCCTTAGTTTCTCATTTTATTGACATTGTAGTTGCCTCTCCTATTGTGGGATTTTATTGGTTTTAGTTAATCTAAGGTCGGAGGGACTGATGACCGTGTAGTTTGGTTCCTTCTACAACCAATCAACCAATCAAGACACAGTATGACCACATGGATTCATTGCGGATAATTGTGAAAGTAAGGAACACATCTCCTCGAAAGTGATTGTGACGGATTCAAGAGTGGAGCCAACATCTTTAGTGAGAAAATCTCCTGGGAAGTACATGAAAGGAAGAATGACCATTGGAGTCATTATCAGAAAACAAAAAAAATTGGCAAAATGCTGTTTCAGCTGCTGCAGATACGTGTCTGTCATATTTGGCATTGTTAAAGGGTGGAAACGTGGGTGGATAGACCTCTGCTGAGGAACAATCACAGGTTGTGTGAGTTGGGTACTTTGAACCCGTAATTGATCCTTCAAAAGCTGAATGTCCTGATGGAGCAATTCAGCATGTTGCTGCAGTTGTTGGCGGTATTGTTGTTGTTGAAACTGTTCTTGGAACTGCTGTTGAAATTGCTGCTGCAGGAGTAGCTTTTGCTGTTGCTGTTCCACGAGTTGCAGAAGTCTGGCATCCATGGGTTCTGCTAAGCTTTTGTCTCATCGCCAGTATCAGAATCTGACAAGACCAGGAATGACTCGAGAACCATTAGAAACTGGCTGACAGCAGTACAATGAATTGCCAGAGGGTAAACAGGTGGACAACAACTAGGGAAAGACAAACAATGGAGAAGGCATGGCAGAATAAAAAGTCTAGCAAGTAAACAGAGATTGAAAGCCTATGAAATAGTGAATTCAAAACAAAAACAATGGTGTATAGTGAGATCAAACAGTAACATAAAGAAATCATGACTGACAGTGGAGCTGCTGCGCTTATCGCCTTAAAGAGCAGCCATGGTTACTGATAGGCCGGAGGAGTGGCAAGTCCTTGCGGCCGCACTTTGCAGCAGTGACAGCAACTTTTATAGATGTGGCAGCACCGTCCAGCAGCTGTCACAGAGTTCCATACCTTCTGGCAAGTCTTCAAACTTGCTGAGCCGGGATACCAGACACGTTAGTATGGCTTTTACTTTATCTGCTGTACACCAAAAAATAAAATAAAATGAATGAATGTTTCTTATGTACCAAGTATCAGTATCTACATTGGCCAGCTGAGAGATTACTATTGAAAAAAAAGGTTTTTTATTTTTGTTAATTTATTTATAAACTTTTATTTGGAGGTCAATAACTTGACTGTAAATGGTTATTATGCTAGTATGTTAAATACTGATTCTAAAGATTTTTCTTTTTCTTCCACTTGTAATACCATATAATGTTTCTGCAGTCTACAAATCGCCTGTGTTTTATTATTTGTTTCACTCAATAATTATTAGTGGTTATAGGCTTTTTGAAACCACGATTCCGTGGTTTTATGTTCCTATTTTATTTTTAGTTTTACGAGGTATAATGTTAGATTACCTTACTTGGGTTGTTTGTTGCAGGCGTGCTGCTGGAAATGGATTTACTAAAGTTCTAAAACTAAACGAGAAGATAAAAAATCTCAATGAAAGATTATTAGATTTGAACTACACAGTTATGTTGTCAGCCAGGGAGATTGTGAGAGTGAAAGAGGTGTTGTGTCTTTTGGCTAATGATCCTAAAGTGATAAACTTGCTCCAGTTAGATTCTAATTTTACAGATGCATCCAGTGATACAGATAATATGTAAGGTCGGTTTGTGGTAATATCTTGTTTCCTGTGACCGACGATTCTGATTTTTATGATTGTCAAGAAAATAGACAGGTACATTCAGCATCTTTTCCCCTGTAATCAAACTCTGGCAGATTAGTTAAGATATTGTCATGTTCTCTTAGTTATGATAGTATTCTAATCAACCTGCTATAGATTTTATGTGAGTACTTGAGAATACATTCAAGGGGTACCTGCATGGAATGTATCTGTAAATGACTTAATATACATTGTGAAATCTCTTCAAGGGTTAAATTGTTAACTGTGCACAGTACCATGGCTTTAACTTCATCTGGTGTATGATGGAAACATTACCTAGCTTTGGTTGTTTTGTTGTGATTCTCCTGTTGGAAGGGGATTTACTGAACCTTTGAGGAAAAGATAAAAATTCTCAGTGACATATTATTAGATTTATACTAAAAATTTGTGTTGTCACTCAAGGATATTAACAGTGCAAAAGAAGCGGGTTTATGTGACAAATGATTGTGAAGTGCTGAAAATACTTAAGTTCAGTAATTATTGTACAAATGCATCTAGTTGTATGGATATTTTGTAAGATTTGTTTGTGGTAATACATTGTTTTCTATGACTGACAGCTAGGCTGGCACATTGTACTCCTTAATAGATACAACAGCAATGTTTGGAACCTTCCAGAGAGTACCAGAGTGATGCTTTTTATTTGCAGTGAAAAGGCATATAAACTGAGAACGTTTAATTGAATGTTATACTTTCATTGTCCTCAGTTATTAGCAGGTAAATGTTAAACTGTTTCTTGTTCTTGTGTGTTAGGACAAACTTGACTCAAGAACTTGTTAAATGATGATTTTGTTCTGTTGAGAAGTCACTAAGATAAGGAATAGTAAGAGTATGCAGGTTACAAGTGTACAGTGAGTAATCTCATGCAGTTGGCAACACTACTGATGGTGTCGGTAGTGATATTTTATTGTATGCACAACAGCATTTGGAGAATCCACATTGCCATCAGTCTGCTCAACTATTTTAGAATTCACAGGATAAAATACATTTTTGTTGTTTTACTTATGTTTTGGAACTTAATACTTCTGGTTTTTTGAGTGAATTGTGTGATAAATTTTTGCTCATATCGCTGTACAGTACAGTTTGTTACAAAACGACACTAGTCAAAGCTCTTTGAGTGGTGTTGGCATCTCACAATAATTCTCTAAAATGCTACATGCTTGGCCAAGAGTATATAGCAGCAGAAAAAAAAAATCAGTGAATAAGTAATGATTTATTTAAACCTGGTGGAATAGTTAGTTAACTTTTTTCTTTGTAAATGACTGATAGCTGGAGTTTCATTTAGTGGCCAGACTGCTGCAAACTCTAATGAAGCTGCTGACCAAAGGGACTGGAAATGGTAAATCTGTAGATATGTCACATACAATAGTCCTAAAAATAACAGTTTGTATGCTAGACTTATTTTAGGTATTCATACAATTCTTCCACTTTCTCAAAGAAGGTAAAGGAATGGGAGAGGTTTAAAAGAGCAGACCCACACAAAAATTACTTGGAAGAAAAGGAATAAAAAGAGCCACAGGAAGTAAAATTGAAAAGAATGGCTGAAAGAAATCCAAAGAAAACTGTAAAAATGATCACTAAAATATTAGGGAGGAAAAAGAAACCAAATGTAAATAAGATTTTACAATTGAAAAATGAGAATCGCAGACCTTCTAAATGTTCATCCGAAATCAGGACTGGATGGTATGCAGATTATGCAAGAACTGTTGACAAGACGAATGCTCTGCCTTTGACGGCAATGGGCCTTAGTAACTAATGCTTGCTTATCCTTTAACTACATAGGTCATATAGACAAAGCTATCACAAAAATACACTAGGTGTGTGCTTCTGCCTTCCCCCTCCTCTCTTCCCAACACATGTACAGGATGTCCCATTTATCTTGTCCACCCTAAATAACTGTTTGAGCAGATGCAAGTTACAAAATGTTTCAAGCAAATTCTAAAGACCTATTCAAAAATGTATCACAGTGTACCATTCACTGAAACACAACGTTATTAATTACATAACACGACATTGATATTGATGCTCCCAGCCCTTAGTGCAGGTATTCAGGGTAATGGAACACACTGCATGTGCTGACATTGACAGAGGACAGTGTAAACATAAAGAGAATGCACACCGTCAACCATCGTCAGTTGAAGAGTTGTGAGACTAGAATTACACAAACGAAGAAAAGGTAGAAATGCTACTCACCTATGGGCAATGTAAGTTATCAGAACAGTAATTGCAATAATCATCTTGTGGTGCAGTTATTCTTGTTGTCTCCATGGTTGCTAAGAAAATGGGATGAGAAGTTCCACCTTATGCAAGACACCTTTTTTTTTCTTTTGGTTTTACCCATACATGTTTCAGCACTTTTGTGCTATCGTCAGTGGGTTCTATTTTTTATTTTTAACTGTAAATTTATTGTTAACATATTAACATTTGTGTTGTTTACAACATTATGTAAAAGTTGCATTTATAACTTAATTGGCGAAAAGTGGGTGTAAGCATAAGTAACATACCTTACATGATGTTATTGTCCATTTATTTTGGTAGCTGTTCTGCTACACAATATACAACTTGTCATCTGCAAACAGCAAAACCTATTTTATTTTCTGTTTGTTATGCATTTACGAACGGAAATAAGACTGTATCATGTTTCCTTTCTGTAACTTACAGTTCTTAAGTTGTGGTGCATTCTCCTGTGTTGTTGGCGAAGTAAATAGGCTTACTTCTTTGCCTGTGTTCGCGTGACAATGCATTTTTTCCGATTACTCAAAACATAGGTGGAGTTTTCGCTGCCATTACGTGTTGTTGTGGATGTGTGTCGTTCATTTGTTTCGTAGCGTGTTCTGCTCGGTGAGGCGTGTGAGTTTGGATTGTATTAGGCGTTAGTGGTGTGGGTTTATGTGTGTTTTGAATACTGGGGCAGAGAGAGAGAGAGAGAGAGAATTTTTTTATTTTTTTATTTATTTTGTTTTTACAGAAAAAATCAACACAAGAAAATGCCATCATCACAAAAACTGACTAAGGTAAATCAATAGTAGTCATAAACAAACAGGAATATATTCACAAAACATTATAATTCATCCAAAGCAGCAATATCACAGAATTAATAAGTGACCCAACAAACTGATATCAAAGTAAGTTACAGAAAACCCTGACAAACATAGAAACAATTTTCACAGATTGAAAAAATATACAGAAAAATCCCAAGTCCCTCACCCTAAATTCATTGCCTAAAGTTCACAAACCCAGAAGCCTAAAGAACTCAAGTGACTAATAGAAAAAATAAGAAATTAAAACATACCAAACACAGCAACATTGGTTTCATTTGATATAATTTCAATGTACACACACATCCCAACAGAAGAAACCATCAACATCATAAAAAGAAACCTCCAACTGCAAGGAAACATACCCACAACAAACATACAAGAAATATTAGCCATACTCAGACTCATCACAGAACAAATCTACTTCACATTCAACAACAGATTTTACTCTCAACAAGATGGACTACCCATGGGTTCACCAATCAGTGGCCTCCTAGCTGACATCTTCCTCAATCAGATAGAAAAACAAATCTTTGACAAAATAGTAATACCAAAACAGTACAAAATAATATATTGGTACAGATACGTAGATGACATAATATGCTTAATAGATGAACCACTGTCTCGCATAAAAGAACTTCATGATAACATAAACTCCAGCCACCCACAAATACAATTCACCATTGAAACACAAACAGATGAAAAACAGCATTTCTTAGATCTCACTATACACAAGAGGAACAACAAACATGAATTCACAATCTACAGAAAACCCACAATCACCAGCACCATTATTCATAACCAATCCGATCACCCCATAACTCACAAAGAAGCCAGCTTCAGATATTTACTTCACAGGCTGAACAAAATACCCATGAACAAGCATGACTACACACAAGAACTTAACACGATAAAACAAATTGCACAGGAGAATGGATATGACGCAAAGAGAGTAGACAAAATAAATCACAAAATACAAAAACAAACAGCACATAACCATGAAACACACACACATACAAACACAACTCTCCACACAACAAATCAGCAGACAGTAAGCAACAAATGGCATATAATGACTTACAACAACAAAGTCACACACAGGGTAGGTAATATACTAAAGAAACAAGGACTCAACATAGCATACAGAACCAGCAACACAATACAGAGCAGACTAGGAAGAAATACCACCAACACTGACACATACAGCCAGTCCAGCATCTACCAACTTACTTGCAACTGCTGTCAATCTGTATATGTGGGCCAAACATGTAGGACCTTCAGAACCAGATACAATGAACACCTCAGAGCACTGAAAAGCAATAGCACACACTCAACATTTGCGGACCACCTGGTAGCACACCACCATCCCACAAACATTGAAACTGACTGTCACATCCTAAAAACTAGCAGCAGCCTGTACCAAAAATTAACTATAGAAGAACACTACCACATCCAAAAATCAATAGCCCAGGGAAAGAAAGTACTCAATGAATACACATCACTATGCAACAAAACCATCTTCGCCACAATAGAAGAACTGTACAAGTAACACCTACCCCACAAAAAAAACTCTCTCTCTCTCTCTCTCTCTCTCTCTCTCTCTCTCTCTCTCTCTGCCCCAGTACTCAACACACACATGTAAACCCACACCACTAACGCCAAATACAATTCAAACTCGCACGCCTCACCTAGCAGAACACACTATGAAACAAATGAACGACACACAGCCACAAGAACACGTAATGGCGGCGAAAACTCCGCCTATGTTTTGAGTAATCGGAAAAAGTGCATTGTCATGCGAACACAGGCAAAGAAGTAAGCCTATTTACTTCACCAACAACACAGGAGAACACACCACAACTTCAAAACTGTAAGTTACAGAAAGAAAATGTGATACAGTCTTATTTCCGTTCCTAAATGCATAACAAACAGAAAATAAATTAGGTTTTGCTGTTTGCAGATGACAAGTTGTATATTGTGTAGCAGAACAGCTACCAAAATAAATGGGCAATAACATCATGTAAGGTATGTTACTTACGCTTACACCTACTTTTCGTCAATTAAGTTATAAATGCAACTTTTACATAATGTTGTAAACAAAACAAATGTTAATATGTTAACAACAAATTTACAGTTAATAATAAAAAAAAAACATTGACGATAGCACAAAAGTGCTGAAACATGTATGGGTGAAACAAAAGAAAAAGGTGTCTTGCATAAGGCGGAACTTCTCATCCCAGTAATTGCAATACTGTTTCCTTATGTACAGGTACATTTAGTACAGTAGTTTAGTCCTTTTAAATACTGTTGTGTAGAGTAGGCATACAGTAAATGCTATCCTTCCTACAAACTGCAACGATATAATGTTTCTTTTGTTGTTGTTGAAGGTAGGCGAAATGCTACACAGGCAGCGGAACTGTACAGAGAGCGATATCCTGACAAGAACCTACCTTCCCGACGGGAAATTTTCTCGTCTTGTTGCGACGCTTCAGGAAACGGGAAGTTTCAACCCACAACAACGCAATCGTCGTAGCACTCGCACAGACGAAGCCGCCGGAGTTACTGTTCTCGCTTCTGTTGCTATGAATCCACATGTGAGCACACAACAGCTTGAAACACGAGATAGGCATTCCTTAAACCAGTGTACATCGTTTTCTTACACGCCACTAGTTCCATCCTTGCCATGTACATCTACATCAAGAATTGCATGGGAATGATTTCCAGAATCGTGTACAGTTCTGTCAGTGGGCACAGCAGCAAATCCTCACCAACCCGAACTTTTCCAATGTTCTGTTTACCAATGAGTGTTCCTTCTCAAACAAAGCACAGGTAAGTACAAGAAACATACATTATTGGTCCAGCGACAACCCACGATGGATTAGACAGGTGGAACATCAGCGTCAATGGAAAGTTAACGTCTGGTGTGGGATGCTTGGTACTACAGTTATTGGCTCTTATTTCATCAATGGTAGTCTAAACAGCACAGTGTATGCCAACTTCCTCAGACAAATTCTTCTTCCTCTTCTGGATGAAGTGCCGCTAAGAACCAGAGTGCTTATGTGGTATCAACACAATGGATGTCCAGCACATAACGCCTTGCTTGCACGTTGTGTTCTGAACCAAAGGTATCGTGCCAGATGGGTTTGGTCGTGGAGGAACAGTTACTTGATCTGCTGGGTCTCCTGGTTTAAATCCTCTGGACTTTTTTCTTTGGGGATGCATTAAAGATGTCTATCATGATATTCCAACAACTCCGGAGGACATGCAGGAACGTATCATGCTTGCTTGTAATTCTCTTCAGCAGGCAACACTGGAAGCACTAAATAATTCTTTCATTCAACGAGTGCACCAGTATCGGTGTCCAGGATCACCACTTTGAGCACCTTTGATTGTCCTACTCATGGGCAATGGTACAGGAGAGTCAGTCAATTTTGTATTATGTTTTTGCTTGGTTTTCGTTTGTTTTCTGAAAACTCCAGCAAGTGGACGAGTTCGTGATCCCGGGCTCAAAGTCGATGTTGTGTTATTTAATTAATAACGTTGTGTTTCAGTTAATGGACACTGTGATACATTTTTGAATAGGTCTTAAGGAGAGGGAATGAATTACCAAATAAAAAATACAGGGTGCCATTTAAAAAAGTCATACTGCTGTTCATATCTTTGTAAAAACCACAAAGAAACAACGAAGGAAATCATGCTGATTGATGCCCCTGAAGGCTAAAGAACATTTGCTTGAAATATTTTGTAATTTGCATCTGGACAAACAGTTATTTAGGGTGGTTAAGATAAATGGGACACCCTGTATAGTTACAGTGGGAAAACCGAGTACAGTATAGATAGACGTAATATAGAAATTTAATGATTGCCCCCCCCCCCCCCTCCCTCGCCCCCTCAAGTTCAATTGATCCACTAATTATAACTGAGAATTGCGTGAGGTTTAAAGTGGATTGCTGTCCTAGTTTCTAGCTAAAGTATTATGGAAATGGTTGCAGAATTCAAATGTGAGCAGCCAAATGCCCTACATTTGGTTAAGGTAATGTAAAAGCTAAAACTGAGTCATATGTGACTGATAAAAATCATCCCTAAAAGCCTGGATTTATATGTAATATCAACACACAAAAATGTACATATTTGTCTTGTAAATGAGTATAGTATGTAAAAAAAAATTTGCAGTATTACAAAAATTTAGCATAAAATAGTAATTTCAACAAAATCAACTTGTGATTTTCATCACAGTCAACTATATTATCCAGGGTTGACACACACACACACACACACACACACACACACACCCCGCACGTGCGCGCGCACACACGAGAAAATCTTGTTTTTGTCTCAGTATATGAAATGGTTTGTTTACTGAGGTGTCACGCATCATCGTTGGGTGGGTGCTGCTTCAGGGAAGCATTCCTACTGCTTCTCCCCTTCCTAAAACTCCCCTCATCTCGCAGTCGGCGCTGCCACCACTTCTTGCTGCTAGCCTAGCAGCTGCCAACGAGAGGCAGGGAGGCAAGAGGTGTGGTTTGTTAGGATCTCATTCTCAGAGATTGTTGATGCAGCAGTCGGAGATGGTGATAATGTGTGCTTGAGTTGTGTCTGAATGACTCTGTGAATGTGTGTGTGCTCTCATTTTCTGACAAAGGCTAAGGCCGAAAATTTAGTTCTGAGTGTGATAGTCTTTTCTGCATGCCTGTCTGCGACTCAGCGATCTTCTTTACAATGAGTTTCTACCTATCCTCATCAGTACTGATTCTCAGAATATTTGCGCATGTTATCTGTTGCATGGATTGATCACTGCAGTACCGTTTCATCAACATGGTGTCTGTGACAAGTGAATAGCTGGCCACATGAGTGGATTTCCATGACGGGCTAAAACTGCAGGTCATTTCTGTGGGTCTCTCTAACGGATCAGGCCTGCTGATCTTCTGAAGGCTGTCGTTTCCCACTAATGTGCGCAGGTGGGGGTCTGTCTGTTTTTGGTGTAATGCGGTGGACTTTAGTGCTTTATCCATGGATCCAGGACTGCGGTGATCCTTGGCAGGTCAGAGGCCATGGGCAGTGGATTTCAGGAATTGTGACTGTCTGCCCGAAAGTACTTTGTACAATGTGGCGTTTTATAGACATTCTATTTATTGTAGTACATTTTTGGCTCTTTGAAAGCAGTTTGTGTATTAGAAAGTATGGACGATGAGAACAAAATTGTGGCAGTTGCTGGCGGTTTGTACACTATGTATTCATATATTTTTCAAAATAAAAATCACACAATACCTGCAAAATAATAGACGTAACACAGTGGGTAATAACCGACAATAACGGTCATTTTATTGGCGGTAACTTAGTGTCGGTTTAGACAACTCTTCCCTGCCTTATACACTACTTTCAAGACGGGTACTTTTTTCTGAGGTTCACTGAAAACAGTGAAGATATTTTAAAGTGATCTTGTGACTCCAAGGAAATGCGTATTTTTGTCACCAAATGTGTTTTGTTTTATTGAAATAAAAAAAGTGGTCTTAATGAAACACATACACCATTTGGGTTGCTTTCTCCGTCCAAAATCAGTTCATTGCAAAAGATGTTGATATTTGTACTTAAGAATTTTGCTCACATGGAAGGAATTCAAAAAGAGGGAAACAATGTATTACGTAGGTAAAAGTTAAGTTTATGGTAATCTGTTAAAAGAGTGGTACCTATCGGTGTTTGTTTTCAGTTAACACACAAAAACTGGATTCATACTATAGTTTCATTATGTCTACAATGAAGAGCAGCAATGTGTTGTTTCATTGTTTTTCTCTCACTATTCTGTGGCCCTTAAGTTTTAGTCTCCGTTTATGGAAGTAATGACAATTTATCAGATCACTTGCCAGCACATTCTCATCTGCTTCTTTCTTCGTTCTCCATCTCCTCCCCTCCCATCCTAAGGTGGGTGAGCCCTCCCTGTGGCAGCCCCAAGTTGGAAGAAGTGTGCCATGAGAGGTGCTGTCAATTGTGGGGGGATTTTTTTGCGATGAACCAGTCATCTTCATCTCAGCCTATGTCTACTAAACATAAACTGAATGAGGCTAAAGATTCAACTCTCCCAGCAGGACCTTGGTTCCTCATGGTGTCACGTAGTGAAGGAGATCAGTCTTTTGCTACAGTTAATCTGTTTATTATTCAGGAAAGGTGTTGATGCTATTTGCAGGCCCAGTGAAATCCTGCTCTCACTTACGTAATGGGACTTTGCATGTGGAGACCAATTGTGATTTTCAAGCTCAGTGACAGCTTACACTGTAGTTCCTCCACTGCTATCTTGGTTGTGTCAAGGACCATCGTACACTGAATTTTTTTGTGTGGTGTTACTTACACTTGGCTGCTTGATGGTCTGACCAAGAGGGAAATCTAAAATTATGTCTGATCAGAGTTTCACTGTGGTCCATCATGTAATGAAAAGGATTGCTGCAAGCTTAGTACCTAAACCTACACTTTTTCTCAGAATTAATCAAGTAATGCTTCCACTGAAGATTAAGGCAGGCCATAAAGTCATAACTGTCTGTGACCCTGCATTCCAAACCCGATGGTTGCCACCAGTGTCAATGTTATAACCACACCCACGTGTCCTGTCAGAACACGGCCAAATGTGTTACTTTTGGTAGAGATGCTCAAAAGTTTGATTGCCCGCCGCCTTCTCTGCACTGTGTCAATTGTAATGGTGACCTTACCACCTCATACTGTGTCCCCTGTGTATCTTGATGAGTGAGCCATGCAGGAGATGCAGGTGAAGGAGAAAATTCCTAACCCTGTCACAAATTGTTAGCTAGTTGAAAGCCCTGCATTTTACCATCGAGCACTGATAGCACCATTCCTGCTACACCTCGCTCCATGAATGGACATGGCCGCACAGACTTATGACCTCCAATTCAGTACTGCAGTTGTGAAATCGCTGAGTGTCATGGTAGCATCCTCACCTCCTTCTCCTACAACTGCACAAGCCACCAAATCTTTGCCAAATCTTTGCGATGAAGTAACATGCTACACAACTGGCAGGGCGGAAAGGACAAAAGGAACACTCCTCCGAAGACTTTTTGTGTCCCTCCAGCCAACAAACATCTGAGTCATCATCTGCCAACTGTAGACTAAGAAATTGAACAAAGGCAAACGGTCTCCTCTTTTCCTGATTAGGAGATCCTTCTCAAGGTGTCGCTGCATTATACCCTCACCTGGCCGATCTACATTGTGCTGATACTCACCGCCTACAGTTTTTGTGTCCTGGAGCTTTCAGGTTGACTCAGGGAGAGTGCTAATGCCTCTGTACATTTCATGGAAGAGGATCCTCCAGCTTCTGTGCCCTGTAGCAGTGTGTCTTCGAAGGCTAGCACTACAGCTGCCAAGGTAAACCCCCTTTCATTTCTTCCCACCTCTGTATTTTCTGTTGTGATTCCTCCAGTGGAACATTCATGGCATTAGAATCAACAAGAAGGAATTACAACTGCTCTTGGAATTGCAGTGACCGGTTGTTTTTTACCTTCAAGAAAGAAATTGCATCCTCACAACTGCTTTGACTTTTATGCTGAGGAAGCTTTCCATCTCATTGGGGTTTCATGCTGTTCACTTGGAATGATGTTCATAGCCAAACTATCACATTAAACACCCTGTTTCAAGCTGTTGCTGGCCACATTTTCCTTCCTTGTTTTACCTTTTCTCTTTGTAACCTCTACGTCCTTTCATCATTCGCTGATACCAGGGTAGACACTCAGCTTATTGGTCAGCTCCCTCACCACTTTTTGCTGCTTTGTAACTGTAACGTCCACCATCCCCTTTGGGGCTCTTAGAGAACCTGTCGAAGAGATTTCCTGTTGGTGGACTTTCTCAATCCACTCAACCTCATCTGTCTTAACATGGAGCACTCATGTTCCTTTCAGACTCCAGACTGTTCCAAAAATTCCGGAACTTTGTCCACAAAATTCTTCTATGCTTACCCCTCCAAAATTTATACACTGCTCCCAACGCAGTTTCCACTTCTGGAAGCAGTCTTGGTATGCCTGTTGCTGGATTGTGCGAAGTGCTGTCTATGAATTTTCTTTTATCTTGTCTGTCGTTGGAAATCATCATCCTTTCAACGGGGTTTTTAACTTTGGAATTTAAAAAAGTCTGCAGGGGTCTGGTCTGGAGAGTACAGAGGCTGAGGCAGCACAGTGATTTCATTTTTTGTGCAACAGTCATACAGCAGCAGGGGTGAATATGCGGGATAGTTATCATGATGCAAGAGCCATGAATTGTCTCGCTACATTTGAGGCTATTTCCTCCTCAAATTTTTTTGCAGATGTTGCAACACTCCCGATAGTACCATCGTTTAACAGTTTGTTTTTGTGCCACGAATTCATGATGAACTAATCCCTCAAAGTCAAAGAAAACTATCAGCATGGCTGTAACATTTGGCCTGACTGATGAGCTGCTTGTTGTTGTTGTTGTTGTTGTTGTTGTTTTTGTTTTTAAAGAACCTTTCCCAACCCACTGTGAAGATTGAACTTTGGTCTCAAAATAACTGTAAGCTTCCAGCATGACTTGGTGTGTCTGTGAAGGTTGTACATAGCTGAACAATAACAGACATAAAACAAAGAAACATCCGTCAGTTGCATAACATAGTAAACATGGGCGTGAGCAGGGATACCAACCGCATTTCGCTCTAACACACTATTGGTGCGTAATTACGAATATCCCGGAATTTGGACCTCTCATTTTGCACTGTCCAACTTGCCCGTCGTGTTAAGTGGTCCTTTCTCTCTGACGCATAGTCGAGCGACCATTTCCTATGCACTATCGATTTGCGGAGTTATGCGTGTAAACCCATTTGGCAGCTTTCTAAGGCCGACTGGAGTCTTAACTCCTACCTGGCAGCCTTCGACGAGCATTTCCCCATTTGTGATGACCTTATGAACGTTATCCTTACTGCCACACAATGTTCCGTACCCTCACTTCTTCGTCGTGCCGTGTCCTGGTCCCCTGATGGACTGAGATATACCGCATGTAGAGAAATCTCTCCACATTTATGATGGCGAACTGTATTCGTTATATACAGTTGCATGCGAAGTGTCATCGCAGTCTTCGGGATAGCAAAAAAGCTAGCTGGATTTCCTTTACTGTTTCCTTTAAAAGTTTCACTCCCTCTTCTGTCATGTGGGTGTCTTGATTATCATTAGTTGTGGAGCATCGACAGTGACTTTCGCTTTTCCAATGACAAAACCATTTGTATGCATTTGTGGTGGCGCAATGGGTTTCTTCCATCGTCTTTACATCTTGGGTCTGTTGCTCTTCTGTTCACTGAAACTGGTTAATAATATATATAATTTTCTTTAACCTTTCAAGACATTCTACTTCGCAACAACTTCGTTGGAAAGAAGCCTGCTGCCACATCTTTGCACTGGCGTTTGTCCTCTCCATGGCAACTACTAGTTCGACTATCGACCTTACAATAACTTCAGTGAAAAAAGCATGCTGCTTCATCTTTGCAACGGCGTCTAACGTCACCATAGCAACCAGTGGTTCCAAATGGTTCACTGACAGGCCTTGAGAGGGCAACTCATGTACTGCCAAACCGAAGTTCACTTTCCTACATATTTAAATATTTTTAACGCTTCTTAATTGACAATAGCTGTTTAATAAGCTAAGTTTAGTGTGTATTTATTTCTAATTCTTGACAATGTTCTTTTAACTAAGAAATTTTAAATTGTAATTCGACTTATAACTCATTGGTTAATAATGACATCATGCAGTCAGAAGTGGGTGGAGCCTGCATCATATATAGTAAGACGTGCACTGGTTTCTCCAGTAGTGATTCTTCAACAGAAAGAGGTTCCTACTCAATGGTAATTCAATGTTTTATAGCTTTATAACTTTATGTATTTTGTTTAATGTATGTAGCCCTCTAATTAGAGCTTTGTATACAACTTATAGGTCTGAAGATGACCACAGTAGTGGTTGAAACCGGTCACCTTGTTAAATAAATCGTGATCAAGACTGTTTTTAATAGTAATTATTTATTGACCATATTGAGAATTACACACACAAAATAATGTTTTATCTACGCACTCTATTTTTCCACGTTATCTTCGTCCCATTCTATGGCCTTGCTCCAGCGTGAAACAACTGTGTGTATGCCCTGTCGGTACCAATCCTTATGGCGGGGCAGCCAACGCTTCACTGTGAATTACCACCTCATCGTCCTCAAAATGCTTTCCACCCATGGCATCCTTTAATGGCCCAAACAAGTGGAAGTCCGAGGAAACTAGGTCAGGTGTGACAGATGTGGACGGTCTCCCGGACCGCTGCAAATAGTGTTCTGCCGAACCACCTTCTGATGACCTCACCCTCTGTGCCCAGCAACTAACTGTACTTCTTCCGCCGGTCGGTGTGGCCGAGCAGATCTAGGCACTTCAGTCTAGAACTGCGCGACCGCTACGATCGCAGGTTTGAATCCTGCCTCAGGCATGGATGTGCGTGATGTCCTTAGGTTGGTTAGGTTTAAGTAGTTCTAAGTTCTAGGGCACTTATGACTTCAGATGTTAAGTCCCATTGTGCTCAGAGCCATTTGAACCATTTTTGTTCTTCTGTCGACAGCAGGTGCTCCATAGACTATGCACAAGCATTTGTGTATGTTTCCCACAGTTTCTTTCTCTGCAGTGAGAAATTCAGTGATGGCACATTGCTTGTAATGTACATCACCTACAGACGCTATTTTGAAACAGTCCTGCAGCTGCACTATCTGTTGGAAGTGACGGAAACTTAGCATGCTCAATCAGAAGACTTCAAATAATACATACATAACGTTTCACATTTGTAGCATTGTTTTCAACTGAGAAAAACAAATGGGGTGCATTACTTTCTGGGCAACGCTCCTGAAACAAATAGTGGGAAAAGCAGATGTCAGACTCAGATTCATCGGAAGAATCTTAACGAAATGTAATTTATCCACGAAGGAAGTGTCGTATAAGATGCTTGTTTGGCCGTTTCTCAAGTATTGTTCATCTATCTGGGATCCCTACCAGATAGGAATCATAGAAGAGATAGAAAAGATTCAATAAAGAGCTGCAAGTTTTGTCATGGGATCATTTAGTTGGCATGACAGCATTACGAAGATGCTCAACAAACACCATTGGCAGGCATTAGGCGTTGTCCATCCTGGAGAGATGTACTATTGAAATTTCTAGAGAGCACTTCCTGGGAAGAGTCAGACAACATATTACTTCCCCCTACTTATGGCTCTCCTAATGACCATGAGGAAAAAATTAGAGAAATGAGAGCCAATACAGAGCCTGATTGTCAGTCATTCTTCCCACGCGCTATTCGCAAATGGAGCTACGTTACGTACTGGAGTTTCCTTGTGGTTACTGCTCTGGCAGCTTAACTTCATGCTACCTGCTACTTTCCTAATGGGTGTGAACCTTTCACTGCCTTGGCCTTGTGTTCGTGTTGGAATTAATTTGTTTCCCAAGGACACTACTCTGGATTCGATCTATCGCTGTTAGCTTCTCGACCTTCGCACGCAGCTTAGCAATAGCACCTTTGAGTACACTGATGGCGCTGACACCGATGACTATGGTGTCGTGTGTGCCTTCGTCATTGGCCCTGGCCATTTTCGGCATCAGCTTCCGTAACATTGCTCGATTTGCACAGCAAACCTCTTTGCTCTCTTATCAGGCCACCTAGTACATCCAGTGAGATGGGCTTTGTAATTGTCATTTGCTCCAGTCTCAAGTGTACACAGAATCCCTATGTGCTGTACATAGTCCATCCCCTAGTGCAACTGGTCCAAGAAAGCTTCCACATGCTCACTGTTGAGGGAGCCACCGTGATGTTCATGTGGGTTACTGGTCATGTCAGTCTGATGGGAAACAAGACTACTGCTGCTGTTGCAATGGTTGCAGTCCTATCTCGGCCTGGTAGCTCATCCATTCATTCGGATGATTTCCATGTTGCCGTCTGTCAGCAGATGATGTCAATTTGGTACCACCAATGGTGTTATCTTTGCAGGAACAAGCTCTGGGGAATCAAACCACTCCCAACAGCTTGGCCGACTTCCTCTCAGCCCCCTCGTCATGAGATCATTTTAGCTGGGTTGTGTGTTGGAAAATGTCAGTTTAACCATTGCCATTTGCTACGTGTTGATCCCCCACCACTTTATGCCCAATGTCATCAACCTTTGATGGTTCGCCATTACCTGGCCCATTACCCTTTCTTTAACTGCTTAGATACTAGTGTATGTTAGCCATCTGAGCTATTGGCTGTTTTAGAGGTCGCTGCATGAGCTGTCAATTGTATTTTACTTTTTATGTGTCATAGCAATATGGCAAAGGACATTTGTCATTGGATAGGGACCTCCTCTTTCTCTCTAGCTTACTTTTTAGTCCTCTGTCCTGTCGATTGGGCTTAATGTATAGTCACTTAAAATTTGTTTTACTTATTAGTGTTCTAACATGGAGCAGACCGACGGAGTAGCCATGGGGAGCACGCTCTCCCCAGTGGTGGCCAACCTGTTCATGGAGAGTTTAGAAGAGGAAGCACTTTAAGCCGCCGAACTGAAACCTGTATGCTTCTTTCGCTACGTGGACGACACATTCGTCATCTGGCCACATGGACGGGAACAGCTACAGATTTTTTTACAACATCTGAATTCGGTGCACAGTAACATTGGGTTTACCATGGAGACTGAGAAAGATGGAAAACTACCCTTTCTTGATGTCCTAGTGGTACGTAGGTCTGATGGCTCACTGGGTCACACTGTGTACCGGAAGCCTACACACACTGACCTGTACCTACATGCCTCCAGCTGCCACCATCCGGCACAGCTTAATGGAATGCTCAACACCTTGGTACATAGAGTACACTCGATCGCTGATGAACAGAACTTGCCAACGGAACTCAAACATCTGGAGACCGTGTTCCGCAAGAATGGGTATGGCAACTGCCAAATCCAAAGGGCCTTCTGACAATTGAAGTGCAGCAAGAACCGAGATGAAGAACGACCCGATGAAGAGAAGCAGGCTCTGGCCTTTCTTCCGTTCGCTGGCAACGTTTCGTCAAAAATAGGGAGACTGTTAAGGCGACACAAGATTGTCACAGTCTTCCGACCACCAGTGAAGATTCGTGACCTACTAGGAACGGCAAAAGATGACGTAGGGCTTAAGAAAGCGGGCGTATACAAAATCCCGTGCTGCTGTGGCAAATCCTACATCGGCCAAACAGTTCGCACGGTCGAGGACCGATGCAAGGAACACGAACGTCACACCCGCTTACGCCAACCCAGCCATTCGGTCCTAGCAGAACACTGCATTGGAACCGGACACACAGCGAATTTCGAAAAGACAAAAATCCTGACGGTCACAAGTGCCTACTGGGACAGTATCTACAAGGAGGCCATAGAAATTCGAGTAACAGATAACCTCATCAACAGGGACACCGGGTTTCAACTTAGCAAGACCTGGAAACCATTATTAAACACCATCAAGGAGCTACGGCGCGAGCGGACGCGAGATCCTTCTGCTATGGCGGACGGAGATGAACTGAGCCTACCACCGGGCTGGCTGCAGCTACCCCCACCCATCCCACCACGCGGCACCCTGCTAGCCGTCCACGCCGGGGTACGACTCGGGACCCCGCGGGCATAAATACCACGGACACAGCGCAGACAGATCATTCCATCAGCACCACCAGATGATGACAAAACGGTTATTCGCCGAAATATCGTGGAACTTAGACGATCGGATCCGGCTGGACACCCGAGAACCTTGGATATACATGTGTTATCCTCACATTGCTGGACATACTTCGATAAACAGCTGCTACCTTGTTGCTGCCATTAGCAGTAGCACTCTCATCCCACACATACATAAAAATACCTGTGGCAAAGTCATGAATGGTCAATTTATACTGTAGACAATCATTTAATGCAGTTTCAGGGGACCAAAAAATAGCAAGTTCGGTTTAACGAAGGTTGAATTAAGGATTTTGTTTTTTGTGAAAATATGTGACTGTTGAGTTCACTTTCCCTGTTTGTTGTAGGTACCAACGAATGAGGGTGCTCTATGACCTCTAAGAAAAAATAAAAGGAAGTACACTGTATATGTACGTCAGCATTTCTGGCACCTGTTTAATTGAGGAAGTGTGTGTAGATATTGTAAAATGCTTGTCCACACTTTTTTTATTTTTCTCCAGACAGGACAATTACATACATATTGCAGAACAATATTATACCCATTGAACTAGTGTGTCACATAATACAACAAATGATAATCTTAAGAAACTCTTTAATGTACTGTTCTTTCAACACAATACATTTCAATCAGGACTTGTTCTAGGTTTCAACAATTCTTATCCATTACACATTTTACTTACATACATCAATTTGAAAAAAATTATGGTTGTTTGTCACTGCTGGTCATAATATTATGGAACACTATGAAGATATCACATCCAGAGGAGGCTGAAATGCCATGGAGACATCAGAAATGACAGCAAATCTTTCGAACAGCAATCTTTGTTCTTCCCCAGATGATGACTGTAAAGCATTATCATTGCCTTCTGTTTCATAAACAGAAGTGATAAGTTCTTCAGTAGCACAGACAATGTCTGCTTCTGTCCATTTTTTCATATTGATGCTGCAAGACGGTGTAAGCCTGTGGAGGAGCATCATCAGAATCCAGATGATAAGTTCAGGTGTTGGATGATTGATTTCCCCTCCACTTTCAGTGGCATTATCAGTTTCCATCAAGGCCTTCTTAAAACAGTTAGTTATGGTGTTTTGTAACTTCATCCCAAGCAGCAGATATGTTGCTGATAACCTGCAGAAGGTTCCAATGTGGAACTGTTTCTTGTAGTTAGATTGAACTGATGACAGTCTCAGCAAGCCGGCGCCCTGTAATTTAGCTTCTTCAAGGTGATTATTCCTCGATATATTGGCTACAGATTGCTCATGGTGTTATCATCATCAGACAACTGTGGCAACATTTACTCAAAAGACAAGGTAGAGAAGCTTATATAAAAATATTACAAGGCCAGTGTAACATTGGGGACAAAGTTCATACTGAGTACAAGTATTACAACCTGCTTAGGAAAGCTCATACAAGTGAGCAATGTAAGAAAAATGTCAATCTTACGTGCAATTGCTGTTAAGTTTATTTTCAAAAGTAATTTTGAGACGTCACATGTCAGATTGAAGGCAGCAGACTCTAGGACAATTTCAGTTTGGAGTCAGAGGGTGTTGATCTCAAAGATTGAAGCAAACCAGGACATAGCTTTTACAACACAGAAAATGATGTAAATGTCCCTTACCACAGTTCATATTTTTTACAATAATTGCTATATTGTCAATGAAAAAGTAAAACCTAGAATATGTTTTGAGCCAAAACCTGTCATGGGACACATACAGATTGTACAGCACACTAGGCACAATATCCTAATATTTCATCAAGAGGGATAGGGAGAGCATCATAATAAAGGAAGACATAACAATTTTTAATTATTATTTTCCAAACAAAAAAGCAAACTTTAACCTATTAAGACCACAGATGGGCCATGTCAAAAAAGCAACCTATCACTAAGTAATAAATTTTCCAACTGTCAGGCTGGCCTGGGGATAGAGATTTGTGGGTTGGAGGTCACTAAGGGCAGGGTAGGTGACATATCAGACATGTTCACTTAGTTGGTGGAGATGGAGTGGGAGGATAGTAGGAAAATAGGCAAGGGATAAAAAGGGGGGTAGAGAACAGAACTGAAAGAAAGGGTAGCTTGAAGGGGCAGAGGGGAACAAAGGAAGAGGGAGCCATTTGTTGCTGGACCTTTGAGTGGCAGCAACAGAAGAGAGATGAGCTTTGTTGTTGTTCTCATAGTGGCATGGCAAATCGAATTGGTTGACATTTTAAAAACTACATGGATTTTTGTATTTCCCAACCACTAATGGTATGAGCTTCTCAGAACCATATGGGTTACAACACGACCACCGCAAGTCCCCCCTCCTGGGGGTTAGAATAGGCCTGAGGTATTCCTGCCTGTCGTAAGAGGCAACTAAAATGAGTTTCACACGTTTCGGCCTTTATGTGATGGTCCCCTGTTGGGTTTGACCTCTATTCTTCAAAATTTTCCCCAAGAGCGAGCCACTTGGGTGCATTGTGTCCACCATGCATTGAGATCTTTAGGCCACTTTCTCGTCGTCGCATTGCAGTCCCGCCCATTCTCTCTTGGGCGACTCAGTTTTTTGTTCAGCATTTAGAGGACAAGTTTGTGGAGGTGGACGGCTTGTCCAAAATGAGATCTGGGTCAGTCTTGATCAAAACAGCATCGCCTGCCCAGTCAAGGGAGTTACTTGCCTGTGACAAGCTGGGGGATGTTTCTGTAACCATCACTCCCTGTAAGAGCTTAAATATGGTCCAGGGTATCATATTTCACAGGGACCTTCTTTTGCAGTCCGATGATGAGCTGCACGCCAATTTAGAGCGGTGAGGTGTACATTTCGTCCGGCGTGTCCACTGGAGTGCAAGGGATAATCAGGTTGCTACCGGTGCCTTCATCGTGGCCTATGAGGGTGATACATTGCCCGAGAAGGTCAAGGTGATGTAAAGCTGTATATCCCTCCTCCGATGCAGTGCTTTAAACCAACACTGCATAGCATTTTTCCTACATGTAAGTTATTTGCATGTAAATCTGTAGAATTCCAACAGATGGCAGCAGCACCTGTGTCAGTGTCTCCTCGACTTCTGTGAGCTTATGTGTAACATTGTTGTTCCTGAAATCTCTGTTGTATTGTTTGTTGTATCTTTGACAAACGTGTTCTGTGATCTGTAATGGCGGCTGTAGACTGATATTGAATTAGTGTCTGCATTTACGAAGCAAATATGGAATTTTGAAGTCTTCAAAAATCATTTTTATACAGAAAAGATATGGAATTATAGATATCAATGTTGAATCTGGGTTTTCTTTTGGTTCTAGTGGGGAAAATATATCAAAATATAAGTGTAGTGTTTTTGCTACAACATGCAACAAGGGCAGTTCTTTACAGTGTACAGTAATTGCCAGATTCATTTATTTGTAGTTGTTTCTTAAATAGAAAATCACTATTTGAATCTAAATAAAAGTTTTCATTGCTAATGGAAGTAATAATGGATTTAAATTATTTTTATTTTAGAGGTATGGATGTACAATTCATTGACAACAAAGGACAGAAAAGAAAGAGGAGGATGATATTCTTGCCATCCTTGAGATGCCCTCTGGGAATGAAGATGATTTCTCATCAGATGACTCAATTTTTGACCCAACTGTAAACATAGACACAATAGTTGACAATATTAAGGAGTATTGTCCAACAGACTCTGAATCTGACAACTGTAATAATGAAACTTCTCATGTCTCCACAGTTCCAGCACTAGACTTGCCTCATACGCATAATATGAATGATAAATCTAAGTCATCAAGGAAAAAGCTGAGAAGAGATCATGTAACATGGAAGCTGCGTAGTTTTGATTTTTCAGTTGATAAAAAAATATTCAAAGGGAAGCTCCATCTACCAGATGAAGTTTGTGCTTTGGAAACACCATTTCAGTTCTTCAAATATATGTTTACAGATGGGTTACTGAATCACATTGCAGAACAAACAATATTATACAGTGTTCAAAAAGATCCAACAAAGCCTTATAATACAAACTCTGAAGATCTTTCAAAATTCATAGGAATCTGAATCATATCATCAGTCATGTCTGCAAGAAACACTAGGCTGTATTGGGACCCAGCCGTGGGGTTATCTGTGATGTGTGAAACAATGTCAGTGAATAAATTTGAGAAATTGAGTCCGTTTTTGCAATTCAACGACAGCACCAAGGAAATTCCTCATGATCAGCCAAATTGTGATAAGCTGCATAAAATTCGTCCAGTCATAGAGACACTAAAGAAGCAGTTTTCCACAATACCACTTGCAGAGAATCTTGCAATAGATGAGCAGATGTGTGCAACAAAATCAAGGCACCATCTAAAGCAGGGCTTAACAACTGGCCAGTTTTGAGCGCGAGTACTCGCGTCTGCTCAGGCACGTGCTCGCGAGCAGCTGCAAGGTCGCGGAGTATGGAGGGAGGGGAAATGCGCGCGCACGTTTGAATAGGGCCGCAGCGTGCCTATTGAATTCGCGCCGACTGTGTAACGTTTAAAGTACTACGATCAGCTCTTAACAGTCACTTCGCTGGTTAAGAATCATGTGAAGTCGCCGTTGTGTAACCCCAACCATGCTTTCGCAGTTCAACCCCCATTGGGAGGAATTTTATCTGTTTACTGAAAAAGATGGTGTTGCAAAATGTTTAGTATGTCACAAAACGGTGAATTCTTTTACGAAATTTAATTTGCAGCGACATTATATGTCGTACCACGCGAAAGACTACGGACGTTGAAAATGTGATTGACCAGATCGTGCACAGGAAGTTATTAAACATAAAAGGAAGCTATCCGAAGAAGATCTGGACAACGAAGAAAAATCAACTGAGGCAGCTCTGAGTGGGTTACAAAATTGCTTTGCTTTTAGCAAACTCCCTGCGCCCCTTAACTGATGGCGATTTAGTAAAAGAATGTTTGGTAGTTGCAGCGGAACATTTGTGTCCATCTCAAGTTGAACAGTTTCGGATTTTGCCATTATCTAACATGACCATTATGCGTCGCATACAGGACATGGCAGACGACGTCCAGAGCCAGCTTGCAAATATCTGTTAAGATTTTATGGCGTATTCTCTAGCTCTGGACGAAAGTGTTGATATCACTGGAACAGCGCAGCTTGCCATATTTGTTAGAGGTGTTAACAGAGACCTACAGGTGAGGGAGGAGATCCTCGATGTAGTAGCCATGAAGAACACTACAACCGGAGGTGATATTTTAAGTAGTGTTGAAGAAAGTGTTGAAAATATAGGATTGTCGTAGAATTCTTTAGTTTCAGTGTCTACAGATGGTAGAGGCATACACTAAGCTAATAAAATTATGTGGCAAGTGTACATTCTCCTTTATTTGTTTCATTTGTCGCAGTAATTCGTGAGTGATATCCCTGCAGGTGGCCGCGGATTTACACTGACTGGCGGCAGCTGTTGTGTACCCCACGTGACTCTCCCCACTCTCCGCTCTGGTCCGGTAGTGGGGGTAGCGTGCTCGTGCTGCTCCGTGCTCGCGCCTTGCTGCTCACAGCTTGCTCCGCGAGCAAGTATGTTGTGAAGCCCTGATCTAAAGCAATACATACCTGATAAGCAACACAAATGAGGTTACAAAATTTTCATGTTGTGGTATATCTGGCTTCACTTAGGATTTTGAAATTTATACGGGACAGGAAAATCTTCCAGCACACCCCTTGCAAGATGAACCGGACTTAGGTGCCAGTAGCCATGTGGTTGTCAGATTAGCACGATCTATCGTAGAGGGAGACCAAGAGATGAATACACTAAGCAGATTCAGAAGGGTGTAGGCTGCAGTAGGTACTGAGAGATGAAGCAGCTTGCACAGGATAAAGTAGCATGGAGAGCTGCATCAAACCAGTCTCTGAACTGAAGACCACAACAACAACATTCCAAAGCATGTGGGTAATAAGTTGTACCTTGACAACTACTATAAAATCTTAACTATAATGACATACTTGGCTTCTCAAGGAATTTTGTCTCTGGGAACTGTTAGGAGAAACAGAATTCCAGACTGTGAACTTCCAATGGATGATGATTTGCGAAGGAAGTCAAGGGAAACCTGTGGAGTATGTGACAAATGTAAGTGGAAGAGATGTATCCTCTGTAGTATGGAAAGACAATAAATGTAACATTACTGTCAACATATGCAGGGGAACTACCAAGGTGTGCAGCCGAAAGGTACAATTGCAAGAAGAAACAGAGAGAAGTGATAAGTGTTCCTTATGTGATACAGGAATATAACAAACATATGGGGGTGTGGGCCTTCATGACAGTCTGCTTGGACGCTACAAAATTGTAATAAGGAGCAAAAAATGGTATGTCAGACTATTTTATCACCTACTAGATGTTGCAAACCACCAATGCCTGGATTCCCTACAAGCGTGTTGCAAAGCAAAACACAGGTTTAAAAACACTGAAATTGTCTGAATTTCGGATGGACGTTGGGAGAAGTCTGCAAAGTAAGAGGAACACAAGAAAAGCGAGGTAGACCAACATCCAGTCCTCAGAATGAAGGGAAAAGGTCTCCTGTTGCAGCTCAGCCAACAATTGATGTACAGAGAGATGGTGTTGGTCAGTGGCCAAAAGTGATGAAAAGCGTCAACGTTGTAAGTGTGCCAGCTGCAAGGCATTTACGGTAGTCCAGTGTGAAAAGTGTGGAGTAGCTCTGTGTGAAGAACATTGATTGCTTCAAAATTTATCACATTGAATAAGGGTAATTTATTACAGTGTTTGTTTCTAAATATTTCATGGTGACTGACAGTTTTGCAAAATTATGACTGTATTGTGCTGAATTGCATCTCAGAAGCTATGAAATATTGATTGTACAGTTTGTTAAATGTGCTAATCTAACCTAATTCATGTCACACTGCATGATGTAGCATTTCTGCCCGATATTAGTCTCACTGCATGATTTAGTGTTCCCGCACATTTTTCGTTTTGTACCCATAATGCAATAATAAATGAAAATTTGTGGAATCTTAAAAGTTATTCAGTTTTTCTGCTCAAAATTACTGAAATAATTTTTTTACCATGATTTAATAACTATAAATAAATTCATGCAGTGTTGGGTTAAGTGCTGGATGTTTGGCCATATGTCTTCCCGCTGTACTTCCAGTGTCACATGGCGAGATTACGGACACCCATCACATCCCAATACTCCATGTGCCCCGCCTCCTATCTATGTCAACTGCGGAGAGCACTATTTGCCTTGCTCGCCAGACGGCAGGAATCTCCAGAAAGAAAGGAAAATCATGGAGTAAAAGACCCTGGACTGACTGACATACACTGACGCTAAGAGAGAATTTGAATGCCTGCATCCTGTGTATATGACATTGTCTTAAACTGCCGCTACAACAGTTCTGGCACCATGAGCTCCGCCAACCAAAGCCACCACTCACAGCCGGAAGACTACACCTGGCCCCTTGATGGTGGGGGCCATTTCCCCCTCTGTTGCTCCTGCACCACCTACTTCGGGAGCAAGAGCCTCCCAACCATCAGGGACGTCCATCCCCACTTCTAAGCCAGAGAAGTGTAAGTCTTCTTTGGCTTCTCTTGCTAGGAAGGGGTCTCTTGGGTCACTCCCTTCCCAGGTTTCTGCTAGCAGGAAAGACAACACCCGCCAGTGGCTGAAGAGCCCAAAGCAGCTGGTTGTAGGGCTTCACGCTCATCCTCAGTCTTGGAGACTGAGCCAGTGAAGTCCTCTCAGCCAGGGAAACCCAAAGAGCAGTGAGAGAAATCCAAAAAGAAAACCCCTAAGATCAAGGAAATTGCGGTGGCACCCACACCACCGCTACCTACAAGCTCTGCGTCTGAGAAGGGGATGGAGATTTTGGCGTCGGCGCAGGACCTAGATCTCGCCAGACCCTCAAACACAATGTAAATAGACTGCTCAGGCAAAAAGTCGGTGGCAGCAGGTGACCCTGAGGTGTAAACTGCCTCATTGAATGTTCCATGTCTTCCTAGTCTCACGATGTCATCCTCCAGTGGAATTGCAGCAGTTTTTCTCACCACCTGTATGAGCTACGGTAACTGCTAAGCTTTACACCTGCTATCTGCATTGCCCTCCAGGAAACCTGGATCTCGGCAATGCGGACCCCTGCACTCTGCGGCTATAAGGGATATTACAGGAACCGTAGCAACTGTAATCGAGTGTCAGATGGAGTTTGCGTTTATGTCCTAAACTCAGTCTGTGGTGACACTGTGCCCCTTCAAACCCCTCTTGAAGCTGTGGCTGTCAGCATAAGGACGATGTAGGAAATAACTGTGTGCAATGTATATCTTCCTCCAGATGGTGCAGTTCCCCCTGAATGTATTAGATGCACTGATTGGTCAACTCCATAAACATTTCCTACTTTTGGGAGATTTTAATGCCCATAACCCCTTGTGGGGTGGTACCATGCTTACTGGCTGGGGCAGAGATGTCGAAACTTGACTATCACAGTTCTACCTCTGCCTCTTAAATACTGAGGCCACCATACATTTCAGTGTGACTCATGGCAGTTACTCGGCCATTGATTTATCAATTTGCAGCCCAGGACTTCTCCCATCTCTCCACTGGAGAGCACATGACTACCTGTGTGGTAGTGACCAGTTACCCATCTTCCTGTCAGTGGTCCAGTACCAGGCCTACGGACGCCTGCCCAGATGGGCTTTAAACAAGGCGGACTGGAAAACTTTCACCTCTGCTGCCACCATTGAATCTCCCCCACGCGGTAACATCAATGTGATGCTTGAGCAGGTGACTACAACAATCGTTTCTTCAACAGAAAACGCAATCCCTCGCTCTTTAGGATGGTTGACGGAAGTCGCTGAAGCAATTATGGAGCATCGGCTAGCTCTACAGTGGCACCCTTCCCTGGAGCACCTCATAGCCTTTAAACGGCTCTGTGCCCGTGTTCGTTACCTTATCAAATGATGGAAGGAGGAGTGTTGGGAGAGATACATCTCGACTATTGGGTGCCATGTGTCTCATTCCGAGGTCTGGCAAAGATAAAACGTCTTTTTGGGTACCAGGCCCCAACATGTGTCCCTGATGTTAGTGTAAATGGCGTGTTATCTGCCGACGCAAACACAATTTACAAGCGCTTTGCTCAAGCATCTGTGTTGGAGAATTACCCCCACCCCCAGCCTTTCGCACACTCAAACGGCGGCTGGAAGGGAAAGTCCTCTCATTCACTACTCAACACAGTGAATCCTATAAGCTCCATTTACAGAGTGGGAGTTCCTCAGTGCCCTTGTACATTGCCCTGACAGCTCCTGGGCCTGATCATATCCACAGGCAGATGATTAAACATCTCTCATCTGACTACAAGTGACACCACCTCATCTTCAACCGGATCTGGTGCAGTGGCGTCTTTCCATCGCAATGGCGGGAGAGCACCATCATTCTGGTGCTCAACCCGGTAAAAACCCCCTTGATGTGGATAGCTATCGGCCCATCACCCTCACCAACATTGTTCGTATTCTGCTGGAATGTACGGTGGGTGGGTTGGATCCTGGAATCACGTGGCCTGCCGGCTCCATGTCAGGGTCGCTTCAGCCGGGGTCGCTCTACCACCGATAATCTTGTGTCCATCGATTCAGCCATGCGAACAGCCTTTTCCAGACGGCAGCACCTGGTTTCCATCTTTTTTTGACTTATGTAAAGCATATGACATGGCCTGGTGACATCATATCCTTGCCACATTATATGAGTGGAGTCTCTGAGACACGCTCCCAACTTTTATCCAAAACTTCCTGTCGCTCTGTACTTTCTATGTCCAAGATGGTACCTCCCACAGTTCCATATCCAGGAGAATGGAGTCCCACAGGGCTCTGTATCATGTCTCTCTATTTTTAGTGGCCATTATTGGTCTAGCAGCAGTTGTCTGGCCCTCTGTCTCACCTTCTCTGCATGCAGACGACTTCTGCATTTCATACTGCAGCTCCAGCACTGGTGTTGCTAAGCAGCGCCTTCAGGGAGCCATCCACAAGGCGCAGTCATGGGCTCTAGCCCACGGCTTCCAGTTTTCAGCCACAAAGTCGTGTGTCATGCATTTCTGCTGGCGTCATCGAGAGCCAGCACTTTACCTTAATGACGATCCACTCACTGTAGTGGAGACATATCGATTCCTATGACTGGTTTTTGATGCTCGATTGACTTGGCTCCCTCATCTTCGTCAGCTTAAGCAGAAGTGCTGGCAGCACCTCAGTGCCCTCTGTTGCCTGAGCTACACCAGTTGGGGTGCAGATCGCTCTACTCAGCTGCAGCTCTACAGAGCCCTTGTCCAATCCCGAATTGAGTATGGGAGTGTGGTGTATGGTTCGGCAGTGCTGTCAGTGTTGCATTTACTCGACCCTGTGCACCACAGCGCTGTTTGACTACTGACAGGAGCTTTTAGGACGAGTCTGGTGACCAGCGTGCTGGTGGAGGCTGGTGTCCCTCCATTGCAGATCAGAAGTGTGTAACTGCTCGCCAGTTACACAGCACACATTCGTAGTTCCCCTTTTCCCGCTCGCGGCAATTCATCCCCTGCATCGGCAGCCCAGGTTGGGGCTAACGATTGTGGTTCACGTGCGGTCCCTTCTCTCCGAACTGGAGTCCTTCCGTTTACTACCTCTACCTGCGGTCCATTCACGTACCCCTCCGTGGTGTACGCCTCGGCCGCAGCTTGGTCTGGACCTTTCACGTGGCCCTAAGGACTCCATTAACCCTGCGGCTCTCCGCTGTCACTTCCTCTCCATTCGTGATATGTTCTGGGGCTCTGAAGTGGTTTACACCGATGGCTGATGGTGTGTTGGCTTTGCCTACGTGCACGGCGGCCGTATTGAACAGCATTCCTTACCTGATGGGTGCAGTGTATTCACTGCAAAGCTGGTGGCCATTTCTCGTGCACTTCAGTGTCTCCGTTCATGCCCTGGGGAGTCTTTTTTTTTTATGTACTGACGCCTTGAGCAGCCTGAAAACTGTTGACCAGTGCTACCGTCGTCATCCTTTGGTAGCGTCCATCTAGGAGTCCATCTATGCCCTGGAACGGTCCAGTCGTTCACTGGTGCTCATCTGGACCCTTGGTCACGTCAGAATCCCAGGAAATGAACTTTCTGACAGGCTGGCCAATCAGGTTACACAGAAACCACTTCTGGAGATGGGCATCCCCGCAAGTGACCTACATTCGTTATTACACCACAACGTTTTTCAGCTTTGGGAGATGGAGTGGCATAATCTCAGTATGCACAACAAACTGCGAGCCATTAAGGGGACCACGTATGTGTGGAAGTTTTCGATGAGGGTATCTCTGAGGGACTCTGTGGTTCTCTGTAGGCTCCTGCATGGGCTACCTCCTGCAACGTGAAGACCCACCTCAGTGTCGGTACGGCTCAGTGTCGATGCAGCGGCCGGTTGACAGTGGTCCATGTTCTCCTGGTACGTCCTTCTTTGGCTGTTCCGCGACGTCATCTTTGGTTGCCAGACTCGTTATCATTGATTTTAGCAGACATCGCCTCATTGGCTGATTTGGTTTTACGTTTCATCTGTGAGAGTGGGTTTTATCATTCAATCTGAGTTTTAGCTCATGTACTTTGTCCCTCTGTGTCCTCCACCCTAGTGCTTTTAGGGTGAAGGTTTTAATGTGTTGCAGGGTGCTGGCTTTTCCTTTTTATTTTGGTGGTTGGCCAGCCACTGTAATCTGCTTCCTTGATTTACTCTCTTCTAACTCTTTCTTGCATCTCTCTGTTGTTCTTTTGTCCTCTTTCGTTCCTTTTAGTGTTTGTTGCCTCTTCTTCATTCTTGTGGTCTTTCCTTTCTTTCCGTTTTGTGTTATATGTCTTGTCTATTTTATTCTGACATTTGTGGAATTGTTTTATTAGGAACAAGGGACCAATGACCTCGTAGTTTGGTCCCTTTCCACCTCTTTTAAAACAACCAACCAACCATCTTTTGTCCTTGTTATCTCGTCTTTTTTCCAGGAATCAAGTTACAGAAAACGCCAACTCCGTCGATATTGAATACATCTCTTCGATGATACAGATGAGAGAGCTTGGATTGAAATTACCATGTCCACTCATCGGCGTCTTCCAAAAAAATTTACTCTGCGACTCTCCATAGATGCTGACAGCACTGATTTTATGCCTCTTACGACAGTGCTATAGCTCAGAGCTCACAAACCCAGAAATTCCTTTTTTCTGAGAGATTTCATGAGCCTTTTCCTGAAGCATCAGCCAGACAAGGGAATTTGCCGAGAGTTGATGTGTTTGATCCTTTTGAACAGTAAATCCTCCACTTCATCATATTTGGCTTGCTCATGTGCTTGCTATTGCTGCTAAATGAACAACTTGGCAGACTTACCTCTATTTTCTGTATTTAACTTACTATCGATGAGAGAGTAGACTTTGGTATCTGAAAGTGTTCTGCAGCCTGGGTTCTATTCTACTTTGCACTGCCAACAACATGTAAGATTTGCTGCTTTCATGGTAGCGTCAGAGTATTATGAGCTAGTTACTGTTGGCGGTAGCATATTGCGATTGATTGTTTCAGTAGCATATCGCGAGTGATGGAGCGAAAAAAAAAACACACACACACACACACAGACAGATACAGATACAGATACAGATATATATATATATATATATATATATATATATATATATATATATATATATATATATATATATAACAGAGGGAAACATTCCACGTGGAAAAAATATATCTAAAAATGAAATATGTCTGCTTGTGTCTGTATGTGTGGATGGATATGTGTGTGTGTGCGAGTGTATACCTGTCCTTTTTTCCCCCTAAGGTAAGTCTTTCCGCTCCCGGGATTGGAATGACTCCTTACCCTCCCCCTTAAAACCCACATCCTTTCGTCTTTCCCTCTCCTTCCCTCTTTCCTGATGAGGCGACAGTTTGTTGCGAAAGCTTGAATTTTGTGTGTATATTTGTGTTTGTTTGTGTGTCTATCGACCTGCCAGCGCTATATATATATATATATATATATATATATATATATATATATATATATATATATATATATATATATATATATATATATATTTGCTGTTAACAAATGGTCAAACAGAGACAGAGCTCTAGATCTCAGAGGCGTTGGACTTGGTTAACCACAGCATCCTGCTGCAAAAGATGTACACTTAAGGAATCGCCATGACTGGTTTAAAAGCTAGGTGAAAGATTAATAGCCTTATGTTTAATTAAATGAAATAAAGCCCTCATTCTTCCACTTAAATCATAAAGCATAGTGTTCCCCAAGGCTCATTCTTAGGCTCCTTGTTTTTTACTTCCAATAAATGATCTCCCACATAGCTTATCAAACAGGAAAACCGTTCTGTTTGTCACTTGAGACCACTGTTCTTGTGTCAGCTACAGAAGAATCTCTGTAGTCTGCTGTAGATAGAACCACAGATCAACTGAACTCATGGCTTAAAGATAACAGGCTGCTTCTTAATGTAAAAAAGACAGTTGGAATAACTTTTCACACTGCCCAAGAAAGATGTATGGTAATCTATGTCAGTGGACAAAAATAATGTTGAATTTGGCAATGAAACTACGTTCTTGGGGGTTTAAATTACTAATACCCTTACTTGGAAAACACACAGTGATTTAACTAGCACAAAACACAGATCAAGAAGGAATGTTATAAACATGAGTACTCTAATGACAATGTATTATTCTTCCACTCGATACTTAATTATTATGGAATTATTTTTTGGGGTCAGAGTCCTGAGTCTGTTAAGTTCTTTAAACTTAAAAAGAAAGGAATCAGAATAATTTTATTCAAACAGAAAAAAAAAACTAAACCGCTATTTAAGAATCTGAATATATTGTGCCTTCTGTGCCAATACATACTAGAAATATTGCATTTCACGAAGAGAACCATTAACAGACTTGACAGAAATATGGACTATCACAATCATGACACAAGATCAACAATCTCTTTAAGACTAAGTCCTCATTAAACTAACTTGTACAGTAATGGTGTTAAATGTATGGGAATAAAAGAGATCCAGGAGGTAAATAAATATAAAATGAAACTAAAATGTCTTTTAATGAAACACTGTTTTTACACCATCTAGGAATTTTTGAAATCTGACCTGTTGTAATAAACAAAAGCATATAAAAACGGTCTTCACTTAAACCATTTTCATGCACATCTTTTTCTGTCCGTAGAAAAAAAGTAAATGAATTAAAAGTGTTACTGTTGGACTACACTAGTCACCTTGCCCACTCATACAGCACATAAGAAAATAAGATGCTAAACCATATGAAGTTGTAGCTATTAGAACCTGTGCTGTATGGGTAAAAATTGTTATCTGTTTATAAAATTTCTGACTGCTGTATGCAAAGAACTTTTAGTAAACATTGTGTGAGAATACTGTATGATATTCATGCTGCGTATGTTGCTGTATGTAGTTTGCATTCTCTTATCCCGTGTAATCCTATTTTTGTATTGACTTCTCCCATATCGATTGTACAAGCTTCTGTATTGATTTGATCTATGGAACAGATAATAAATAAATAAAGTAACTCAAACATAAATAAAGAGCAGGAATAATAATTTTGGTGGTTTTCTTATGTAGCTGTCACAGGTGTAATCACTTTTCTGCTCTAAAAAAAAAACTGAAAACTAATAACACATTCAGTGAAGTGCTTTTTTTTTTTTAGCATCTCCAGACACTATTAACATTACGAATAATTACACGTTTTAATATTATATGCTTGAAAACAGCTTGCAACGGCACCACCCCTGAGACACAATAATACCAATAAAAAGACAACATAGCACTGCTTATGGAGGTTCGCATTTTGTAATCAAATTTCGTATGCTGCAAATAACCTAAAGTTTCAAATCACAAAAGCAAACTGTGCAAAGGATTTTTTTTTTTTGTGCAGTTGCTGAAACATGGGACTCAAATGCCGTGAACATAATTAAACAAGGGAATCATTGCAGTCAAAGACGAGTCCAGATTCTGATAACAAGAAAGGAGAAGCAGTTGTGATGAGAATGTGAAACAAGGAACAGAAAGTGCCGACAGTAACGTGTCAAATACATTGTTCTTAAGCAAAATTGTCATTCATCCTATAAAAACCAGAGAGACGAAAAGTGTCGTCTATTCACAATGATACATTGTCAATAAGAGCAAAAAGTGCCACATGAATGAACTCAATTTTCATACAGCTTAAGATAGAGAGCAACCAAAGTAACAAGAGGTTACCAGTACTCTAGGTGAGTGTGGGATGAAATTTCTGTGCAGTATCTTGCAGATGGCACATTTTGCTCATTGTTTATTTCTCGGATGTTTCACACTAATGACCCATCTAGGCTATCACAACATTCATATGTGAAATATCAAGGTACCAGGTGGTTATAATTAAAGTACACCTATTCACAGAGGTCCATAGTTGGTTGTAATTATTGTGTGGCAGGGAAAGTTGGTAGATGTGCTAATGCGTTAATGCGGAAACAATTTACACTGGAAATAAATTATTTACAGTTGTGTCCACCTGGTGCAAATCCAGCACTGTTTACATTTTGTGTGACCACACGACATCGACACTGTCATTTGAGAAGCCATAACGTGAATGAATAGCATAGATGTCAAGAAGAGAGACCGTGTGCTATTAGTGAAACTGTTTTATGCTAACAGCAGCCATTACAGTGCCGCGTTGAGAGAGCATCACTGACTGATGTCTGAGAAGAGGTCTGATGTCATTAAATGGTTTAAAATAGATGGTGATGAAATTCGAAAACACGCGTGAGCATAGTGTGGCACCTGGCAGAGGAAGGCATCCTATTCCAATGGAAGTTATTGCCGAGCTTGCTGTTGCTGTGACTGACCATGCAGCAAGTGCCTAAGGTAGTGCTCAAGCAGTGTCATGAGAAATGTCCATACCATGGTCATCAGTATGGAAAGTTTTGTGGTCTGTTTTACACTGGTACTTACACAAGATCCAGATGGTGCAGCAATTGAAACATTACAATCTGCAGCAAAGTTCTGTATTCTCTCTCCGATTTCTGGCACAGATCGAAGTTGACAATATTCTACGGAGTGGTGAGGCACAGTTCACACTACAGGGTGTTGTGAATATACAGAAATGCTGAATTTGGGGTATTGTTAAAGCATGTATTGTGGACGAAGAACCATTGCACTGACCGTATGTGACTGTGTAGTGTGGATTCACAAGCACCTTTATTCTCGGCCCGTTCGACTTTGATAAGAATACATCCAGTGGGCCTGTTAGGTGTACTGTGACATCTACATGTTATCAAGACCTCCTTGCACATCATGTGATTTCTACTGTGGAAGAGGGCAACTGTGTGGCAACCAGTTTTCGTGCATGATGGGGCAACACCATATATCACTTGCCCAGTGAAAGATCTGTTTAATGCAACCTTCCGTGAATGTGTTATCTCGAGGGCTTCTCTGGATGGATAGTATGCAAGATCATCTGATCCAAATCCATGTGACTTTTGGCCCTGGGGATGTCTAAAAGAGTGCATTTACCAGGGACACATTTGGTTTCTACCTGATCTGAAGGCCAGTATATAGGAACATGTTGCTCAGATTCCACTGGAATGGCTGCGAACGACTGTTGATACATTGTTTATGGATGCAACAACTCATCGATGTATTGACTAAACTGTGTAAGCACTTGTTTGACCTTTTCTGCCAGTGTTCTGTTTCTAATCTATTACATATGGAAACATTTCTATACGTCTTCTTGTATCCGCAGCAACAGACTTCCGTCTGTTGGCCAAAGTTGGAACTAACTTTTTCTCCAGCAGAAATCGGTTCCGCATTAACGCATAGTTCCCATACAAATTACAGCCCACACAGGCCCTTTGTGAGTAGCTGCACTTTTTTTATAACCACCTGGTATCAGCAGTCTCTGTAGTCCATCTGAACCAGTTTAAGTCCGTGCATACTAGTAGCTCCTTACAATAAACCCTTGCAAAACTTCGGTAAGATTAATATGTCTTTCTTTCTGTAATTAAACCTAATGACAGTTACCAGTTTTATTTAACCAAAAATGATGACGAAGTTATTACAGTACAAACTTGGCTTAGGAAAGGAAACCTGCTGTGACCACTTCAAATGACCCATACCGGCATTTGCCTTAAATGATTTAGGGGCACCGCAGAAACCCTTAATGTGGATGACCGGATTTGGGTTCAAAATGCAATTCACTTGAACCCAAGTACATTAACTTGACCACCATGCCATCTCACTTGGTTGCAGTAGAAGAAGCGTCTAATGCTACAAGCTGATGTGAAGCCAGGTGAAATTTATTATTAAAACAGAACTAGTGGTTGTTGTCAGGTGTAATGAAATAAAAAAAGAATTTTTTTCCATTCCAATAGATGGACAATTATGTCGTAGATCACAAAAAGTTCAAGTCGAACCACCTACAGTTTCTGCTCCTGTGATTTCCAGCCAGTCACTTACAACAGTTATAAAATGTAAAGTCACTCAGTACTAAAAGCGAATATGTACCTTCACTCATATCCATTTAATGACAGACTAAAACTAATAATTGTCCATCCATTGGGTTGTATTCCTTGTTCATTCTTCTCACCTCTGTTCTCCTAGAATTCCTGTGTTTGAATTTCCTCTCCTTATGGATTAAAGACATCACCGATGTGTTGCTGCACCACACTTTTTTTTCCATTACACCCAACTGCACAATATAATTCATTTGCTCCATTGCTACTTCTCAACCAGCAGTGTTAGAGAATGAGTACCTTACCTCTCTCTGTAATTATCATCTACTGTTGCTGGTTATTCCTGTCAGAACACAGTGGTTGTATCCATTTTCAAAGAACTTCAGTGATATCTACATTTTCAAAAATTTTGCGCAAATGCAAGTACGTTACCTTTCTTTAAAATGTGTAAATATCAGTATTTCTTTTTTAATTCCCTTGTGGCTGAAAAATTTGAAAAGTATTGCTATAAACACACTCTGGCCCTAGGAAGCAATGAAAGAAAAAGAAAACTAATGTTTCTAAAAAGCCACACGAACAGATAGTGATACTGGGAAACTTTGTAGCAGTGGAAGTGATTGTGATAGCTGCGAGGTAAAGAAACATGTCGTAGGGGCCAAGTTTGGGTATAATGATTACCTGACTTCTGTATCTAATACAATGCTATTTGATAATCACACTAGACAAAAAACTTGGTCATCACAGGGAACCTGACGCTACTGGACCCTACTGCTGTGTAACACCACGTCTGGACTTGATAATGGCTTCACTTTTGTGAAGAATAGAGTCCACCAGTTTTTTCAGGTATGCCAGGTCCATCTGAAGTCACTCCTTGTTAATTGGATCCTGTTGGGTTACTAAATGACTTGAGATGTTGATAGCTACATTTGCCCTCACCATCCCAAATAGTCCTTGACATGTCATGATCATCATTAAGAAATGGCAACACTTGGTCACCCAAAATATCCAAATTTACATTATTCTCATTTGCATTAACTTAAATGAGTGGGAAAAAGACGAAAAAAATTGAGGAACAATATGTAATCATCGCCAGCCTGGACTACATCTCCTACACACTGCAGGTTAAGCACCTCATTGGGCCGTCAATCCACTAGACGCCATGCATCATTTGAAAAGAGGAAAAATCATGACTCATCAGATCACACTACAAGGCTCCATGCAGATACTGTCCAGTTTCTGTGTTTAACCCATTGAAGACTTGCAGCTTTATGTGCCTTTGTGAACTATGACCTTATAAGACGTATCTGACTCCAAATGTTCAGTACATGTAGTCCCATATTTGTTTGCTCAGAAACGAGTTGATATGGGTTTGTATCCCTGAAACCTTGAATTACTGTTAGGTTTGCAGACGGTTCTCTTTGACCGGGTGAAGGACTAGTGTCAGGTCCCTGTCAGTTAGGACCTTTTCATTAACAGTGTTCTAACACTGAATTACTTGGCTGCGAGTGGTTCACCATTCCTTGTAGATATGTTGGATTGTCCACGTTGGCTCAGCAAATCAGACAATTTTACTCTTGCTGTGAAGATGGGCATGTCCAACCACAGTAGCTCCTTTCAGTCACGCCTGCACATAGACCCATCTTACTACACTGCTTTTTTACAGCTGATTGGCTCATGAACACCACTTCACTGCCATGACTTACAGCATCAGTGGAGTGCCACATGGCTGCCCAGTACCAGTTCTATACCATACTCGCTGAATATACAGCATTGCCTGGGTATGTATTTATTTCAGCCTTCTATTACTCTGTCTCCTCCTTCCCCTGTCTCTGTCCATCCTCTCCTCCCCCATCTCTCTGCCCATCCATATCTTCGTCTACCCACACTCTGTCCATCTCTGCCTCCACCTTCTCCCTAACGATCTTTCCCTCACCATTATGTCCGTCTCCTCCCCCACCCCCCTCCCCCACCCTCCTCCCCCACCCCCCTCCTGCACCCTCTTGTTCTACATCTCCTCTTGCCCCCTCTCGCTGACCAGCTCCTCCATCCCTCTTGCCTCCTCCTCTCCCTGATCGTTGATTATTTTGATGGCTAGGTAGCAGAATATCTTAACTTTATATACTTCGTGACCATCAACACTGATGTTAAGTTTCTTGCAGTCCTCATTTCTGCTACTTCTCATTACTTTCGTCTTTCTTCGATGCATTCTCAATCTGTATTGTGTATTTATCTAAAAACAAAGATGATGTGACTTACCAAACGAAGCGCTGGCAGGTCGATAGACACACAAACTAACACAAACAAACACACAAAATTCAAGCTTTCGCAACAAACTGTTGCCTCATCAGGAAAGAGGGAAGGAGAGGGAAAGACGAAACGATGTGGGTTTTAAGGGAGAGGGTAAGGAGTCATTCCAATCCCGGGAGCGGAAAGACTTACCTTAGGGGGAAAAAAGGACAGGTATACACTCGCACACACACACATATCCATCCACACATATACAGACACAAGCAGACATATTTAAAGACAAAGAGTTTGGGCAGAGATGTTTCCCACGTGGAATGTTTCCCTCTATTATATTCATATCATTAATTTGTATTCTGTATTTATTAGATTGTCCATTCCATTCAGATCATGCAAGTTCTCTTCACTTTCACACAGGATAGCAATGCCATCAGCGAATAGTATCATTGATATCCTTTCACTTTGATTTTTAATCCCATGCCTGAACCTTTCTGTTATTTCCATCATTGCTTCTTCGATGTACAAATTGAACAGCAGGAGCGAAAGACTACATCCCTGTCTTACACCATTTTTAATCCGAGCACTTCGTTCTTGGTCGTCCACTCTTATTATTCCCTCTTGGCTCTTGTACATATATGTATATTACCTGTCTCCCTATAGCTTACCCCTATTTTTCTCAGAATTTTGAACATCTTGCACTATTTTACATTATCGAACACTTTCTCAAAGTCGACAGTGTATGTGCCTTGAGTTTTCTTTATTCTTGTTTCCATTATCAGCCACAACGTCAGAATTGCCTCTCTGGTGCCTTTACCTCTTCTAAAGCCAAACTGGTCGTCATCTAACACATCCTCATTTTTTTCCATGCTTCTGTATGTTATTCTTGTCAGCACCTTGGATGCACTAGCTGTTAAGCTGACTGTGCAATAGTTCTCGCACTTGTTGGCCCTTACAGTCTTCGGAATTGTGTGGATGATATTTTTCCGAAAGTCAGATGGTATGTCGCCAGACTCATACATTGTATACACTGATGTGAATAGTCGTTTTGTTGCCACTTCCTCCAATGATTTTAGAATTTCTGATGGAATGTTATCTATCCTTTCTGCCTTATTTGCTCTTATGTCCTCCAAAGCTCTCTTAAATTATGATTCTAATACTGGATCCCCTATCTCTTCTAGATCGACTCCTGTGTCTTCTTCTACCACATCAAACAGATCTTCAACCTCATAGAGGCCTTCAGTGTACTCTTTGTACCTATCTGCTCTCTCCTTTGCATTTAATAGCGGAATTCCCATACACTCTTAATGTTGCAACCCTTGCTTTTAATTTCACCGAAGGTTGTTTTGACTTGCCTATATGCTGAGTGAGTCCTTCCATAAATCATTTCTTTTTCAATTTCTTCACATTTTTCATGCAGCCACTTCATCTTATCTTCCCTGCACTTCCTGTTTATTTCATTCCTCAGTGACTTGCATTTTTATATTCCAGAATTTCTCTGAACGTTTTTGTACTTCTTTCTTCCATCGATCAGTTGAAGTATTTCTTCTGTTACCCATGGTTTCTTCGGAGTTACCTTCTTTGTACCTAGCTTTTCTTTCCAACTTCTGTGATTGCCCTTTTTAAGAGATGTCAGTTCATCTTCAACTGTACTGTCTACTGAGCTATTCCTTATTGATGGCTCTATAGCCTTAGAGAACTTGAAGCCGATCTTGTCATTCTTTAGTACTTCTGTATAACACTTCTTTGCGTATTGATTCTTTTTGACTAATGTGTTCAACTTCAGCCTACTGTTCATCACTACTAAATTGTGATATGAGTCTATATCTGTTCCTCGGTACGCCTTACAGTCCAGTATCTAATTTCGGAATCTTTGTCTGACCATGATGTAATCTAGCTGAAATCTTCCTGTGTCACCCAGCCTTTTCCAAGTACACTTCCTTCTCTTGTGATTCTTGAACAGAGTTCGCAATTACTAGCTGAAATTGAATACAGAACTCAATTATTCTTTCTCCTCTCTCATTTCTTGTCCCAAACCCATGTTCTCCTGCAACCATTTTTTCTACTCCTTTCCTTCAACTGCATTCCAGTCCCCCATGACTATTAGATTTTCTCTCCCTTTACGTACTATACTATCCTTTTAATATCCTCATATACTTTCTCTATCTCTTTATCTTCAGTATGCGATGTCGGTATGTATACCTGAACTATCATGGTGTTGGCTTGCTGTCAATTCCGATGTGAACATTCCTGCCACTAAACTGTTCACAGTAACACACGGTCTACCCTACCTTCCTATTCATAACGAATCGTACTCCCGTTATACCTTTTTCTGCTGCTGTTGACATTAACCTGTACTCATCTGACCAGAAATGCTTGCCTTCTTTCCGTTTCACTTCACTGACCCCTACTATATCTAGATTGAGCCTTTGCATTTCCCTTTGGAGGTTTCCTAGCTTCCTTACCACGTTTAAGCTTCTGACATTCCATGCCCCGAGTCGTAGAACATTATCCTTTCCTAGGTTATTCAATCTGTTTCTCATGGTCACCTCCCCCTTGGCAGTACCCTTCTGAAGATTCAAATGGGAGACTATTCCGGAATCTTTTGGCAATGGAGAGATCAATTACAGACCACATGTCCTGTGGATAAACGTTATATGTCTTTGATGCAGTGTTTTCCATTGCCTTCTGCATCCTCTTGCCGTTGGTCATTGCTGATTCTTCCATCTTTAGGGGCTGTTTCCCACCCCAAGAACAAGGGAGTGTCCTGAACATCTGTCCCCCCCTCCGCCCTCTTTGACAAAGCCATTGGCAGAATGAGGGTGACTTCTTATGCCAGAAGTCTTCAGCCGCCAATGCTGATTACTAATCAAAATTTAAGTGGTGGCGTGTTTCGAACCTGGGACTGAGGACAGATGCTACCCCTAGACCATTGGTGCAGGTTCCAGATTACCCTAAAAAAAGAAATCAAAGAGTCTCCATGAACAAGCTGGCTCCAAGACAATAGTTCTCTCTCAATCCACCATTCAGGATGCGTGCTTAAGTAATTTGGTTCTCCATCATATTGGAACCACACATACAGGATGATCCATTGATAGTGACGCGCCAAATATCTCACGAAATAAACATCAAACGAAAAAACTACAAAGAACGAACTCGTGTGGTTGGCCCTCTGCCATAGGTCAACGGATATCAACTGCGTTTTTCTTAAATAGGAACCCTCATTTTTTATTACATATTCGTGTAGTCGTAAAGAAATATGAATGTTTTAGTTGGACTACTTTTTTCGCTTTGTGAGAGATGGCGCTGTAATAGTCACAAACGTATAAGTATGTGGTATCACGTTACATTCCGCCAGTGCGGACGGAATTTGCTTCGTGATATATTACCCGTGTTAAAATGGACCATTTCACAATTGCGGAAATGGTCGATATCGTGTTGATGTATGGCTATTGTGATCAAAATGCCCAACGGGCATGTGCTATGTATGCTGCTCGATATCCTGGACGACACCATCCAACTGTCCGGACCGTTCGCCGGATAGTTACGTTATTTAAGGGAACAGGAAGTGTTCAGCCACATGTGAAACGTCAACCACGACCTGCAACAAATGATGATGCCCAAGTAGGTGTTTTAGCTGCTGTTGCGGCTAATCCGCACATCAGTAGCAGACAAATTGCGCGAAAATCGGGAATCTGAAAAACATCGGTGTTGAGAATGCTACATCAACATCGATTGCATCCGCACCATATTTCTAAGCATCAGGAATTGCATGGCGACGACTTTGAACGTCGTGTACAGTTCTGCCACTGGGCGCAAGAGAAATTACGGGACGATAACAGATTTTTTGCACGCGTTCTGTTTAGCGATGAAGCGTCATTCACCAACAGCGGTAACGTAAACCGGCATAATATGCAGTATTGGGCAACGGAAAATCCACGATGGCTGTGACAAGTGGAACATCACCGACTTTGGCGGGTTAATGTGTGGTGCGGCATTGTGAGAGGAAGGATAATTGGCCCCCATTTTATCGAAGGCAATAATGTTGTATCAATGTTACTACAAGATGTTTCACTGCATGACAGAATGGCGATGTACTTCCAACATGATGGATGTCCGGCATATAGCTCGTGTGCGGTTGAAGCAGTATTGAATAGCATACTTACACATACTGACAGAGACAGTTCAGTTTCCTAAGCTCACTGGCGTAGAAGAAAACACGAGGTCTGAAGAATTCATTGTGGCCTTGAAAGAATTACAATGATAAGTTTTATAAAGATTTTTAGGGCACTGTCTCTTACATCTGTTTCCTAGCTGTTTTCGAGTCTGGTTGCCATTTCAGTTGAAAGCACCCAAGTGCAAGTGCAGATGTAACTGACATGCAAGGTAATTCCAGTTTGAAAGACAAATCTTTTTGCGTTAAAATGTCCGGGTCATCTACATTGCTTTCCTCAGGTAGAGTTTCCAAGTCTTCATAATGAGGTGGCAAAAGTGCTACAATATTTGGATCGACATATTTGTGTGAAAAACATTTTTTCGATTATGAAGATAAATAATCCACGATGAATGCAACACTGTGTGAAATTTTCTGCATCTGTCTGTATGCCAACGTTTAGTGTCAGAAAAAACTTATGTCTTCAGCGCGCCGAAATAATGAAATAATACTTATTTCTTTTATAACCTTTGTGAAATGTAAAACCAAGTGGTATGCAGTGCGACTGCGCTGCAATTTAAATGCGTTCACAATTTTCCCCTCTTCACCATCCTCCCACTAATACAGCGTGGTGCAGCGGTGGGGGAAATGTCAAGCGAGTCTGAGTGCTTTGGCACTCGTACCCGGGGCGTGACCGCGAGCCAAAATCTTGGCCACCCGCATGTTAAATACTTGTCAATGATCTTAATACATAAATTCATACATATAAATCATACTGAATTTGAAAAGGTGCTTCTTATTAGCGTCCATGCTTGAACTACAGTGCGATCCATATAAACCTTCAATGAGTCATAACATTTGAACCAATAAAAGGACATATTTATAATTTTGTGAGATAATACACAATTGGGAGATTACATATATACAAAGCTCTCACAGCAAATGTTGAAAGTGCTCTCCACCGGTATCGATGCACAACTGAATCACTTCACTATATTCCGTGACGCTCCCTGAAATGGATTCTCGCCATTGTTGCTTATTTCGTGTGTAGCGACCTCACAGAGTTCTGCAGTTGTCTGTGGCCTAGTACACTCTGGTGATTTTGGGGGAGGGGAGGATGGGGCACAAAATTTTTGAGATTATTTGGTCACCAAAGAAACTAGTTATAAGCTGCATGAAAGGTTTAGACATGTGACACGTTGCTCCATCTTGTAGGAAGTAGCATTCTGTAAGTTTGACATCATCCAGCTGCTCCTCATATGTATTGAAGATGCCCGTATAAGGTGAAAGAAAATGGGCCCAACAATCCTATGGCAGTCTATGTTTACCACTGTGACTGTTTAGCACACCAGTTGTTTCCAGCTTTCTTACATTCGATAAAATTGTTGGTTTTGTTGGAACATCGCGCTCAGTGAATTCTATCAGGAATGCGCGTTGTGCTGTAATCAGTGAGTCAGTCTTCCAGTATATTTTCACAATAGAAACCCGCTAAGTGTGTACTGCACGTTTCTGCCAACTGAAGGCTGCGAACGAATAACTAATTTTGCTCGTTATTGTCAAGCGGTCCGGACTACACACTCACAGATTCGCAAGCTGCGACCGACGAGACTACGAACGAATTAATACGAGCCGAGCAAGTGCGCAATTTTACCGGACAAAGCATCTCATGTTTACAAACTGCGACCGACGAGGCTACGAAGGAATTAACACGAGCCGAGCAAGTGCGCCATTTTACCGGACAAATCATCGCATTAGCAGAAACGACAATCAACTTGCCAACAATGGAAGGTACGATTCTCCCAGAGCTAATGAGACCATTCCCGTCTCTACGAGCTTTCGGAGGGAAATTATTACCCTCTGAAGTAGTTCAGGTTTATGTGGATCGCCCTGTATAACGCGTTTGAAACGTAAGTGGAGCAAGAGGTAGCAATAATCAGTGAAGATGTATATTCTTGAAGGTGACTACTTTCAATGATTTGCTTCGATTCATTTCACAAAATCCATTATGTAAAATTCCTGCAGAGCTGCTACAACGAACATGGAGATACAAACTAAGCGTTTTTTCAACAGATCTTCAAGGAAAAAGATAAGTAAATTGTGCTATAGAATTTTGTCAGGCATAACGCTGAACTCAGTCAGGTGTTGACTATACATGTTAAATCCCTCCATGATTTTGGGGCCTGTATGCTGTTCGGATTCGTCTACCATACAGGGTTAACTGTTATCTCCATAATATGTGAATTTGTTATATATTAAAAATAAAGATTTGTAGGTTGACATATTCTATTGGCAAAGTTATCCCACAACATTTAACTTCGTAACTTTCCACTCGGTCGTTCCTGTGACAGTATTCTTTCTCTAAAATTGATGCACTTGCTATTTTCTATTACTACTTAAAGTTCGCGTCATCATCACGGGAACATTCTATGTGAATCAGACTTTCGTTAGAACCACCATAGAATAATTTGCACAATAAACAGAACACATGGAGTATGGGAAGAAATGTGAAATTAATTGTGTGAGTACGTTTACGTCAACGTGAGCTGATGCTGATGATTTTAGGAAATGTACGTCGTAAGAACATTTGACATTAAAAGTAATTATTCTTTATTTATATCATTGGTAAACCAATATTCTACAGCATTGTAGTCGTTTTTAAATTTGGTGACGTTTTAATACGTTACAGTTGAATTAGCGTACATAACATACCGTGATAATGAGTAAAAACGGAATCAGTTTTGTGAAACCAAATTCTGTGTCAAATAAATTGGCACTTAACACAATACTTGCACTGCGTTGCTACTGAAATAAGCAAAAAGAATGAAATCTCTGGGCACAGTACTGACGGTGCAAAACATATGAAGGGCTTATTTCAATGGTGGTACAAGTCCATTACCTTCACTTTTCTGTCTATAATGCTTCTGAAATTAATGAGCCAAACAAACAGAAAGAAAGGTTCATCTGTAGCAAGAAGCCATATGCTTGAATAATTTTGGTATCCGAACTGCAGGTTTTTCAACGCTTATTTAACTTTAGGACTCTGTATCTCAATATGAACAAAAGTGGACTTGTACCACTATTGAAATAAGCCCTTCATATGAAAGTGACAAAATATTTATCCTTATCCTCCAATGTCACTAACGATTGAACATTGTTGACACAGGATTAATTTAATGGCAATGACTGCTTTTGACCTCAATACTTGATTATCAGATGTTTTAATTTCTATACACACCGTATGTTACTATATATTCTTTATGAATGCTACACCATATACAACATACCTGTAAATTTATTATATCAGATTATTTACAATAAGATGGGTTATACACTCTATGACCAAAAAGAACGATTAAGTAATTACGATAGATAAAAACTTCACTGGATAATGGTTGGAAACGAAACATATTGGAGCACTGAAAGGAAGCGTAGGAGAAGGAGGGAAATACAAGAGGAGTATTTAGCACAGATTCTGTGGATAGAAAAGGAAGAGCAATGAAATGTAATCACTTGGAGCGCTGGAATTGTGGAAGGATGTTTTCCCATCCTTTTTTTAAAAGGATATGAATAAAATTATGCAAAGTACTTTAATGTCTGTTGTGGATGGATATGAAAACAAAGTGAGTACTGTAAGAAGAAAGACGCAAAGGAGAAAGACTGACAGTTTCTGAAGAGGCACGAGAAAGAAAAATTGCCACGGAGGGATTAGTTAAGTCCTGAAGCAAACGGAAGAACAGAAGAAACTTATCTTCGTAGCTATACTACAGTGCATGGTTTCGGTCTAGCTTTAAATTATAATTTTTCTGAAAGGTATCAGAATCTTACTACTGTGTTAGAAAAAGTCTGTGGAATTCTGCAGAAAATTTGGCCGGAGTAAAACAGACGCCTGTGCTTGATTTTGAAGACGTTATTCGTCTGAGCAGAATTCGACCGTCCTTCTGTAGTTGCTCTGTATTAGAAAAAGAAGTAAAAAAGAAGAGTCAGAATATATGCAATGACCCTGCATTTACTTAAATATCCACAGGTTCCACGGTCTAGCTGTGACCAGCAAGGCAGCAGAAAGCAGCGTGGCTGAGAAAACTTCAACGGCGCATGCGCGGTTGTCAGTGGGCGGCCGCCCGCTTGCGAGTCGTGGCTTCGGCCCCTTCCAGCTTGTACTCGAGGGTGCCACTACGGTAGGCGCGCGGGTTTTCAGACAGCCGCTCAGTGAGGTCCTGCTGGCGCTCTTCTTCTGTAGCCTCCGACAGCGCCTTTCCACGGCCGTAGAACGTGTCTTCCGTGTACAGCCGGTCCTTCTGCCGGTACGTTCCGTGCAGCTGCGAAAATATAAGCGTTCCGTTGAATTTACACCACACAAAAAACATAGTGGCATAATGAAGGAAAACAGTTCCAACAATTCCATTAGAATTTTCAGCAATGCCACAAAACGCCAAGGAAGAATGCACATCAACGGAGCTAGACATTTACGAAATCATAAAAAATACCTCAAAATCAACCAAACAACTGGCGATGACTCGATTACAGGAGACTTACAGAAAAGGTCAGAACCAAAGTTTTTAAGAGACCTATGGACTTGACTTATGAGAACACTCGGAAAACAGAAAAGATCACAGAAGTGTGGAGACAAACTAAATGTCAACAATAATAAGCAGTTACTGTGTAGTAGACTCTGTACTCGTTGTGCCACAATGCTGAGAAGAGTTTGTTGTGAAGAAACAGAGGCAAAGTGCTTCTCATCAAAGTGGCGAATTAAGATGATATTCTAGTTTTCAAAAAATGGTAGCACTAGGCACTATAAAAAGGCATGTCTGTCAGGTGAGACAGCAGGCAGAGGTATTCCTAAGGAAAACAAAATTACTTTTCAGTTGCCCAAGTTAAAGCATATTGAATATAAGTCAGATATGAGAGGGAAGATGGTTGCTTTTGAGTATATTGATGGACTAACCAAGCATGCAATATCTCTTAAACGCTACAATATCCCTCAAGTCTACCTCATGAGAAAGCATATGTCACTGGTAGTGTTCCAATAACGATAAAAAGGAGTGAATGATCTGCAAAAAATTTCACATTTTCGTGCATAATACAGTCACTTTTGTGATGCACTTTTCTAATGGACCATAACATACACAGAGGAAGAGGACAATGAAGGAGAAAAAAATAGTCATAATTATTCATAGGTCTTTCTGGAGATCCATATCAACTTTGCTCACTTCCTGATTTTGTCGTGTGAAATAATATTATGGAAGTTTTTCTGACAGTTTATTGTTTATTTTATTAAAATTTTTAAATTTCTACAGTTATATAAATCATAATTTAGAGAAAGGGCATATGTCCAGTCTATATAATCCACAATAATTGCCTTATATGTCACATGCTGGAGTAGTTTTCCTTCCAGTATTGTGACAAAATATGCAAAACTTCAGAAAACTTTCATGTAAAAACTTTTGTTTCGAACTATCTATGAAGTTTATCATATCTACTGAAAATTTTCACATATGTTAGATATGTCCTTTTTACATCTTTCAGTTCAATTACAAATGAGAGTCATTTCTACTATTGACTTGCAAACTACTTTCAAAACTTCTCCTAAATGAATAAAAGAAACTTTAGAAAAGTAACTGAGAGAATGCCAGATTGGAACCTAAAGGGTAGCTCATGCACAGAACCTATTTTTATCTTACAATGAAAAATTCTCCACAAAACATTAACCAGCACATGTGTTGTACCATTTATTGATATGCAGAAAGCATTTGATCGTGAAGGTAGAGGAAATTGATAAAACCATGAAAGAATCTGGTGTTGAATTGAAATCAGCAGTGAAGGCAATATATAAGGAAAATGTTTAAGAAAAACCTCTCAACAACTCGAAATAGAACCTGTTGGTTCAGAAAAAAATGGATCGGGAAACCAGAGTTAAAAATCAATAAACAAAATCCATAACACTAGGAAGGAATTAAAGTATAATGTTTAGCTTTTTCAGACGATTTTTCAATAATTTTAGAAAATCTGAAAGAAACATCACTCAAATTAACGATCTGGAAAGAACAATCAATAGAAGTCATCGCAGAATTTCAACTGAAAAAAACAAACTTTATGATAAAGACAAAAAAAATTTGCACAAAATATGTAGAAACACATGTAAGTAAAGTAGGAGGACTTTGTTTATTTATATATCATGGAGGAATGGGAAAGCAAAATGGAGTATGGAGATTTTTAATAGATGTATGAATTTATAAAGTGAATTCACTGCATGGTTTACGCAAAACTATCTGCAGCAAGAAGTAATCCCTAGAAATAAAAAAGTAAAATACTGTATCACAGTGAAGATACTAGGATGTTTATTTTCATATTCTGTCGCTTGCTATACACAATCTATTAATCCTACAGAAAAAGATCAACAGGACCTTTTTTTGTAGGAAATATAACGTAGGTAAATTTTGTTCTAGGATATGTTTTTGCTGGAGACAACAATTTTCGAGTTATTGAAGAAAAACGCTTTGAATGTCACTTTTGTACGTTTTGATTGAATAACTACGTTAAGGTAGGACTAATAGTTTGTGCTTAACACGCAAGAGAATATGAAAATCTTGCACATGGATTTGAAGGCGCTGAGGGTTGCGTAAAACCCATGTGTAGGAGCATCTGAATCCCCCTGCACAAGGACAACAAAAACAAACAATAAGCTACAAGCTAGGTATGATAGAGATACTTGAAAGATGAAGTACTAGAAAAGTAATGGGCACTATACAAGCATCAAAGGGTTGGAAAAATGGAAGCGATGAAGGGAGCTACAAAAATACACAAAAATATTAGAAATAATGGAAAAGTGAAGATAAATCTTCTTTGGACACCTCTACCCAATGGATGGCAACAAGATAACAAAAATTTTTGTAACTGTGGCAAAAGAACTTAATAGCAGGGATGACAGGCATAAGAAAAGTACTAGAGAAAAACAGTGTAAAAGAATCGTAAATAACGGAAAGAGACTAATTTAAGAATAATATTAAATTTTTATTTTCAAGATTGATGGAAGACAGGAAAATACAACGTGGCAAGAAGATGAAAGACTTCTGGTAAATTGGGAAACAACAATGAAAGAAAAAAATGAAGTTGTGTGATTGCAGTTGGTCAAATCGAAGTTTAAAAATGAAAGAGTTTTGAGGTGAGCATGAAAATCGTGCTGTATGTGATTGATAATTATATATGATTAAATTCAATTCTAGAGCACTAGAGCCAAAAACTGCTGAAAAAGTTCATTTATGAAATCACTGCAGTGTCAAACTAGCGGTTGCATGAATTGTAACATCGAATCAAAAAGCCATTTGTGTTTCTGGCGAATTGGCTCTAATGGTTCCTTGGATCGAGTCTTTTATATTGATTGCGGGAGAATACTGCTATTCCAGTTGACGAGTGATCATGAGTCACAGATACATGTATAATGCCTACTGATGACCTAGCGCAATGCTCAGAAGTGAATGCTGAACTATAGCCAAATGCAACTTTGCCATGTTTAGGAAAAGTACTAGACGTTTATAGACACCATGTGGATTGGACGCTATCTTCTGGCTATTTGGAACCACAAATGAACTCGTGGATGTGGACGACTTTCGTAAGAAAAAGGAAGATTTGGGTTCAATGCTATGTGAAGAAGGTATCATTACAGACATGGCACAAGCTCGAAGTCGACGGTGTATATGAGATGGCTTAGCAGTAGCAGGAAAAAGTAGACACTGGCCGAGTGTAAGGCATAAAACATATTCTACAGGGACACCAGACGACGGCTACTATAGGACATCAACACTTCTATTCGAATATCCTCTCGTCTTATTTTTCATGAATATTATTTTTCACACTATGTTTGCCGGCCGAAGTGGCCGTGCGGTTAAAGGCGCTGCAGTCTGGAACCGCAAGACCGCTACGGTCGCAGGTTCGAATCCTGCCTCGGGCATGGATGTTTGTGATGTCCTTAGGTTAGTTAGGTTTAACTAGTTCTAAGTTCTAGGGGACTAATGACCTCAGCAGTTGAGTCCCATAGTGCTCAGAGCCATTTGAACCATTTGAACCACACTATGTTACAAAATAAAGGTAAATAACTGTTCACACAACACTTCCTATGTGGTGCATATTTACAACTACAAAATAAACACATATTGTGAACAAATGAAGAGATACTGGGAGGAAACGAAGAAAAGTGCTAATTAGGTTCAAATGCGTTCTTTAATTGGTCATAAAAGAAACTTGACCAAATGAAGTCAACAACAGATTATGATCCTGTCATGCACATCCATATGTTGATGCTGGTACAGTACATTTTGCTTGTCTACTAAATAACAATTTACGAATAAGAGAAGCAAATAGATAATGAATATATGTGCACCTTAAAAAATGGTTCAAATGGTTCTGAGCACTATGGGACTTAACTTCTGAGGTCATCAGTCCCCTAGAACTTAGAACTACATAACCCTATTTAAATTAAGGACATCACACACATCCACGCCCGAGGCAGAATTCTAACCTGCGACCGTAGCTGTCGCGCGGTTACAGACTGTAGCTCCTAGAACCGCTCGGCCACTCCGGCCGGCTGTGTAACCTAATTTAAGAAACAGTAGAGGGTGTTCTCTAGCTTCCATGTTTTGAATACTTGACTACACCTGACCTCTGTTTTGTAGTTAAATTTTTGCATCGGCTTTGTCGTCAAATGAGGGGTTAGTTAGGTCAAATGTAAGGCTCTTCTGTGATGTAAGCTCTATTCTTTATGATCTCCTTAAATGAGTTACTTCCCCTGCAAATGTTACGTGGTTCATGTAAAGCAGTTTAAAAAGACACTATGTTTTGGAATTACATGACACAGGGCCATGTCTCAGTATAACACTTTAGACATGCTAATTACTTTCCACTTCACAACTTGGAAACTAGCTTGAGAAATTAATTATATTTTTATCAATTTGCGTATTCACATGCACAAAATTAGTTACACTCATTACAATTATTTATCAGCCTTTTTCTATACTATGTCCCAGCTTCCAGAATGATCTGTTTACAAGAATTGGAGAACAGTACGCAGTACTTTGAAGTTGTTGTTATCACCTAAGTGAAGTTCTGAAATAAGCAATTCACAGGCCGAAAACGCAACAAGCAAAGATGCAGTATGACTATGTTTAAAATGCTCTTGGTGAGCAAGTTTACCAAAGAGCGAAAGATAAAGTATAGCAGACATCACAGTCACCATTCTTTCGTCTAACAGTGATTTCCGTAAATCAGTACTTGTGCAAGAGCTAGAAGTGACATTTTCTTTGAATATGTAACAGAAATTCACTAAAGTGCTATCTGAACTCACCTTGTCCCAAATGTATATGTTGAAGGCAAAGTTGACGTGGAAGTACTGGTGGTGATTGTCGTGGAAGATAGCGTCTGGCTGCCAGGGCTGCCACCAGTACGCCTTGAAGTTGATGCCCGAGTGATCGATTATGCCGTGGTAGTACGTGTAGAGCGCCACGCCACAGAAGGGGACTGTAAATTATTAATGTTGACTTTGATTAGCATTCAGCAAAAAGAATGTTCAAATGTGTGTCAAATCTTATGGGACTTAACTGCTAAGGTTATCAGTCCGTAAGCTTACACACTACTTAACCTAAATTATCCTAAGGACAAACACACACACCCATGCCCGATGGAGGACTCGAACCTCCGCCGGGACCAGCCGCACAGTCCATGACTGCAGCGCCTGAGACCGCTCGGCTAATCCCGCGCGGCAGCATTCAGCAAATATGTTTATACACAGCTATTAAATTATTTCCCACACTTCACTCACTGATTTTCACAGATTTAAATTACAGTTGAGATATTTCTAACAACTGCACATTTGTCAAAGTCAGACCGAGCGTGGCAGCACAGTCGTTAGCATACTGGACTCGCATTCGGGAGGACGACTGTTCAGTCCCGCGTCCGGCAATTTGATTTAGGTTTTCCGTGATTTCCCTAAATCGCTTTAGGCAAATGGTGGGGTAGTTCCTTTGAAAGGGCAAGGCTGACTTCCTTCCCAAATCCAATGAGAATGAAGTCCTCGCTGTTTGGTCTTTTCCACTAAATCAACCCAACCCCAACCCAAGATGCACAGTTAGTCAAAGTCAGTTCCAGTTTCACAGTCCAAGGGCAAGAGGATGCAGCAAACATCTGTTCCTCCACTACATGACTCCTTACGGTGTAAGTCTGATGATGATTTCTATGAAAATGTAAGCGGTGGCTGGAATCTAGCACTTCCACAGACCACGGAATGTTATACTTGAAACGTGCAATTCCCACCATTGATACCTTAGGGTAAAATATTCAGTTAAGTATCTATATACTTTTAACCTTGATAACTTGGAACACGCAGTAGAAAGGGTACATTTTTAATTTGTGTTGCACACTGTGTGGTGTCGTCCAAAGAGCGAGGTGCCAAGGCAAGGTTGGTACCTCGCGACGGAGCCACGAGTAAACATAGTCGCTGCCAGAAGCAACAACAAATGAGAGACGGTGGTATAGACACGCCCACAAGAGCTTCCATGCGCAACGGCACCAGCTCGCTCATCGCCGATGACAGCAGCACCTTCTCTCTTTCGAGACAGCAGAGCGACAGTTGCATTGCACATAACTCTGCATAAATGTTAATCGTCAAGTGCACTCTGTCAGAAGAGACTGTAGTGTGCGTCATTTACGACGGCGGCCGAGTTTAGGTTCGTTCTGCGCATCTGACGTCATAAAACACAGTCAGCCAATGAACAGAGAACGACATTGCCAGAGCTCGACTGCAATGCAGAGCACGGACGAGTGTCTTCAGTTTCAGAAATGTTCAGTCATAAATAAAGTAATTGAACAAAAGCAATGTCTTCATAGCAGACTTTCTTTTATAGAAAGTTTGGAAAAAGCGTTCTTTATACCAATTGCTTCATATTCTATTAATTAATTAAACCAAACAAGCAATAAGCCTCCTAATTCAGGCGGTAGCAAGGAAAGATGTTTGTATCATTCTCACGAACCGCTTTTTCGCAATAAAGAACAGCGGTAATTATTTCCTATTGTGTTTTGACGAAACGTGACTAATTGATAATCAGACCAACAGTGTTTGTCGGTATTTGGCGTGATGTTTGAGTCTTCCAGGAGTTCTGTTGAACGATAAGCTGCGTTAGCATAATGGTTAAGATGTTTGGCTGCTATGTGATGGGTTCTGAGTTCAAAGCTTGATTGGTGCACAATACTTTCTTTACTTAAAAACAATATCGAAGTGTCTTACTTCATGAATTTTATTCGTTTGAATGTAATTTTTTGAAATTTCTAGTGCTTTGTCTCTTCATTGTAATCATAAGTTTTCGGTTTTTTTAATTTTGTCGTCCAATATTTCTTTTCACAGCAATTAAAAACAATGAAAAGGCACACATACACTATTCATGTTATCTGTTTTGTTTGTATATCTTCTCTTCCGCAATCTCTGTTTTACTATTCATATTGAGATATATTCTTTTGCGACAGCAAAAAATCAAATGGCTCTGAGCACTATGGGACTCAACTGCTGAGGTCATTAGTCCCCTAGAACTTAGAACTAGTTAAACCTAACTAACCTAAGGACATCACACACATCCATGCCCGAGGCAGGATTCGAACCTGCGACCGTAGCGGTCTCGCGGCTCCAGACTGCAGCGCCAGAACCGCGCGGCCACTTCGGCCGGCTTTGCGACAGCATTAAAAGTATTATTTAGAGCAGAATTTCGGCTCGTAAGTTGCCGAGCTTCTTGATTGTCTGACTCAATTCTTTGCTTCGCTGCTTTGGCAACATCATATTCAATGTTTTCGTCGACTGATCTATGTTTTGGCAAGTATTTGCTATCCGTTGTGACAAACACACATTGTTTGCGCATTGCGCCTCACTGACAATATATTTTAGTTTCTATGTTTTATTACGTCCACAATCCAGTTTTGTGTACTTAGCCAACTTTGGTTTAATCAGAACGTTTTAGAAAAAAAGCGAAATGACTCTGGTATAAATAAAAGTTTTATTACAGTCGCTGAAGATGGAATATTTCCCAATATTACATACGACCCCTATCTGGTGGCGATGTGGCTCTGAGCGCTATGGGACTCAACATCTATGATCATCAGTCCCCTAGAAGTTAGAACTACTTAAACCTAACTAACCTAAGGACATCACACAACACCCAGTCATCACGAGGCAGAGAAAATCCCTGACCCCGCCGGGAATCGAACCCGGGCGCGGGAAGCGAGAACGCTACCGCACGACCGCGAGCTGCGGACACCTATCTGGTACTTAAATTAAATGAGGCATTGTTATACAGTAAATTTTATATGAAATTTAGGTATATTGTCCACATTTCATTCTCAACATTGTGGCAACTAAAATCGACCATACGGAAAGTACACACTAAGGACTTTTACCTTTGCAAACTCTTCAAATTTTCGTGCAATGGTTTACTACATTTAATGCTGCACAATAACTGCGTTGAACATCGAAACAAAATTAAGTCATTTATGGGCGGGGGGGGGGGGGGGGAGGTATCAGTCAAGAAGATGTGTGAAAATCAAATTTTTGGGCCAAATAGTTTTTGTGAGATCGAATGATAAGTGTGTCAAAGCAGTCGGAACACCATGTGTCTGCACAGGCGGCGAGCAGTGTAGTGATGACAAAATAGCGCGGAATGCGGGGAGCACGTCTCTGTAGCAGCGAAAGGGTTAATGCGGCTGTGGTGGCTTTACTTCATAAACTGCGCGCTCCCCCCTAAACGTAAGTTTGCGAACTATACTATGGCGCTGCTTCTCATGCCGCGTGCGTCGTTTGCAACTGGCAACGCAGCAATCTCCCGCGTCTGGGCGGGCATGCGCGAGCCGCAAAGATAATTGAACTATAGTTCTTTATCAGGTGATACAATAATGTTCAATGGCAGAAATAAATAATCATTACTTTCCTGCGGGCGTGGCATGTTACAGAATTAAGTATTTCATCTTGTTCAATATCTATTGAAGTGATCTGATATTTTATATGTTGTAGTATCATCTCAGCCCCTTCTGGCGTAAAGCTAAGAACCCACCACTGTACTGACGAGTATTATTTCGTCTGGTACAACAGAGTGGCTGTTAGGTGTAGAGGATATGCACAGTGAGGACTCCAGGAGCTGCTAGTGGACTCACCGAAGTGGCAGGGGATGACGAAGAGCGGCAGACACAGCGTAATCTGGATGTGCATGATCTCCACTGGGTGGATGGCTGTCACGGAGAAGGCCGTCGGTTGCTTGTACTTGTGGTGCAGCTTGTGGAAGTGCTTGTACAGGAACGGCGTGTGGTAGATGCGGTGCAGCCAGTAGGTCGCGTAGTCCTGTGAGGATGCAAATGTTGCAGTGTGATGGTAATCGATATCGATACAGTTTTTCAATATTAAGTCAACGTGAACATAATCGTTGTACTAATAGCAGAGTCATCTGTTAGGTGCTGTTGTAACGTTTTTCTATACCAAACATTAAATTGTAAAATACAGCGAGAACTGCCACTGTTGTGTAATACCGAGTTATGCAAATAGTTTGTTATTAAACCAAACATTAAACTGTGTTTAGCCGGCCGATGTGGACGAGTGGTTCTAGGCGCTACAGTCTGGAACCGCGCGACCGCTACGGTCGCAGGTTCGAATCCTGCCTCGGGCATGGATGTGTGTGATGTCCTTAGGTTAGTTAGGTTTAAGTAGTTCTAAGTTCTGGAGGACTGATGACCTCAGATGTTAAGTCCCATAGTGCTCAGAGCCATTTGAACCAGGTATGTAGGTGCTTTGTAAAACGTACTGGCTTAACGTGAATGGTCAGTTAGGCATTCTTATTACGAAAGCAGACCATAGTTTGAGTCATTAAAGCGAGCAGTGCACAAGATAGACGTACAGTACCAATCGTTCGCCGATTCTGAAGTCGCCACTGTTGCGACACCTTCGAACTCCCGCGTGTGCCTCTGCGGCTGCCGCTGTTAGGTGACTCTGTAGGCAGTGATCTGATAGCCCATGTTTTTGAGCACTTCTCGTAATTTATTGTGGCCGACGCAGTCAAAGGCTTTAGCATAATCAATAAAGCAAAGATACACATCTTTCTGGAATTCTTTTGAATTATGGAGAAGGCAAGAGACTTCCGGAAAGACCTGTATCTTGCTTTATTGATTGTGCTAAAACCTTTGACTGTGTCGGCCACAATAAATTAAAACCTTAGAGTACCAGATCGCCTTACATGGAACTTATACTCTGATCAAAAAGCCACGGTGAGGACCACATATGGAGCAACTAAATGGGAGAAGATTCAGAAAGGAGTACAAGGCTGCATATGGGGCCCTGTGTATTCAGTCTCTAACGCAGAACACGTTATGAGGAATGCCGGGCTAGGTGAAGAAGAAACTGTAATTAAAATAGCTAGGATAAATACCTGTATAAATAACCTAATATATGCAGATGATACCATACTGATGACAGAGCGTGAAGAAGAGTTAAAGATCTTCTTACTGAAGGTGAAAGAAGAAAGTGCTAAGACTGGTCTAAGGTTGAATGTCAAGAAAACGAAAATTATGGCAACTAAATCTCTCTCTTCATAGCGTATAGGAGGAGATAAAATGGGGGTAGTTTATGTGTTCAATTTTCTCGGCTCCCAGATTTCTGCTGATGGTGACTGTAGTTGCGACATCAAGAGATGCTTGTTACTTGGTACGAAAGCAATGTCCAACCTTGACAATCTTCTGAGAAGTAGAGACGTAAATTTAACAACTAATGTCCGTTTCGTGAGGGCTATGGCGTTTCCAGATGTGCGGATGTGAGATTTGAACCATAAGAAAGACTGAATGGCGTAGAACAGACACTTTTGAATTGTGATGTTGGAGGAAACTCCTTGGACTTCCTTGGATCGCAAAGAGAATGAATAGGTCAATATTACAGCTAAAAAAACCAGACTGCTCTTTGAAAGGTCTGACACTGAAACAACAACTTACCTACTATGGGCACAGCATGAGAAGACATGATCCACTGGGGAAGACGTTAAAGCTGGGAAGAACAAAGGCAGTAGGAGAAGAGGGCGGCAAAGGGTAAGACGGATGGATGGCATCACAGAAGTAAAGGATTGCAACATGGCATGTCTCCAGGAGAAAGTGCAGGACAGAAGAAATTGGCAGTTTTTAGTTCATGGAGTCACGGAGAGTCTGAATCGGCTAAACGAATGGAGAAAGAGAGGGAAAGAGATAGTGAGAGAGGGGGGGGGGGGGGGGGGGGCAAGTGGCGGCGGTGCGACTGTGGCCCCTCCTAGACGAAGGTGCCTGCTTTCTTCGGCAGACTGTAACACCAGTTCTCATCCGCCATCATCTTGGACCCTGCAGCGACCATCTACATTCTACGGACTCAACCCCGCTGTAGGCCCGGCTGAACCCGTTTGTTTTGCTGGATCTGTATCGTCAACGGCGGCGCTTACCATCGGGTGATCCAGTGACATAATGGCCGACTGTTCGGGGTTGTGAATCCTGGTGTGCCTCGTTGAACCCGCAGAGAGCTCTGTGGCTATTTTTTAGCTGGAAAGACTCTGATTGTGATTCAGGACACCGTTGGTATGGCTAGCCTAAGGCAAGTTGGCTCTTAACGCGTGGCTCCACTCTTGTAGGTTACGGTGTTTAATTGGAGCACAGTTTTTGGGACAAATTATAGTAAGTTTTATTAATTGTGTTCATAAATGTGGATAGTTGTTGTCTATGTAAAAAGAAAATGTTTTCCATTTTATTGAGGCTTAATGTCCGTATCTCGGCAGTACTTTTTCCCTGCATGGATAATTCAGGATTTGTAAACTTGTTTCATTAAATTTGCTTTATTATGACACCTTTTTAAATTATTGTTGTGGAATTTTATAACTGCTGAGGAAATTGTTGAGTGTATCTATTTTACTGTTTGAAATTATATTATTTTAGATTGACTAAATGAGACTTTTGAATATTGTTGTCCTCTTTTATAGGAGTTTTTGAAATAAAAGTGTAACGTCTTCTGAAGAAACGTATCACACTCATCTCAGTCTAGCCCTTGCATGTATTTATTCGGTACCAAATTGTACTCTTTAACTTTGCTCGTTTGCGGAGGGTGCTGGCGGCGAAAGTTTGCCATCTGCTCTTAGAACATTACTTGTTGGTTCAAGCCTCGCCTCCTTCTCCGAGGACAAGCAGATTATAACAAACAAAATAAGCGACCAGCTAATTGTTTAATGCGTCGCAGAACTGTAAAAGTCGATGCTGAGCAGCTAGAATGACCAGGTACAGCCTCTTGGCTTATTTTTCTTGATAACAATAACAACCGCTACGCACAACTACATGAATCAACAGTATTTTGACGGTGGCTGCTTCATAGCTGCGGCGCACAATGTTGTTTCGTAGCTAAGGTTGACAACGAGCGTAAACAGTCCGTAGCAGCACGCATTGACAGAATACCGAAGCAACGACTGTGCTCATATCCGCAGCCAAAGGCCTTTAAGCTCCTCCTACGAACAAATGTCCAGACTTCAGAATATTTGCATTTGGAGACCCTATTTATTGGAAAACGTTCTTGTGTCGATGAATACTACTACTTCTCAAATTATTAGGTACTTTTTAAATCTTCTGTTCGTTTACAACGTAAATTACCATAAGTAATAACGTTTTTGAAGCCAACAGCTCACTTGCTTGAATGAGTACTAGAAATAATGTAGCTTTGTTTTTCGTCACATTTATGAACAATACTTCACTTAGGATTTCTGGAAGGAACATTAGCACATAATTTCTTTTGTAAATTAGTATTTGGTATTTTTATTTTTCTGACGTGTTACACATCCTCAAGGATGTCCTCGTTATGGGTCTACAGAAAGATCAGTTTATCAGATCGAAGCAATAAAATCTAAGAAAATTTTGTCTCCAATTGCAATCTAAAAACGTTATACGATCAAAGAAGTTATGCAGGAGAGATCTTATATTCGAACTACGTTTGATTTATTTTGTTACTCAACTTCCGACGTTCTTCACGATGTACTGCCAGCCACAGCTTAAGTAGAATTTTGGGCTGATAAATTTTTCCTCCTCGCCGCATAGCAGTTTCAGTTACTTCCAACGTGGGAGACAGAACGTCGGAAATCCAATAGCGTTAAACTAGAGGTTTACTGCGCTTCTCTCATTCTGCCCAATGCGTGTTAAAAATGGGCCGAATGGCAGGCGCTGTTTCAGTTGAACTATGTCCTCGTTAAACAATGCGGTATCGGTCAGAGAGAATGTAACCTGTAACTGCCTACGTAACAAACAGGGTTCGGTGCACGCACAAAAGTCAGTCTCGAATTTGATTCATACTGCGTATCTAAAGCGATAAAGCTTACGTTGTTCTTATCTCTAGATTTCCGAGATTGTAGTCCAATACATCGACAGCTTCTCTTACCTATCTTCATCTCGTGTGTCGAGCTTGGATTTCGGTTGCTCTTTATCTGAACCCCAAGCAACCAATCTATTATTATTATTATTATTATTATTCTTATTCGTGGATCTTTCACAACAATATTTGTCTGCCAGCGCCGAAAATTGTCTTCCACTGCAAATACGCTACTGAGGCGTTTCCTGCATTGGACTGGCGCGTTTTGCAACGATGTCTGAGCAAACTGATCGCTGCATTAGACGTTTTACTTAAAGCTTATGTCTCTGTTTATTGAATAATCCGAACAGAATGTTGCACATTATGTAATTTCTTTGCTTTCACTTTGAATATTCACAACTGCGACGGAAGTCATATAGGAATCACTTGGACCTCACAATTACAATCACGTACCACCCTCGTATTCGCAGCTTAACTAGAGTCCAGACAATGAACAATCGAAATCTACGCTAGACATACCTGAGGAACACATCTAGGAGAACTTAAGTAATTTGAGAAAGATTGTTCATCTCGACTAAAAACATATGGATATTATTAATTTCACCGGGTAAATTTGAAAGATCACGCTATTATAACAGAACGAACAGTTCGCAACCTAACATTCTATGCATCGTTAGTCTCAAACACTTTTTCTTCTCACAGAAAACTATAATCGACAGTCCAACCAATCCGACTGTCATTAGTTTTTTATGTATTACTCTTAATTTAGCGGAAGCAGCACTGACTGGAAGATAATTTAAACTGCGAATAATTGCCTCGAGGCATGTCTGATTGTTCGTAGTCGTTAAATCGAAGCTTGTATATGAAACTGGTACTATTTTTTGCGAATTTTAATTCTCGATATTCTGCTCGAGGTGGTGTATGAGCGAAATGACGCAGAGGCTGCAGAAGAAATGCGAAGAAATCGAAAAAGAAAGATTGATTCAGCATACACTTTCTTTTTGATTCATCATTTTCTGACTGGTTTGATGCGATCTCCATGAATTCCTCTCCTGAGCTAACCTCTTCATCTCAGATTAGCATTTGCATCTTACGTGCTCAATTATTTGCTGGATGTATTCCAGTCTCTGTCTTCCTCTACAGTTTTTACCCTCTGCAGATTCCTCTAGTACCAAAGAAGTTACTGCTAGTGTCTGAACAAGTGTCCTGTCATCCTGTCCCTTCTTATTGTCAACGTTTTCCGTATGTTCCTTTCTTCCCCGATTCTTCAGAGAACCTCTCATTCCTTATCAGTCTATCTAATTTTCATCATTCTACTGTAGCGCCACATCTCAAACGCTTCGACTCTCTTTGATTCTGGTTTTACCATTGTCCATGATTAACGACCATACAATACAGTGTCCAAACGTACATTCTCCGAAATTTCTTCCTGAAATTAAGGCCTATGTTTGATAACAGAACACTTCTCTTGATCAGGAATGCCCTCTTTGCCTATGCTAGCCTGCTTGTTACGTCCTTCTTGCTTCGTCCGTCATGGTTTATGACTGAGAAGTTCATTCTGAAACTGTCCGGCATTTGGCGAAGTTTGAAAGTTTCCGTGGCTAGGGATCTAATACAGAATCTTGACGTTCTGTGATTAATCTCACGGAGGAAGCTTTTGACGGTGCTGCTTTATCCGTTCTAAGGAAAGGTTTCAATCTTGCATCGTCTCCCAAGTGTTCGCTAGTGGTTGTTCTGTTGAATAGGCTGGTTTCAAACTACCTCCTGATGTTGCAGAGGAGGCTAGGAAGGAAGCATGTCGTGAATTGATTGGGGCATACCAATTGATGCAAACATTACCATATAGAACTCTGTACCATAAGGACACAGTCAATAAGTGACTATGCAAATCACAATACATAAAATTACTAATTTCGTTTATTACTATCATTGTACTCTGAATTTGTATGGTTATTTGACTGCAATAAACTTATTATTAAAATTTAATTTGTCTTATCATACATTCCTTCAATTTCTTCGCTTTCTGCAGAGCTAGGAGGTATATACTCTATGCTCATGTCTGTTTTTTTATGTTTTTCTTATGTACTGAAGTTGTTGAACTTGTAAATACATTGACCTCTAAAGAAGAAATTACTGAACTGCTTGACAGTAACAGTGAAATGCTCAAAATGGAAATTTTAATGCCAACAGTTCCTATAGTAAAAAGGACAAAAGTGTAAGTTCAACAATAAAAAGAAACTACAACTGCAGATATGTTTTAATCCATGTGGGCACAAACTCCATCTGCAGCATTAGTTAGGAAGAAATAGTGACTGAAACACAGAATCTTGATTAGATCAGCAAAAACTGTGTGCAAACCCTCTAGTGGTAATTGGTGGTATAATTCACAGATCAGCAAGCGATACTTTCGTTAACAGAATAAACACCTGCATTAGGGAACAGTGCGTCAGACTTGGAGCCGTATTCATTGAATGAAAGTTTTTACAAGATAAATGTCTGGGGGAAGAAAGACTAAACCTCAAAATGTTAGGCTCTATAAACTTCAGGAAAATGTTGATAGACATGTGTGAAACCTCTAAAAGCAAGACAGGCCAATACATTCTGATAGGGGTGACAAAACAAAGGTACGAACTGAAAAATATTAAGTGTGTATACCAAAGAGGATGCAGTGAAAATCACAGTCAAAAACAAAAATTACGTACTGATGCAATGGAATATCAACTGCTTACAGCAGACCTACCTAACTTAATTGATGAACCTAAAATTCTGCTTTCAGAATCTGTAAATATAAAAATAATTTGTGTGAATAAATACTGGGTAACAGAAGATTGTCTACAAGTGTTAAATACACTCCTGGAAATTGAAATAAGAACACCGTGAATTCATTGTCCCAGGAAGGGGAAACTTTATTGACACATTCCTGGGGTCAGATACATCACATGATCACACTGACAGAACCACAGGCACATAGACACAGGCAACAGAGCATGCACAATGTCGGCACTAGTACAGTGTATATCCACCTTTCGCAGCAATGCAGGCTGCTATTCTCCCATGGAGACGATCGTAGAGATGCTGGATGTAGTCCTGTGGAACGGCTTGCCATGCCATTTCCACCTGGCGCCTCAGTTGGACCAGCGTTCGTGCTGGACGTGCAGACCGCGTGAGACGACGCTTCATCCAGTCCCAAACATGCTCAATGGGGGACAGATCCGGAGATCTTGGTGGCCAGGTTAGTTGACTTACACCTTCTAGAGCACGTTGGGTGGCACGGGATACATGCGGACGTGCATTGTCCTGTTGGAACAGCAAGTTCCCTTGCCGGTCTAGGAATGGTAGAACGATGGGTTCGATGACGGTTTGGATGTACCGTGCACTATTCAGTGTCCCCTCGACGATCACCAGTGGTGTACGGCCAGTGTAGGAGATCGCTCCCCACACCATGATGCCGGGTGTTGGCCCTGTGTGCCTCGGTCGTATGCCGTCCTGATTGTGGCGCTCACCTGCACGGCGCCAAACACGCATACGACCATCATTGGCACCAAGGCAGAAGCGACTCTCATCGCTGAAGACGACACGTCTCCATTCGTCCCTCCATTCACGCCTGTCGCGACACCACTGGAGGCGGGCTGCACGATGTTGGGGCGTGAGCGGAAGACGGCCTAACGGTGTGCGGGACCGTAGCCCAGCTTCATGGAGACGGTTGCGAATGGTCCTCGCCGATACCCCAGGAGCAACAGTGTCCCTAATTTGCTGGGAAGTGGCGGTGCGGTCCCCTACGGCACTGCGTAGGATCCTACGGTCTTGGCGTGCATCCGTGCGTCGCTGCGGTCCGGTCCCAGGTCGACAGGCACGTGCACCTTCCGCCGACCACTGGCGACAACATCGATGTACTGTGGAGACCTCACGCCCCACGTGTTGAGCAATTCGGCGGTACGTCCACCCGGCCTCCCGCATGCCCACTATACGCCCTCGCTCAAAGTCCGTCAACTGCACATACGGTTCACGTCCACGCTGTCGCGGCATGCTACCAGTGTTAAAGACTGCGATGGAGCTCCGTATGCCACGGCAAACTCGTTGACACTGACGGCGGCGGTGTACAAATGCTGCGCAGCTAGCGCCATTCGACGGCCAACACCGCGGGTCCTGGTGTGTCCGCTGTGCCGTGCGTGTGATCATTGCTTGTACAGCCCTCTCGCAGTGTCCGGAGCAAGTATGGTGGGTGTGACACACCGGTGTCAATGTGTTCTTTTTTCCATTTCCAGGAGTGTAGGATTAGTGATTTTAAGGTAGCTAACAGCTTTTGTAGGAGTACCAAATCTTTTGGAGACTCCTGCATTCTTGTTGATTCTTTGGTAAATTATAAAATAAGAGAAAATTTTAATTTTTTTTATGGAGAGAGTGTGTTCGATAGTTGCTTTATGGAGTTAAGTGGCTTTCACAAAATTTTGCAACTTAATTAAGAAATATGGTTTCAAGTCGAAGTTCCTGAAGGCACTAGAGCAAACAGCAGATGAACGACCTGCGCTGATAATATTATGTCACACTGCCAAATTGAAAATGCGATGAAGGAGACCTAGGTATTTCAGATCATTCAGCTCTGTTTACTGATGTCCCAAAAGTGGAGTTATTAATCCAGGTGAAGTAATATCACAGCGTCTGAAACAGCTGGTTTACGTTCGCTTAGAGCTGATCCGGATTATGTTATTTTACCTGCGGACAAGATCAAAGCTACCGTTGTTTTGGACAAGCAGGATTACGCTGCAGTGTTTGCTGTCTGATTCAGCTTATCGCAAGCTCGGTGCTGATTTCACAAAATGTGTTTAGAGAAAGACTAACAGCCTCCTGAAGAAAAGTTCCTTGTTGCAGGAGACTATCAAGAGTTTTAATTGTTTCTGTGCTGTTCCTCCTACGTTATACGGTCTCCGTAAGTTCGTCCGATTGTGAATAAAATCGATGCTCCGACAAATCGTGTGCCAAAACAACTTTTACTCTGTTGACCCATGTAGTAGGTCGATGGGGGCGCCACATTAAGAACTCGGTGGATTTATTACGTCGAATAGAGGGAATGCGTTTGAATGACTCTGATATTATTGTAAGTTTTGATGTGGTCTCTCTCTTCACTCGTGTTCGTCTTTATGATTCGTTACGGTTGTTTGAGTTTAGGTTTGGTGCTGATTTAACGTACTTATTTCGACATGTATTGACTTCCACTTACTATTTATTCAGTGACCAGTAACTACCAGCAGACAAATGGAAACCCGTTGTCTCAATGACTGCCAATTTGTTTATGGAAGATTTCGAAGAACGTGCATTGGAGTCGGCGGCTTTGAAAACTGCGTGTTTTTCCAGCTTTGTGAACAATACTTTTATTCTTTGGCCTCATGTCAGTGAGAACTTGAACAACTTTTTAGAAACCTGAATTCAATCCACCCGAATACTGTTTTCACGATGGAGGTGGAAAAAGAGGGCTGTCTTCCCTACCTTGACATATTGATAAGGAGGAAGGTGGATGGTACGTTGGGACATGCCTACTCATATTAACACAATGACTTGTATCTGCAGGCTGATAGTTGTCAACATCCGGTGCAACGTGGGGGGAAGGTACTTGGCACCTTGCTTCACAGGGCCCATGTCATCTCAGACTCTTTAACAGTTTGTCAGCTGAGGTAGCCCATCTCGAGGTCATCTTTCTTCAGAATGGTTATAGTGAAAGACTGATCAGACGAGCGTTGCGCTATCTACCAACTGTGCGTATCGCGTGGTTGATGATGATACTGCGCTGGCACCAAAGTCTACGACCTTTTTGCCTCACGCAAGAAGCTTTTCGAACAGGATTGGTTGTACACTCCTGGAAATGGAAAAAAGAACACATTGACACCGGTGTGTCAGACCCACCATACTTGCTCCGGACACTGCGAGAGGGCTGTACAAGCAATGATCACACGCACGGCACAGCGGACACACCAGGAACCGCGGTGTTGGCCGTCGAATGGCGCTAGCTGCGCAGCATTTGTGCACCGCCGCCGTCAGTGTCAGCCAGTTTGCCGTGGCATACGGAGCTCCATCGCAGTCTTTAACACTGGTAGCATGCCGCGACAGCGTGGACGTGAACCGTATGTGCAGTTGACGGACTTTGAGCGAGGGCGTATAGTGGGCATGCGGGAGGCCGGGTGGACGTACCGCCGAATTGCTCAACACGTGGGGCGTGAGGTCTCCACAGTACATCGATGTTGTCGCCAGTGGTCGGCGGAAGGTGCACGTGCCCGTCGACCTGGGACCGGACCGCAGCGACGCACGGATGCACGCCAAGACCGTAGGATCCTACGCAGTGCCGTAGGGGACCGCACCGCCACTTCCCAGCAAATTAGGGACACTGTTGCTCCTGGGGTATCGGCGAGGACCATTCGCAACCGTCTCCATGAAGCTGGGCTACGGTCCCGCACACCGTTAGGCCGTCTTCCTCTCACGCCCCAACATCGTGCAGCCCGCCTCCAGTGGTGTCGCGACAGGCGTGAATGGAGGGACGAATGGAGACGTGTCGTCTTCAGCGATGAGAGTCGCTTCTGCCTTGGTGCCAATGATGGTCGTATGCGTGTTTGGCGCCGTGCAGGTGAGCGCCACAATCAGGACTGCATACGACCGAGGCACACAGGGCCAACACCCGGCATCATGGTGTGGGGAGCGATCTCCTACACTGGCCGTACACCACTGGTGATCGTCGAGGGGTCACTGAATAGTGCACGGTACATCCAAACCGTCATCGAACCCATCGTTCTACCATTCCTAGACCGGCAAGGGAACTTTCTGTTCCAACAGGACAATGCACGTCCGCATGTATCCCGTGCCACCCAACGTGCTCTAGAAGGTGTAAGTCAACTACTCTGGCCAGCACGATCTCCGGATCTGTCCCCCATTGAGCATGTTTGGGACTGGATGAAGCGTCGTCTCACGCGGTCTGCACGTCCAGCACGAACGCTGGTCCAACTGAGGCGCCAGGTGGAAATGGCATGGCAAGCCGTTCCACAGGACTACATCCAGCATCTCTACGATCGTCTCCATGGGAGAATAGCAGCCTGCATTGCTGCGAAAGGTGGATATACACTGTACTAGTGCCGACATTGTGCATGCTCTGTTGCCTGTGTCTATGTGCCTGTGGTTCTGTCAGTGTGATCATGTGATGTATCTGACCCCAGGAATGTGTCAATAAAGTTTCCCCTTCCTGGGACAATGAATTCACGGTGTTCTTATTTCAATTTCCAGGAGTGTATTTTGCGAAAATATGATGTGAAGTGTGTTTTTCGACCACTTTCTAAGATGAGCTTCCTCTTAGGTTGAGTAACGTATAATGCTGGTTTGTGTAAGGCGGGTCTACTGTATTCCTTGCCGCTGTGGCACGTCATATATTGGTCAGGCTATCAGGACCGTGGAGGATCGGTGTACTGAGCACAAGCGGCACAAACGCTTACAACAGCCGAGCAAATCCGCCTTTGCAGAACACTGTTTTGCCACCGATCATCCTATGGAAGACAATGGAATGGAGATTCTGGTATGCATTTCCAGCTATTGGGATAGTGTTATTAAGGAAGCTGCTGAAATTACGTTAGCTAGTAACCTTATAAATAGAGATGGTGTTTTTTCTGTTTAAAAAAAAAATTCAGCATAGAATCCTGCTCTCCCCGCTGTCAAAAAGCAGCGGGAAAAAGTATATGCTGCCTCACCCGTTGATTATTACTTTCTTTATGGATAACTTCTGACGTCGATCATCTTTGTCTTGCGACGGCGCCAGTGTTTACCGTATGTGTGTGGGTACGTGCGCGAACCCGAGCGCGCGCCCGCGTGTGTGTGTGTGTTTTATCTTTCCGGAATTCCTCTGATAACCGATGTTTTAAATTCCCTTGCATAGCGCTTTATTGCTGCAGGTTTCGAAAATGGTAGGGTGCGCTCCTGTCGAAATATCGGCGGTTGTCGGAGACGTCACCTTGCTTCATTCCCGTAAGTTATTTGGAAATTGCCACACAGTCGCTACTTAGTGACCGGGTGCACTGTCATACTGATACGAACATTTATTGTCTCTGAACTGTTTCTCTACTGTGTGCAGTACAGAACGCTGTAAAATGTATTCATTTCCCTTGGCAGTTAGCATTTTCTTAAGGCGATAAGAGACCACATCCTACCCACGAAAAACACCCTCAGACCGTAAGACAACCTTCTCAGTAGTTCACTGTTGGCACTTCAAATGATGGCAGATAACGTTCTCGAGGCATTCGCCAAACCCAAACTCTTACGTAGGATCGCCACACGATATAGTGTGATTCACCATTACAAACCACTCGTTTTCAGTCATCCACGGTCGAGTGGCTCGCTCTTTACATAACCCCAAGCGGCACTTAGCACTGACTTCAGAAATTGTGCTAAGTGAACTGCTGGTAGCACTTTAGAACTCACAAGTGATTCCGTCCATTGGTTTCATGCGATTTTCTTACATCCGCCCTCCGCAATGCTCGACGGTCCCTATCCGTCTGCATATAATGTCTGCCTCTTCTTGGTTTAGCTGTCGTTGTTCCTTCGCGTCTCCACTTAACAACGACGTCAACAACAATCGACCTGGCCAGGTCGAAATGTCCCTGATGGATTTGTTACCCAGGTGACATCTAACTACTTCACGTTCGAAGTCACGGAGCTCTCTTGACCGACCTGCTGTTACTGCTGCTCTACTGAAACAGACTATTTCCTGCCTCTTGTTATACTCTTGTGTCCTCCTCTCGAGACACCTAGTTGTCAATTCCGCGTTACATAAGTGTCCAGATAATTTTGATCAGCCAATTACGCGTTCATAAGGGTGTCCGGATAATTTTGATCAGGTAGTGTACGTCGTTTGAGCAGATCTAGAAATTGTGGAAATTCAGCAATTCGGGAGACTGTCCGGCTGTGATTATACTGTGACTCACCTGGTATATGAATATAACCGCCCACTGCAGGAACCACCAGGTCCAGCCGTATTCGTCGAACTCGTAGTAGACCCTGCTCCAGCCGCCGTTGCTGATGTAGCAGGCGAGCGTGGCCGTGAAGGAGCTGGTGATGAGCAGGCTGAAGGAGCCCACGAGGATCTCGTGGCGCTCCAGCTCCGGCGACAGGAACTTGGTGGGCTGGCACTTCCACTCCTCGGGGCGGTCGCGCTGCCGCACGTAGAAGTACCACTGCGAACAGGCGAGGACCACACTCACTCAGGCGGCCTGTAGCCAATTTTCTGGAATCGTTCTGACGTATAGGACTAAGGCAAAAAAGTGGGCAACTGTCTCTGAAAATGTTATGCAACATATACTACTGGCCATTAAAATTGCTACAGCAAGAAGAAATGGAGATCATAAACGGGTATTCATTGGACAAATATATTTTACTATAACTGATACGTGATTACATTTTCACGCAATTTGGGTGCATAGATCCTGAGAAATCAGTACCCAGAACAACCACCTCTGGCCGCAATAACGGCCTTGATACGCCTGGGCATTGAGTCAGAGCTTGGATGGCGTGGCCCATGCAGCTTCCACACGATACCACAAGTCATCAAGAGTAGTGACTGGCGTATTGTGACGAGCCAGTTGCTTGGCCACCATTGACCAGAAGTTTTCAGTTGGTGAGAGATCTGGAGAATGTGCTGGCCAGGGCAGCAGTCGAACATTTTCTGTATCCAGAAAGCCCCTACAGGACCTGCAACATGCGGTCGTGCATTATCCTGCTGAAATGTAGGGTTTCGCAGGGATCGAATGAAGGGTAGAGCCACGGGTCGTAACACATTTGAAATGTAACGTCCACTGATCAAATTGCCGTCAATGCGAACAAGAGGTGACTGAGACGTGTAACCAATGACACCCCATACTATCACGCCGGGTGATACGCCAGTATGGCGATGACGAAAACACGCTCCAATGTGCGTTCACCGCGATGTCGCCAAACACGGATGCGACCATCATGCTGCTGTAACCAGAACCGGATTCATCCGAAAAAATGACGTTTTGCCATTCGTGCACCCAGGTTCGTCGTTGAGTACACCATCGACTGCTAGTGATACGAGGCCGTTGAGTCCAGCACGGCGTTCCGTATTACCCTCCTGAACCCACCGATTCCATATTCTGCTAACAGTCATTGGATCTTGACCAACGCGAGCAGCAATGTCGCGATACGATAAGCCATAATCGCGGTAGGCTACAATCCGACTTTTATCAAAGTCGGAAACATGATGGTACGCATTTCTCCTCCCTACACGAGGCATCACAACAACGTTTCACCAGGCAACGCCGGTCAACTGCTGTTTGTGTATGAGAAATCGATTGGAAACTTTCCTCATGTCAGCGCATTGTAGGTGTCACCACCGGCGCCAACCTTGTGTGAATGCTCTGAAAAGCTAATAATTTGCATATCACAGCATCTTCTTCCTGTCGGTTAAATTTCGCGTCTGTAGCACGTCATCTTCGTGGTGTAGCAATCTTAATGGCCAGTAGTGTATTTCAGAATATTTTATGCTCATTCCCTTGATCATTGCAGTCGATTTCTGACGCTTCTTCGCAAATGCGGACTATATTCGATACCACCAGTTGTTTCTTTTATTCTTTTACTTCTTATTTTTATTTACTTTTTAGTACAGTGAAGAATTGAGAGTCTCTGACCTTGCTAGCGAAGGATAAGAGTCTTTTTAACAGGAACAGGCTAAACCATAAAAATGTTCAGAGTCCAAGACTGGGTCCCCCACCCCCATACTCCATGCGGTGGACGGGACGGCTTTTTCTGCCGGAAAAACAGCAGCATTGTTTGTGGAATGCTTTAGAAAGATAAGAAATCTCTAGTCAACTGTCGCTCTCCAGAGGCTGGCGTGTGAACAGCCGTTTGCCTCAGGAGTCACTCCACAAAATAATGTCGGTCTAAATTTCAGATTCAGTGACCTGATAGGTTCTTACTGTTGATTTTGAAGAGCACGCATTACCTTATCTATCACTGCATGCTGGATGTCTCATAGGGCTGTTTCAAAATTATACCGTGGAGAGGGAGAGACTTCCTGCCTTCCTCCCCAACCCAGAACACTAGTTGTGAGATATGGTGAAAAGCCGAATGAATTACAGATTGTTTATCATTTTAAGATAAGCTTTAATGAACAGAACTCGCAATGTCTGCCACCATTGGCCAGCGACACAGCGAAATTTCATAGCGTCCACAAAGAGTACACGCACTGATAGACGATGGAAGAGTAATGACTTGCAGCTAGGCAGTGGAGGATGTCGCCAATTGAGCTCTAAGTAAAGGGAGAGAACTGAACTTAGAGCCTCCAGCCAGCACCGCCACTGACTTCATATTTAAGTAATCTAGCTAAGATGGGCCACCGTTGCATTCACCGATTCTCTAGGTATGTGCTATTAGTTCACTCCCTTCAGGAGAGGTATACACAGTTTTAATGCATTGAACCAGCCAGTTTCTTGCAATAAGTACTTTGGCGATCTTACTGGTGTTGAGCCTATTTTTCCGTGTTCCTCCTGTAATTTACTAACCATGCTTACGGTCACTAGTCGTATTTGTGGATTTTTCATATAACTTTGCATTTATCAAGCTACCTGCCTATGCGAAGGTTAGAGTTTTCCATTAGAACCCCACCGGCCGGTGTGGACGAGCGGTTCTAGGCGCTTCAGTCCGGAACCGCGCGACCGCTACGGTCGCAGGTTCGAATCCTGCCTCGGTCATGGATGTGTGTGATGTCCTTAGGTTAGTTAGGTTTAAGTAGTTCTAAGTTCTAGGGGACTGATTACCTCAGCAGTTAAGTCCCGTAGTGCTCAGAGCCATCCATTAGAACCCCTTGTACAAGTATTAAATATTCAATTATTTATCTCACTTAGTAAGACTTGCACCAGGCGAGCGGTCTACCCGACGGGAGGCCCTCGTCACACGCCATTCTTTTTTTTAACTGATCTGTTCTCTTTATCAATAATAAATGTGATTGTTATAGTAACCAATTGTTTCTGTTATAGATTAGAAGATCCCTCGTCTCATTAATATCTCTATGTGCGAGGTGTGGTACCCATATTGTCTTGCTTGATTGGTCCACCCTGTTAATTACCATTATTAAGATCTTTTTGTTGCGTGACATTATCATTTCCTTTAATTAATTTGCATGATAAACTGTATGCTTCCCTCCTCTGTAGGCCACCTTAGATCTGACTCTAGCATCATAGGGGTGTTCAAAAAACCACTATCGACACCCCACACTAAGATTCACGGACGTCTCTGCTTTTTTACCTCGACCTTCTTGTGGTTCAGCATTCTCTCTATGATTTGATCGCAGTTTTGTGAACCTCCCTATGGTATCATGACAAGCTCTCTATGTCGTTAGTCGTTGTGTAACATCAGTGAAGACTGCGGCTTAACATTGTGTTTTGCTCAGTTCCGATTTCTAAATGTATCAGTTTTTATTAAGCTTAAATTTATTTTTCATTGCTGTTTTAGCATACTTCCACCTGGGATTCAAACAAATCAGAGACCCCCCAGCAAGCATGAACGTTGACGAAGCCTCTCGCGGTCTGATGCAGGCTAAGTAACCAGATTAAAATCCTGGCGGTTTGCCACTCCTGCGAACTGGGGCACGCTCCTTTCAGTTTACAAGAAATGTATTCGCAATTGTGAATACAAATGAGACTCCACATGTACAATTTACTGGCGACGTATGAAAATTTGAGCCGGACCGGGTCTCGAATGCTGATTTTCTTCTTTACACGTGTGGTCGCCGCCTTAACTACTTCGTCTTTCCGGCACGCGTCCAGGACCGACCCGAACCTCCACATGTTAACCGTCTGTCCACGTCCTGCATTTGCACACTCGCTACGCTGTGACTCTTGCAGGGGAAGACACTTACCTTTTACTGTCGCGGACTTTGCGTAGGCACGTAAAGACTACTTGCAGTGTCTGTAGACTTTGCGTAGTAGACCGTTAAAGACAGACATTACAAATAGTAGTCTATTTGTTTCCTCCGACAGGGATTGTAAGAGCTGTGGAAACGGCTGGGTGAGGTAGCGCAGCGTTGCATTCTGACGAGGGGACCTTCTGGGAGGTGCATCGAGTTATGAGCTCCCACTTCGCCTGCTTATAGTGTGAATAGGCACCTATCACACCAATGCGGCCTCGTTTTTGAAATATTGCCTGTTAAAGTTTCGGTAGCTATTTATATATAGAAAAGTTTCACGATTGTGGCAAGTGAGCGAGTAGCCGAGTAAGGCCGGGTGTGGTGGATGGTCGGAGGATGGGAGTACTGTTTCGCAGCATCCTGTGTTGATCTGGCGTCCGCACTGAGATCGTCATCAATATGGTCGCTTAAGAGGAGTCTTGGGCGACCAGGTTAACTAAGGAGGGGTGCACCGCGCCAGGCAGGAAACTGAGCAGCCAAAAGTCCCCGTGGCGGTCAGCAGAGGGATAGCGTCAGAGAGTGGGAACTGTCTAGCAGCCTGTCCGATACGGCCAGACCTACACCCAACTCTTTTTAGTCTCACTTGCTCTTACTTTCGGTATTCGCTCATATTCCTACGATTTCTTCCTAGATCAAACAATTACGCACACATTATTTGCTAGAAAGTGTCACCCTTTCTTCGAATTCCGCATTCAGCCATTACAAAATTCAGGCACATACCTGAAGACTTGACTACATATTTTTCCATGAGTTGTATTTGCAATTTCTAACTTAAATGAGCTGCTTCACTAGTGACTTCAAAAAATAAGGAAGGCTAGATTTGACACACTTTAAAAAAAAAAAAAAGTGGCAAGCGAGCGAGACCCCCGTCTAGGCGACCCTGGTTCGAGACCTGTCTATACTACTTTTGTTTTCTTTTTGTTTTTTCAAATGCTTGTTTTAATTTATAATTACTCATGAAAATTTTGCAAGGAATTGATTGAAAAGAATTACAAGCCTCTATAAATCAAAATTACACATTGAATGTCACATTTTGTTTCAATATTTTGCGTTTATTTTTATTTTAACAGGAAACTAACCGCAATCAAAACGTTGGCATACATAAATTTGCCTATTTACCTGAAAATTGAGAAAAGTTGTTAAAATATTTCTTTAAAAATAATCATAAACCCGTCATACAAATGTTGGGACAGGGTCCTACAAAATTTTGTAGCTGTCAGATCGTTGACGCGTCGTCGCGCCTAAAACCCGTTTATGGTCCGTGACCGTTGGCGTTTCCCTATTTGTACCTGCCGTTCCACGAATAAAAGGGCCCTACTGTCTGTGTACGTGAGTAGCGACGGTTATAACTGCCGAATAAACGTTTCTCGTCACTTGAAAGCTTGGCTTTGAAGTGTGCAGCCGTTTACCCTTTAAAATGGAGCAAAAAGTGCAAGTTGTTCACGACTTGTCAGTCTGTGCAATTTTGACAATATTGAACATTTGGTGTGCTCCACCTAACAATGAAGAGCGGCAGGAGTTAACAAATTTTGACAAAATTTGACATTCAATGTGTACTTTTGATTTGTAGAGGCTTGTAATTCTTTTTGATCAATTCCTTGCGGAATTTTGATGATTAATTATAAATTAAAAAGGCATTTTAAAGAAAAGGAAACAAAAGTAGCATTGACGGGTCTTGAACCAGGGTCGCCTGGACGGGAATCTCGCTCCCTTGTCACTCGGCTACTCGCTCACTTGCGAGATTAGTGAAACTTTCCTGTATAATAAAGAGCTGCCGCAACTTTACAGGCAATGTTTCAAAAACGAGGCCGCATTGGCACCTACAATTTTAGAGTGTGATAGGTGCCTACCCACACTATAAGCAGGCGAAGTGGGGAGCTCATTACGCGATGCACCTCCCAGAAGGTTCCCTCGTAAGCTGTCCTCCAAACTTCTTTCGTCTGAGAGGTGACACACAAACTATAGCAATAACGATAAAAATGTTAAATAATAGCCTCTGCTAAGCCATCTTTTTGTTCACCCATTCTAGCGAAGGTACAACTGCAATTTGGTTCGAGTTAATTATTTGCAGCCTTCCAGGTCGAAGCCATGAACGCAGCTTAAGTTAGCAGCGAACAGCTCCAAGGCATCAGTATTTCACCGGCGAGGGGTGGAGAAGTTTTCGATCAGTTCCTGACCAGTCGAATGTGCGGCAGTCTTAACAATTATATTACAAAGCTTACTGCAGTGCCTAGAAAAGTAAAGATTTATGACTATTGACAGCGATACGTTCGTCGGGTGAATACGTTAAGCTCAGCGACTCCTTTGATGATATTCAGTAGGTATCAGCTATATACTGACAGAAGTTTCTATCCCCTCTCTCTCTCTCTCGTAGTTTAATTTGCATAATCGTCCCCCCCCCCCCCCCCCCCCCCCCAAGACCTTGCCGTTGGTGGGGAGGCTTCCGTGCCTCAGCGATACAGATAGCCGTACCGTAGGTGCAACCACAACGGAGGCGTATCTGTTGAGAGGCCAGACAAACGTGTGGTTCCTGAAGAGGGGCAGCAGCCTTTTCAGTAGTTGCAGGGGCAACAGTCTGGATGATTGACTGATCTGGCCTTGTAACACTAACCAAAACAGCCTTGCTGTGCTGGTACTGTGAACGGCTGAAAGCAAGGGGAATCTACGGCCGTAATTTTTCTCGAGGCCATGCAGCTTTACTGTATGGTTAAATGATGATGGCGTCCTCTTGGGTAAAATATTCCGGAAGTAAAATAGTCCCCCATTCGGATCTCCGGGCGGGGACTACTCAAGAGGACGTCGTTACCAGGAGAAAGAACACTGGCGTTCTACGGATCGGAGCGTGGAACGTCAGATCTCTTAAGCTGGCAGGTAGATTAGAAAATTTAAAAGGTGAAATGGATAGGTTAAAGTTAGATATAGTGGGAATTAGTGAAGTTCGGTGGCAGGAGGAACAAGACTTTTGGTCAGGTGAATACAGGGTTATAAATACAAAATCAAATAGGTGTAGTGCAGGAGTAGGTTCAATAATGAATAAAAAATAGGAGTGCGGGTAAGCTCCTACAAACAGCATAGTGAACGCATTATTGTGGCCGATATAGACACGAAGCCCTCGCCGACTACAGTAGTACAAGTTTATATGCCAACTAGCTCTGCAGATGACGAAGAAATTGATGAAATGTATGATGAGATAAAAGAAATTATTCAGGTAGTGAAGCGAGACGAAAATTTAATAGTCATGGGTGACTGGAATTCGATAGTAGGAAAAGGAAGAGAAGGAAACGTAGTGGGTGATTATGGATTGGGGGTAAGAAATGAAAGAGGAAGCCGCCTGATAGAATTTTGCACAGAGCACAACTTAATCATAGCTAACACTTGGTTCAAGAATCATAAAAGAAGATTGTATACATGGAAGAAGACTGGAGATACTGACGGGTTTCAGATAGATTACATAATGGTAAATTGTAAGACATTTCCAGGGGCAGATTGGACTCTGATCACAATCTATTGGTTATGAACTGTAGATTAAAACTGAAGAAACTGCAAAAAGGTGGGAATTTAAGGAGATGGGACCTGGATAAACTGACTAAACCAGAGGTTGTACAGAGTTTCAGGGAGAGCATAAGGGAACAATTGACAAGAATGGGGGAAAGAAATACAGTAGAAGAAGAATCGGTAGCTCTGAGAGATGAAGTAGTGAAGGCAGCAGAGGACCTAGTAGGTAAAAAGACGAGGGCTAGTAGAAATCCTTGGGTAACAGAAGAAATATTGAATTTAATTGATGAAAGGAGAAAATATAAAAATGCAGTAAATGAAGCAGGCAAAAAGGAATACAAACGTCTCAAAAACGAGATCGACAGGAAATGCAAACTGGCTAAGCAGGGATGGCTAGAGGACAAATGTAAGGATGTAGAGGGTTATCTCACTAGGAGTAAGATAGATATTGCCTACAGGAAAATTAAAGAGACCTTTGGAGAAAAGAGAACCACTTGTATGAATATCAAGAGCTCAGATGGAAACCCAGTTCTAAGCAAAGGCCGGCCGCGGTGGTCTCGCGGTTCTAGGCGCGCAGTCCGAAACCGTGCGACTGCTACGGTCGCAGGTTCGAATCCTGCCTCGGGCATGGATGTGTGTGATGTTCTTAGGTTAGTTAGGTTTAAGTAGTTCTAAGTTCTAGGGGACTAATGACCACAGCAGTTGAGTCCCATAGTGCTCAGAGCCATTTTCTAAGCAAAGAAGGGAAAGCAGAAAGGTGGAGGGAGTATATAGAGGGCCTATACAAGGGCAATGTACTTGAGGACAATATTATGGAAATGGAAGAGGATGTAGATGAAGATGAAATGGGAGATACGATACAGCGTGAAGAGTTTGACAGAACACTGAAAGACGTGAGTCGAAACAAGGCCCCGGGAGTAGACAACATTCCATTAGAACTACTGACGGCCTTGGGAGAGCCAGTCCTGACAAAACTCTACCATCTGGTAAGCAAGATGTATGAGACAGGCGTAATACCCTCAGACTTCAAGAAGAATATAATTATTCGGATCCCAAAGAAAGTAGGTGCTGACAGATGTGAAAATAACCGAACATTCAATTTCATAAGTCACGGATGCAAAATACTAACGCGTATTCTCTACAGACGAATGGAAAAACTGGTAGAAGCTGACCTCAGGGAATGATCAGTTTGGATTCCGTAGAAATATTGGAACACGTGCGGCAAAACTGACCCTACGACTTACCTTAGAAGCTAGATTAAGGAAAGGCAAACCTACGTTTCTAGCATTAGTAGACTTAGAGAAAGCTTTTGACAATGTTGGCTGGAATACTCTCTTTCAAATTCTGAAGGTGGCAGGGGTAAAATACAGGGAGCGAAAGGCTATTTACAATTTGTACAGCAACCAGATGGCAGTTATAAGAGTCGAGGGGCACGAAAGGGAAGCAGTGGTTGGGAAGGGAGTGAGACAGGGTTGTAGCCTATCCCCGATGTTATTCAATCTGTATATTGCGCAAGCAGTGAAGGAAACAAAAGAAAAATTCAGAGTAGGTATTAAAATCCATAGAGAAGAAATAAAAACTTTGAGGTTCGCCAATGACATTGTAATTCTGTCAGAGACAGCGAAGGACTTGGAAGAGCAGTTGAACGGAATGGACAGTGTCATGAAAGGAGGGTATAAGACGAACATCAACAAAAGCAAAACGAGGATAATGGAATGTAGTCGAATTAAGTCGGGTGATGCTGAGGGAATTAGATTAGGAAATGAGACTCTTAAAGTAGTAAATGAGTTTTGCTATTTGGGGAGCAAAATAACTGATGATGGTCGAAGTAGAGAGGATATAAAATGTAGACTGGCAGTGGCAAGGAAAGCGTTTCTGAAGAAAATAAATTTAACATCGAGTATTGATTTAAGTGTCAGGAAGACGTTTCTGAAAGTATTTGTATGGAGTGTAGCCATGTATGGAAGTGAAACATGGACGATAACCAGTTTGGACAAGAAGAGAATAGAAGCTTTCGAAATGTGGTGCTACAGAAGAATGCTGAAGATTAGATGGGTAGACCATATAACTAATGAGGAGGTATTGAATAGGACTGGGGAGAAGAGGCGTTTGTGGCACAACTTAACCAGAAGAAGGGATCTGTTGGTAGGAAATGTCTGAGGCATCAAGGGATCACCAATTTAGTATTGGAGGGCAGCGTGGAGGGTAAAAATCGTAGAGGGAGACCAAGAGATGAATACACTAAACAGATTCAGAAGGATGTAGGTTGCAGTAGGTACTGGGAGATGAAGAAGCTTGCACAGGATAGAGTAGCATGGAGAGCTGCATCAAACCAGTCTCAGGACTGAAGACCACAACAACAACAACAACAACAACAACAATCGTCCGTAATTATTCGGAAAAAGTCCGCAGCTCGTGGTCTTGAGGTAGCGTTCTCGCTTCCTGCGCACGGGGTCCCGGGTTCGATTCCCGGCGGGGTCAGGGATTTTTCTCTGCCTCGTGATGACTGGATGTTGTGTGTTCATCATCATTTCATCCTCATTGACTCGCAAGTCGCCGAAGTGGCGTCAACTAAAAAGGACTTGCAATACGGCGGCCGCACTTCCCCGCATGGGGCCTCCCGGCCAACAGTGCCATACGATCATCATCATCATTCGGAAAAAAATCGTAACATTTTGCAAGCGTTCACTATACTCGTCAACTCTATACAGCTACAGCTACGTGTTATTTATGTCTGCATTGTGATCCCGCAGGGATACGTATGGAGATGTTTTTAACAATGGCTCAGAAGTACGATAGTAGCTGATCTACACAGATGCCATGCTCTCATCAAGAAGAATCGAAAAAATCTGTAGAAATCCTTTTCCTTTCCCGGACACATCCTAGTTCAAGCCACATTCAGGTCCATATGATTCTATCAAAATGACGCGGAAATCGCCGTTTTTGAAGTAATCAAAGGACCATTGACAAGCTACTTTCAAAAAGTGTTTGAGAAGTAAAAAGAAGTCAGAAAAAGCTGTGTTGGCCAACTGTTGCAGGATGAATTAGTGTCATGTTACGGTAACAGGTCACAAGTTTTTTTTTTAAAACCTAGGGCAAGTCTGATTCAGGTGATACAGGATGTAGGTTCACTATGCAAAGACTTCGCAAAGGAAGACACTGTTGTAATTGTGGGTGGGGCAGGGAAGTGCATAGACAGAGATCATAATTATTCTTATTCAGTTGAGAGTGACTTGGTGAAGATAGCTGTAGCAACGACACATACCAATGTTGGGTTTGTGTCTGTTCTGAGTCGCCATGATCGGTCTTATTTAAACTCTTCTGTTAGGAGAGTTAATTTGGAGGTGGAAGGCTGCTTGGGTCAGGTATGGGGTTTCGTAATGGCGAGTTTCCTCCTGACCTTATCAGTAGGTGGGACCACACTAGGAACTTGGCCTTCACTTCAACAGGAAAGGGAACGGGAAACAGTCTGGGCTAATAGTAAATAACTGTAGGGGGCCACTATCACATGTGGTAAAGTACCAGCGGTTACAAGTGACAGAAAAGCAGATTCTTTAGGGTAGGGAGGGTAGAACCAAAATATGTTCAGAGAAGATTGAAAATGATATTCACATTGACAAAACAGTACGCTAGAAAACAAATTTTAAAGTACAAAATTCGTGCAAACAGCCCCCAATTGAAACAGCTGATGTTCAGAAGCTTAAAGTAACAGAAAAATTAGGGTCATCCAATAGTAATTGAGCCAGTGCCCAAAATCAGTTATCCTCATTGCATAAGAATATCTGTGGACTGAGGGATAAGATAATGAGTTGCTTATTCGTGTCGAAGAATTAGAATTGAACAAACCAGTTGATTTAATCTGCCTCTCTGAACATCATGTGACCACTGGAATAGATATATTATATGTTACAGGATTTAAGCTAGCCTCTTACTGCTTTAGAGAAAATATGGAGAAAGGAAGAGCTGCCACATTTGCCACAAACTGCTGTAATTTCAAGCGCATTGATTTTAATAAATTTTGCTCAGAGCAGCACTTAGATGCTTGTGCAATAGATATAGTATTTCGTAATAAGTCCTTTATAATAGTAAGTATATACGGAGCACCTTCAGGAAACTTGAACTTCTTCATAATAAAATCTGGAGGCTCTGTTGTCCCATTTCACAGTAAAAAACAAAGAAATAGTGGTTGCTGGTGATTTTAATGTGGATTTATTGAAAAGCTCTGTCAGTGAGCGATTATTGCAATCAATAACACTGTCATTCAACTGAATTCCTACTGTGAACGTTGCAATTTGGGTATGTAAATGATCTGAGACCGCTATTGATAATGCCTTTGTAGAGAAATCTAGGGAAAGAGTCGTATCACAAAACCAGTAGTAAGCGGGCTACCTGATCATGACATTCAGCTTCTTACGTTAAATGTTGAAACTTGTCAAGATACAAAATCTATTAAATCTGAGTACAGAAGGGTAATGAATCAGTAAAAATTGAGAATTTTTGGAGGTTGCTCAAAGGCATGAAATGGATAGATGTTTACAGTATTTCTGACTCAAATGGAAAATACGAAATATTCGTTAATTAGAATGTAATTTTACGGTTTATCAAAATTTCATTCTGATGAAGACATCTTCAGCAGGTGTCGAAACCTAGGTGAAAGTACCTAACAGTTATTTGCAACCGGTTGGCAGTATGTTGAAACTAGCATACGATTGTTGAGTGACAGCCATGTTCAAAACTGTAAATATTCGTTAATAAAGTTACTTCCTCATTTGGAAATTGTTTTATCCTAAAGGTAATCGAAATCAAACTTAAGTCTATAAATAAACCATAGATTAGACAAGGAATAAACGTATCAAGTGGAACAAAAAGCAAGCTGCATATACTGTCTAGGAAAAGCTCTGCAGTGCATCACAAAGAATATTGCAAGATACTGAAGCAGGTAATCCAGAAATCTAAGGAGCTTTATTATGACATAAAGATAATTACGTCAGGCAACAAAGCTGTAAAAATAACTGAGACATTGGTAACAAGTGTATGTAGTGTTGCAAACTTCTTAAACAAGTACCTTGTTTTTGTTACTGACAGCTTGGGGTTATCAGGTTCGGTGAACATTGTAATGTATTTGAGATCAGTCTTTAAAAATAACTTCAATAAAATGGAAATGATACTCACATCTCCCCAAGATCCATCATAAAATCCTTAAAATACAAGTATTCGAATGATTATGATAATGTATCAACGAAGTTAATCAAAGAATGTTACTTGATTTGAGTTCTGTCTTAAGTTATTTGTGTAATCAATCTCTTATAAGGGGAATATGTCCATACTGGATGAAATATGCTGAAGTTAAGCCTCTTTTCAAGAAGCGGGTTAAAGAGATACCGTAAAACTATCGACCAATTTCACTTTGGCCGACTTTTTCAAAAATAATTAGAAGGTAGTGTTCAAGCACCTTCTTACGCATCTGACTTCCGATATGGAGAAGGCGATTTACACGTACAGTGAGAATTGACTTAACTCCTTAGCTAACGAAGTAGAAGCTACTGGCATTTTCTGTGATCTGTCAAAAGCCTCTGACTGCGTGAATCACAGCATTTTCTTAAGTAAATAAGAATATTACTGTGTCGCTTGTAGTGCAGCAAAATGGTTCGAGTCTCACCTAGCTAACAGAAAGCAAAGGGTGTCGTTACGAAGTAACAGTGGAGTAAGCAATCAGTGTTCATCTGACTGGGAATTAATTACATGTGGTGTTTCTCAAGATTCCATCTTGCGGCCGTTGATTTTTCTTGTGTATATAATGAACTTTCGTCTGTTACTTTGCCAGAAGGTAAATTTGTTATGTTTTCAGATGATACGAACTTAGCAATAAATAGCAAGACAAGTACAGATTTAGAAATGGTTGCTAATCAAATTTTCACTGACATTAATAAATTATTTAAAGCTAATTCACTGTCATTAAATTTTGAAAAGACCCACTATATGCAATTCAGAACCTGTAATAGATTTCCTTCCAGCATGTGTATAACATACGAAGACACTCAGATAGAAGATGATGACAGTATTACATTTCTGGGATTATAACTCGATGAGAAATTCAGTTGGGGAAGGCACACCACAGAATTGCTGAAGCGCTGAACAATTCTGTATTTGCAATGCGAATGATGTCACATGTAGGAGACCTTAAAAAAAAAAACCACTTGCATACTTTGCTTACTTTCATTTTATTGTATCATTTGGGATCAAATATCAAATTTTGGGGTAAATCGTCAGACCAAGAAAATATTTTTAGAGTGGAAAAGCGTGTAAGAAGACTCATTTGTGGTGTAAGTTCAGGAACATCATGTAGAAATGTGTTTAAGGAACTAGGTATTCTAACCACTGCTTCTCAATACATTTATTCCTTAATGAAATTTGTTGCAAATAATATGTCTCTATTTCCAACCAATAGCTCAATACATAATATCAATACTAGGAATAAGAACTATCTACATAAAGACCTAAAATCACTTACCTTGGTCCGAAAACGGGTCCAGTATTCAGGGAAACACATTTTCAATAAATTGCTGGAAAGCATTAAAAACTTGGTTTCAGATAAAGCACAGTTTAAGAAGAGTTTGAAATACTTTTTGGTAGGCAACTCCTTCTACTCTATAGATGAATATCTTAAAAGGGACTGTTAGATTAACTTAAGTAAAACTATCTATCAGATTTCAGTGTTGAAAACACGTCGTCACACCAGTCAATATTAGGAGATTTTGTGTATGAAAAATTTATTAAAAGTGCATAACTATGTTTCATTCTGACAGTGTATTAATTCCGTAAATATTAGCAGTTCCAGTTTACTGTAATGTACTCACATACTTTGACAATCTCTGGACAAATGGTCGGGGAAATGACTATTATATTCAAATGTTCTATGTTTTTTTATGTTATACTTTCTGACATGTTCCACACCCACGGCAATCATCTCACTTTTGGGTCTATGGAGCGAAAACTGAATCTAATCTATTCTACATTTTTATACATCATGTCTACATATTAAGTTCTCAACATAGTCACCCTGGCGACGAACACATGTCTCCCAACGAGACACTAGTTTGTTGATATCGTCACTGTAGACCGTTTGACTTTGTTGACGGAGCAGCTTTAACCAGTCACAATGTATTTATAGTAAGCAGTTCAGAAAGTTAAACCACCATCATCAGATAAAAATCAGTGTTTTAACTTATTGTTTTCTGGTATCAGACAGGGCCGTAGGTTACCCCAAAGTCGCACACACATCACACACGTCTCTTATTAACTGACATCAGTCTAACTGATTATAGAGGAGGTTTAACGCCCTGAAACGCGTTCTCGTAGTAAAAAGTCCTGACTGTTTAAAGTAGCTTGTAGTTTCAGCTGAGCAGGTCTTAAGACATAGAGGAAGAACCTCGAGTTTGTTCGTGTTGCGCGCGTCATCGGTAGCGGACGGATCGCGAGATAACTCGTGTTTATTATAAGCTGCCTTTAGACTTCATCGAGTTAGGAGTTTACACCAGTAGGAATTATAGAAAACATGATTGCCTTCATGTCGCTTTTGGTTATTTAGCTTTGTGAGTGTACTGTGATATTTAAAAGTGTAGTGTTAGCAGTTAGCCAACACTACGCACACTACTTGGTTGAGGAGGCCGAATGCACGCGTTAACTCACGCAGGCTAGCGTGAGGTCTGAAACAGGATACGTAATGAATGCTATAAAGAAAAGTACGTAGCTGCTGGAATACTTAACTTTAATCCATAATTGTTGTACATCGCTCTTGACGATACAAGTGAGACTCTGTAGATACATGCAATGTAATGCTAATGGCGCCTTGCTAGGTCGTAGCCATTGACTTAGCTGAAGGCTATTCTAACTATCTGCTCTGCAAATGAGCGAGGCTTCGTCAGTGTGCATCGCTAGCTAAGTCGTCCGTACAACTGGGGGGAGTGCTAGTCCGTCTCTCGAGACCTGCCGTGTGGTGGCGCTCGGTCTGCGATCACTGACAGTGGCGACACGCGGGTCCGACATATACTAATGGACCGCGGCCGATTTAAAGCTTCCACCTAGCAAGTGTGGTGTCTGGCGGTGACACCACAAAAAGATTTACCATTTCCGTCTCGAAGTTCCTCCTACTTTTAGAGATGGCGAATGAACGACCCTGAAGAACTTCTGGAGGATTTTTTCCGATGGGTATCCACATGTTCGTAGTGTGAATGAAAATCTGAATGACTGTGTGGAGGAATGAATTAATTGATTCTGAAGACGATCTCAGTGACAGTGACATTTTTAGACCTGTAGAGAAACGAAGGTGGCAATGTTGCCAAGTTCAGCTGTTCATTATGTGGTCAGTATATTTCCAAAGCAATATGTCTCTGTAGCCTCCGTGGTTATCCTGAGCTTTGGTGACGACCTGATTGAACTGTTTTGCAAGGATCAGAACTCAAATGGTCTCCTGTTACATAACTTAGACGTGAAGAACTACCTCGGCCTAATTTTTCTAATGAGACAAACAAGGAAAGGTAGATGGAACGATTATTGGTCAACAGATCCTCTAATAGATACCCCAATACTTTCAGTACTACAAGTCGCAATAGATTTGAATTGATTTAGAGATTCAGGCCCTTTATTGACAACACAAAATTGAAAAATAGGCTTGGGAGTCACTTCAGAGTCCAGCTTGTGCTGGATTATTTCCTCGATAAATTCAGGACAGTTTACAAATCAAAGAAACAGTTGTCTTTGGACGAGAGGACGATTCTATGGAGACGCCTGACGTTTCGAACGTACAATACTGCAAAGATTACAAAGTGTGGGTCACTTGTTAAGATGGCGCTCGAGAGTGTCACACGCTGTATCTGAAATATGGCGGTTTACGCTGGAGAAAGAATTGGAGCAAGCTATTCTCTCGGTTCTTGGCCATTATCTTGGTATCTGGCACCGTAACTACAGGACAGTTTTTACAACAGCAGTTCTACTGAGTCTGTGGTACTATTACAGCAATCTCTGTAAGTCAAAGCATCAAGAATGAGGAAAGGTATCATAATTTTCTGTAGTAAAGGCGGCATTCTTCTTCTTCTCGTATGGAAAGACAAGCACGATGTCAGAATGATATAAAAAATTCATGACGTTTCTGTCTCAAATACAGGGAGCAAAAACAGAAAAACTGGAGAGGATATACTGAAGCCTGCGCGGTGAAAAGCAATACAATGCCCACATGAAAGGAGTTGATCATGCGGATCAGTATATTTCGTCCTATCCTATTGTAAGGAAATCGATGAAATTGAAAAAAAAATTGTCCAGTAATAAACTGTGGACTTTTCAGCTCTTACAATTTACAATACCCTGAATCCAGAGAAAAAAATATAAGCAATTTCTCCTTTTGGTGATGGCATACTGGATCGCCGACGATGATAAAGAAGGCTGTGATAGTCAATTCACTGAAATTATTAACATATTTAGATGAGAGGGCGAAAAGTGCATTTCGCGCAATTAAAAACAGCTTTTCTTACAAATAAATAGAGAAATATTAAAAGTAGCGGCAGTACTGTAAACTTTAGATATGTAAGAAATTAATTAATGTATAATTTAAATTGCTTGTTAATATTTACACTTATAAATTTGAAAAGGGAGGAAAATCATAGTAATTATTGTTTGCAAGTAAATTATGATAGATAAAAGAAAAGTGTTAACAGCATAATATTTATCGGAAAATTTCCGTGTGATTGGATATATACAGGGTGATTCAAAAAGAATACCACAACTTTAGGCATTTAAAACTCTGCAACGACAAAAGGCAGAGCTAAGCACTATCTGTCGGCGAATTAAGGGAGCTATAAAGTTTCATTTAGTTGTACATTTGTTCGCTTGAGGCGCTGTTGACTAGGCGTCAGCGTCAGTTGATGCTAAGATGGCGACCGCTCAATAGAAAGCTTTTTGTGTTATTGAGTACGGCAGAAGTGAATCGACGACAGTTGTTCAGCGTGCATTTCGAACGAAGTATGGTGTTAAACCTCCTGATAGGTGGTGTATTAAATGTTGGTATAAACCTGAACGTCAACAAACCTGAACGTCAACTACCCGAGGCGATGGATCGGCCGCCAGGCAGCCCGTGACAGAGCACTTCATCACTGGCCTACAAGAAGCCCTGATCTTACCCCCTGCGATTTTTTCTTATGGGGGCATGTTAAGGATATGGTGTTTCGGCCACCTCTCCCAGCCACCATTGATGATTTGAAACGAGAAATAACAGCAGCTATCCAAACTGTTACGCCTGATATGCTACAGAGAGTGTGGAACGAGTTGGAGTATCGGGTTGATATTGCTCGAGTGTCTGGAGGGGGCCATACTGAACATCTCTGAACTTGTTTTTGAGTGAAAAAAAACCTTTTTAAATACTCTTTGTAATGATGTATAACAGAAGGTTATATTATGTTTCTTTCATTAAATACACATTTTTAACGTTGTGGTATTCTTTTTGAATCACCATGTATTATGTGTATAAAAGGTTAAAATTAAGAATTACAACAGTTTTTACGTTCAGTACTTTAACTGACATCAGTGGTGCTTGACCGAGGTTTCCAGGGTGAACAGCAGCAATTTGGAGGAGTCGACGTTTGGACGTCGTTGAAGGCGGTCACACGGTATTAGCCTGTATTAGGAGAAAGTTTTATATGAGGAGCGGTGAAATAGCCGCTATTTCATGTGTGTGAATAATTCAGAGTTCCTACTTTCGGACACAGATATTTTTCAGTATCTGACGAACTTGTTACTTTTCGGATTACGCGAGATACAAGCCGCACTTATAAGGTCTCAGTGTGCAGCGACTGTGGAATTTATGTTCTGATATGCTGTGTAACTATAACAGCTTCCTACAAATAACTCACGCAATTAATCGTGGTTTGTTCACCCGCCTCCAAGATCTTAAGAAACTCAGTGAGGTTCTCAAATTAATTTACTGTGAACAGTGACTTTCGATTTTTCTATGTTCTTACCGGAAATAAACTCGAATACGTGAGTTCGCGCGTGATTTTTGCATAGCAAATCCTGCCTGTATTTATATTAATAACTTTGTGGAACATTGGGTACTATGCCACGAATGTGAGTTGGCGCCCCATACACGAAACATAGCCCAACATGTAAGTCCTACCACATTTACAGAGGCCCATTGAAGTGTTTGTGCTGCGTACTGTGTGGGTAAATCTTTTCGAGCAGTAGATGATACAGGGGGTTTAGAAGTTTGATTTTCGGCCAGCTGATGAGGAAGATTATATTTTATTTCGTCATCCACACCACATGAAGATTCCTATACAAACTGTACGGTCATACTGCAACCAACCTGTCTGCATGCTGTACATGATGCATTTATATCTGGAGTTACGGTCCGGGGTGCAATGTCATATGACAACAGGAGCAATCTCGTGGGTATCCCAAGCATCCTGACTGCAGCGTTCTACGTCAATCTGGTGATTCGAACTCCTGTGCTGCCAATCGTGAACAGTATTGCAGTGGGTGTTTTCCAACAGGATAACGCTCGCCCACATACCGCTGTTGTAACCTGTCATGCTCTACAGAGTCAACCTGTTGCCTTGGCCTGCTCGATCACCAGACCTGTCTCCAGTGAGTATATATAGAACATAATGGGACGATAACCTCAGCGTCATCTATAAACAGCATTAACTGTCCCTGTATTGACGACCAAAATGCAACGGGCATGGAATTCCATTCCACAAACTGACATCCAGCACCTCTAAACAGAATGCATACACGTTTGCATGCTTGCACGGCGGTTACACCGGTTATTAATGTACCAGCATTCCATATTTGCAATGGCTTCTCTCATGCTTACATTAACGTGTGATCTTGCAGTTTTAATCATTTTAACGTTACCTACCCAAATGTATACCCGAAATCTCATTACTCTACGTTAATTATTTTCTGGTACTACGATTGTTTCCGTCAGTGTAATACCGTTTTGTATGCGGTAGTCATATGAATGCACGGAAAGGGTATTAGAACACCTGCAAGACAATCACGTCGTGTGGGCTGCATACTGAACGGGCAGCGCACAATACCCGACTACTGCCATAAATGGGAACAACAATAGGAGCTCATAAACCAAATACACACCAATCAAGAAAACATTTTCAGCAGAAAGGAAAAAAAAAAAAAGGAAAGAGTGGTTTGTGAGGCACTTACGTGTAGGAAACCGCCAATGCTGAAGTACATGAAGTAGGAGACGAATGAGGCGACCAGCCAGTAGACGCGCAGGTTCTTGAGGCGCAGCGCCTCCAGGCTGAGGTTCTGCCACGAGAAGTCCCAGCCCTCGGAGCGGTCGCCCAGCTCCCAGCCCAGGTAGCGCGCCGTGTGCACGGCCGTCAGCAGCCACTCACCTGCACAGCACAACCACAACACCTCGCGTCACCAGCATACCCATAGCCGAGAGCCGCGCTCTGCTACAACTAGCGTCGCTGTTGTACTGAGAGCGCGTAAAAATTTCGCAGCCGTTCTATCAAGGTCGCTAACACAACTACTTGTTCTCAGTAAAAGTTCACAACATTTGTTACTGTACTGGCTGTCCCCAACCATGCGTTGCTGTGGCTCAGTCTGGTTAAATGGAAAAGAAAGACGAGAAAAAGCACAGGTTTCTACTACGAGAATGTATGGGAACTGGATATACACTCCTGGAAATGGAAAAAAGAACACATTGACACCGGTGTGTCAGATCCACCATACTTGCTCCGGACACTGCGAGAGGGCTGTACAAGCAATGATCACACGCACGGCACAGCGGACACACCAGGAACCGCGGTGTTGGCCGTCGAACGGCGCTAGCTGCGCAGCATTTGTGCACCGCCGCCGTCAGTGTCAGCCAGTTTGCCGTGGCATACGGAGCTCCATCGCAGTCTTTAACACTGGTAGCATGCCGCGACAGCGTGGACGTGAACCGTATGTGCAGTTGACGGACTTTGAGCGAGGGCGTATAGTGGGCATGCGGGAGGCCGGGTGGACGTACCGCCGAATTGCTCAATACGTGGGGCGTGAGGTCTCCACAGTACATCGATGTTGTCGCCAGTGGTCGGCGGAAGGTGCACGTGCCCGTCGACCTGGGACCGGACCGCAGCGACGCACGGTTGCACGCCAAGACCGTAGGATCCTACGCAGTGCCGTAGGGGACCGCACCGCCACTTCCCAGCAAATTAGGGACACTGTTGCTCCTGGGGTATCGGCGAGGACCATTCGCAACCGTCTCCATGAAGCTGGGCTACGGTCCCGCACACCGTTAGGCCGTCTTCCGCTCACGCCCCAACATCGTGCAGCCCGCCTCCAGTGGCGTCGCGACAGGCGTGAATGGAGGGACGAATGGAGACGTGTCGTCTTCAGCGATGAGAGTCGCTTCTGCCTTGGTGCCAATGATGGTCGTATGCGTGTTTGGCGCCGTGCAGGTGAGCGCCACAATCAGGACTGCATACGACCGAGGCACACAGGGCCAACACCTGGCATCATGGTGTGGGGAGCGATCTCCTACACTGGCCGTACACCACTGGTGATCGTCGAGGGGACACTGAATAGTGCACGGTACATCCAAACCGTCATCGAACCCATCGTTCTACCATTCCTAGACCGGCAAGGGAACTTGCTGTTCCAACAGGACAATGCACGTCCGCATGTATCCCGTGCCACCCAACGTGCTCTAGAAGGTGTAAGTCAACTACCCTGGCCAGCAAGATCTCCGGATCTGTCCCCCATTGAGCATGTTTGGGACTGGATGAAGCGTCGTCTCACGCGGTCTGCACGTCCAGCACGAACGCTGGTCCAACTGAGGCGCCAGGTGGAAATGGCATGGCAAGCCGTTCCACAGGACTACATCCAGCATCTCTACGATCGTCTCCATGGGAGAATAGCAGCCTGCATTGCTGCGAAAGGTGGATATACACTGTACTAGTGCCGACATTGTGCATGCTCTGTTGCCTGTGTCTATGTGCCTGTGGTTCTGTCAGTGTGATCATGTGATGTATCTGACCCCAGGAATGTGTCAATAAAGTTTCCCCTTCCTGGGACAATGAATTCACGGTGTTCTTATTTCAATTTCCAGGAGTGTAGGTCCCAATCTCCTACTCTGCACCTTACTCTGTCCATCTTCTCCTCCCTCTCTCTACATCTACATCTACATCTACATCAACATTTATACTCCGCAAGCCACCCAACGGTGTGTGGCGGAGGGCACTTGACGTGCCACTGTCATTATCTTCTTTTCCTGTTCCAGTCGCGTATGGTTCGCGGGAAGAACGACTACCGGAAAGCCTCCGTGCGCGCTCGAATCTCTCTAATTTTACAGTCGTGATCTCCTCGGGAGGTATAAGTAGGGGGAAGCAATATATTCGATTCCTCAGAAACGCACCCTCTCGAAACCTGGACAGCAAGCTACACCGCGAAGCAGAGCGCCTCTCTTGCAGAGTCTGCCACATAAGTTTGCTAAACATCTCCGTAACGTTATCACGCTTACCAAATAACCCTGTAACGAAACGCGCCGCTCTTCATTGGATCTTCTCTATCTCCTCTGTCAACCCGACCTGCTACGGATCCCACACTAATGAGCAATACTCAAGTACAGGTCGAACGAGTGTTTCGTAAGCCACCTCCTTTGTTGATGGACTACATTTTCTAAGGACTCTCCCAATGAATCTCAACCTGGCACCCGCCTTACCAACAATTAATTTTATATGATCATTCCACTTCAAATCGTTCCGTACGCATACTCCCAGATATTTTACAGAAGTAACTGCTACTAGTGTTTGTTCCGCTATCATATAGTCATACAATAAATGATCCTTCTTTCTATGTATTCGCAATACATTACGTTTGTCTATGTTAAGGGACAGTTGCCACTCCCTCCACCAAGTGCCTATCCGCTGCAGATCTTCCTGCATTTCGCTGCAATTTTCTAATGCTGCAACTTCTCTGTATACTACAGCATCATCCGCGAAAAGCCGCATGGAACTTCCGACACTATCTACTAGGTCATTTATATATATTGTGAAAAGCAATGGCCCCATAACACTCCCCTGTGGCACGTCAGAGGTTACTTTAACGTCTGTAGACGTCTCTCCGTTGAGAACAACATGGTGTGTTCTGTTTGCTAAAAACTCTTCAATCCAGTCACACAGCTGGTCTGATATTCCGTAGGCTCTTACTTTGTTTATCAGGCGACAGTGCGGAACTGTATCGAACGCCTTCCAGAAGTCAAGGAAAATAGCATCTACCTGGGAGCCTGTATCTAATATTTTCTGGGTCTCATGAACAAATAAAGCGAGTTGGGTCTCACACGATCGCTGTTTCCGGAATCCATGTTGATTCCTACAGAGTAGATTCTGGGTTTCCAGAAATGACATGATACGCGAGCATAAAACATGTTCTAAAGTTCTACAACAGATCGATGTCAGAGATTTAAGCCTATAGTTTTGCGCATCTGCTCGACGACGCTTCCTGAAAACTGGAACTACCTGTGCTCTTTTCCAATCATTTGGAACCTTCCGTTAGCTTCGTCCATCTCCTCCTCCTTCCCCTCTCTCTGACCATCATCTCCTCCCTCTTTCTGTGTCCACCTTCTCTCACTCTCTCTCTACCTCCTGTTGCCCCCATCACCTCCTTTCCGCTTTCTATTTTCTATGTCCATTTCCTTTCACCCCTCTGCTCATCTCCTATTCCTCTCTCTCTCTGACCTTGAACCTTCTTTGTTATTATTGCAAATTCAGATTCTGTAGCAGCATTCTAATCATAATTCGATAAGCCATAAATACAATTTTTCTGTTTGCTCACAGTGTTTCACCTTTATACAGTTTATATGTATGTATCGTTGAATATTATGTTCAGCGTGATTTTAATTAAACTTTCAAAACGTTGTAGAAATAGCCCCACTGATTAGAGTGACGTCAAACTGCAAAGGAATATTATCGGAGAAGGGGGAAAACGTATGGCAGAAGAAAAAAAAAGTAGTGTGGAAATTGGCCAATAAATGGCGCTGTATGTGTCAGAATATGTAAATGAAAACACCTGTCATGCGCACGACCCACTGAAGTTGGTATAAACACACCGGGTACACAGCTTATCCTCCTTTCGCGTCTGCGACGTTCGCCATGGCTGTCGTAATGCTCGTAAAGCTGTATTACAAGAATGATGACTATGCACACGTCGCTGTGCAGAAGTTCCGGAAATTGAAGGTTCAAATGGTTCAAATGGCTCTGAGCACTATGGGACTTAACATCTGAGGTCATCAGTTCCCTAGAACTTACAACTACTTAAACCTAACTAACCTAAGGACATCACACACATCCATGCCCGAGGCAGGATTCGAACCTGCTACCGTAGCAGCAGCGCAGTTCCGGAGTGAAGCGCCTAGAACCGCTCGGCGACCGCGGCCGGCGGAAACTGAAGGGTTTGAAGAAAGGCGTTGGTCCGATGACTGCCGTGGGTTTGGAGAAAATGATTCGGAAAATCGAAAAGACGGGTTCTTTTGGTGTGCAACCTGGTAAAGGTTGCATCGACGCGCCCCTGTTTCCACGTCGCGTTCTCTTCACAGATGACTGTAGGTTCACAAGGGATTGTGTTCTGAATGCTCAAAATAGCCATGTCTGGGCGGACGAAAACCCTCATGCCACGCATGTTTAGGGATTTCAAGACGGGTTTAGAATTAACGTGCGGGCAGGTATTCTGGACGGTCATGCGATTGGACCATACCTCCTTCCATCCAAGCTTACGGGTCCCGCATACTTTGTATTCCTACGACAAGTACTGGACCGGTTCTTGGAAGCTGTGCCATTGAATGTCCATCAGGAAATGTGGTTTCAGCATGATGGAGCACCACTTCACTTTTCACTGGCTGTCCGGAGACATCTCAACAGACGGTATGGTGAAAGATGGATAGGCGGTGGTGGTGTAATCGCGTGTCTGCCACAATCGCCGGATTTAACCCCTATGGACTACTTCTTGTGGGGTCGTATGAATGGCCTAATTTATGAGTCACCAGTAGAGACAGATGAAGATCTGATGGCACGAGTTCTGGCCGCTGCACAAGACACTGAAGAGACACCAGGTGGGATGGAGAGAGTGTACCAGAACATGCTTTGGAGGTACAGTGTGTGTAACAACGTTGGTGGTCGCCACATCGAGCCGCTTTTGTAATGCATCGGTACGTTGCGGTTGGTGCCGTAGATGCTGGGTTCCTGTTGTTGTCGACTAAGGTAAACCATAAGGTGTAAGTTGTAATGGAAATGCGTAAGTAATAACGGAACGAGTCAGTATTCTTTTCAAATGGATTGCAACAATTGTGCTAGGTGACGCCTAAGTAGATTCCCCACGTAGGTGTGGATGAGACAATCATCTGCCTTGAAACTGTCGTAGAACGGATACGATACGTTTCCGGACATGGGTTCCTATTCAAAATGTTATGTACTCACTACCCTCTACATGTCCTAGAAGTTTGTAACAGGAATTTCCGACCACCCTGTATGTATTCCTCGTGCTTACGTCATTGGTTTGGAAAGAGCCTTACTTGTGTACTCTCCCCTTCATGTCTAACAAAACCTGATTTGTATACACTTGACAGAATACAACCGTAAAAAGCCACTTATATCTCGCTAAAGCCGGACACTTGGTAACCCTACTCCCGAAAGTGGATCAGTTGACTCTCCAGTTGAACTACAGTTGACCTTCTGCTTCGCTCTGCTGTCATAGGGCCATGCACCCCTTAAAAACCTGTTGGACGGAAGGATATTGAGCAACGCACTAATTCCGCTCATGTGACAGGCGCTACAAAATAGCGGGAAATAGGCGGCGCGTTCTGTGCGCCCGACGGGAACTACAGTGTCGTCTCGCCGGTTAACGCCTGCTGCTCAGGCAACCCTTCTCACTCTGCAGTAGTGTGTGGAGTCTCACTTCCCCTCGTCTATAGCAGTCACAAAACATCCAACATCCTTAGGAGAACTCTAAGTTAACCTACCTCCAGAACTCATAGGTTTATGAAATTCGACTTGTTGACGTACTGTCAGATATTTTCTTTTAAGTCGTGAGACATTCTATTCGTTCTTTTCCTTTCTTTCGCTGAACTTTTCATGTCTACATTAAGTGGCACGTCCAGAATCCTCTATAATCTGTGAAACTTGAGTTTCTCCCGGCGTATGAAATGCTCAGTCAACTTACGGGAATGGCTAGGTGACATCATCGACAACCATCGATATTTCGACATGTGCACACTTCGTCATTTCCAACGCACCAACACAACGAACGAGTGCTCCGCAAGGTAAGTTAAATCTCCAGTAAGCGGGGCTTGGCCGGCCAAGAATCATAATACGGGTTATGCAAAAGACAACACACACACACACACACACACACAAAATGGTTCAAATGGTTCAAATGGCTCTGAGCACTATGGGACTCAACTGCTGTTGTCATTAGTCCCCTAGAACTTAGAACTACTTAAACCTAACTAACCTAAGGACATCACACACATCCATGCCCGAGGCAGGATTCGAACCTGCGACCGTAGCAGTCGCACGGTTCCGGACTGCGCGCCTATAACCGCGAGACCACCGCGGCCGGCGGTTCAAATGGCTCTGAGCACTATGGGACTCAACTGCTGAGGTCATTAGTCCACTAGAACTTACAAGGGAACCTCCCCATCGCACCACCCTCAGATTTAGTTATAATTTGGCACAGTGGATAGGCCTTGAAAAACTGAACACAGATCAATCGAGAAAACAGGAAGAAATTGTGTGGAACTATGAAAAAATAAGCAAAATATACAGACTGAGTAGTCCGTGGGCAACATAGGCAACATCAAGGGTAACGTGGGCACAGGAGCGCCGTGGTCCCGTGGTTAGCGTGAGCAGCTGCGGAGCGAGAGGTCCTTGGTTCAAGTCTTCCTTCCAGCAAAAAGTTTAAGTTTTTATTTTCAGACAATTATCTGAGTTCAGGCACTCACACATAATCAATTTCGCTCTCCAAAATTCCGGGACATGTTCAGATTTGCTTGGACATAATCAGGATTTGACGGTCTACACACGGAAAAATTTGAAAACGTTAAAAACATATGTTTTGACAGAGCACAGAGAAAACTGTGCGACTGTGAAACTGTTGCATTCATTTGTTGCAGTTTATGTAACACACACTTATGTATTTTGGAGTGATTATCACATCCACAAGAAAACCTAAATCGGGCAAGGTAGAAAAATCTTTTTACCCATTCGCCAAGTGTGCAAGTTAGGTGGGTCGACAACAAATTCCTGTCTTGTGACACACATGCCGTCACCAGTGTCGTACAGAATATATCAGACGTGTTTTCCTGGATCAAATGTTTTCGGTTGCCATTGGAGAGGCACGTCCTTTCGTCTACTAATCGCACGGTTTTGCGGTGCGGTCGCAAAACACAGACACTTAACTTATTACAGTGAACAGAGACGTCAATGAACGAACGAACAGATCATAACTTCCAAAAATAATGTGAGTAAACTTTTCGCTTGAGGGTAGACTTGAACCAAGAACCTCTCTCTCTACAGCTGCTCACGCTAACCACGGGACCACTGCGCTCCTGTGCACACATTACCCTTGATGTTGCCTATGTTGCACACGGACTACTCAGTTTGTATATTTTGCTTATTTTTTTCATAGTCCCACACAACTTCTTCCTGTTTTCTTGATTGATCTGTGTTCAGTTTTTCAAGGCCTATCCACTGTGCCTAATTATAACTAAATCTGAGGGGGGTGCGATGGTGAGGTTCCCTTGTTAGAACTAGTTAAACCTAACTAACCTAAGGACATCACAAACATCCATGCCCGAGGCAGGATTCGAACCTGCGACCGTAGCGGTCTTGCGGTTCCAGACTGCAGCGCCTTTAACCGCACGGCCACTTTGGCCGGCACACACACACACACACACACATACACACACACGCGTCTTTAACAAGTAGCATCACCCCATAATCAAAGACGATGATTGAAGTTATCGATGGTGAATATTAATTATGATTGTTTTAGAAACTTTTATTATTATTTTATTCGTGGCTGTAATTTTCAGCAACTGTAGTATATATTTTTCAGAATAATTTAATCGTCGGTTGCAGATATATTTTTAATCATTATTTTAGGAATTTACGTAGTCGATTCAACTTCTTTCTTTTTAAAAACGGTATTTCGATTTAACTCAAGATACGTCTTTCAATTTGTATATTAATGATCCTTGCCAATTATTACGTAATTCGCAGTTGGAGGTTCGTTGTGGCTCTGTGTTCATGGGAAGACGACTCGGTGTAGAGAGATGACTCGTTTTCCCGGCTGCTTTCTTCCCACGTTTTGGATCGCGATGTCGCTGCTTCTTGATATTAATAGGGGCACCTTGTGTTTGATGTTGTTGTTAAACAATTTATTATCTATACTCACCACAGTCTTTCTACTGGCTTTGTCTAATGGAAGGATTAGTAAGTTCATAAAGATTTCTTTCCATTTCGGAATTTTCGGCCGCGGTGGTCTAGCGGTTCTGGCGCTGCAGTCCGGAAGCGCGGGACTGCTACGGTCGCAGGTTCGAATCCTGCCTCGGGCATGGGTGTGTGTGATGTCCTTAGGTTAGTTAGGTTTAAGTAGTTCTAAGTTCTAGGGGACTTATGACCTAAGATGTTGAGTCCCATAGTGCTCAGAGCCATTTCGGCATTTTCCTTGTCATTTATTTAATGTAGGTTACATAGATAAGTTAGAAACTATAGTTGCTGTGGTAGACGGAGTGAGCTATGTGGGTGACTATTCAGCCAGTGGATGATCTCTTGCAGGCAGGGAATGGCTTAAAGTTTGGTACCAAGATCGGTGTTGCATCGAAACGGTTCGGCGAGGTTCCGGTGATCGGACTAAACTTTTGTTTACTAATTTACCAAATGGCTCCGACCGTTCGACATGAAAACTTGTGCTCCAGAGTCTCTAGTTCGCTGCACGTGTCGCAGTTGTCTGTACGGACCAGTTTATTATTGGTCGGTATCGTCGTGGTTTTAACAACCACCGGCTGAGGACGCAAAGTTAACTCTGACCAGGGAGAGAATTAATGACACTTACTTACCCGTTGGTAACATATATTTACAACCGGTAACTTCTGATGTCGGTCATCTTTGGTAGTGTGGTGGTGCTAGTTGTTTAGGGTGTGTGCTCGTGTTAAATGGTTCAAATGACTCTGAGCACTATGGGACTTAACATCTATGGTTATCAGTCCCCTAGAACTTAGAACTACTTAAACCTAACTAACCTAAGGACAGCACACAACACCCAGCCATCACGAGGCAGAGAAAAGCCCTGACCCCGCCGGGAATCGAACCCGGGAACCCGGGCGTGGGAAGCGAGAACGCTACCGCACGACCACGAGATGCGGGCGTGGTCGTGTTATCTTCCTGCATCCACCGTAGTATGCTACGTGGTCGACGTAGCCGCGCCTACCGAGGGTTTAAATTTCCTTGCACAGCATTCTGTCTTTGCATTTGTGGCTTGAAATTAGCTGTGTGTCTCTTGGCGAAGTATCGGTGGTTGTCGAAGACATCACTCGGCTGCGTTCCAGTAATTTATTTGTTTTCTATAACGTGTTTTGCTTTTTACACTCTCTATCTCTTAATTTTTTACCTCTTATTGTTCATTTCAGCTCCAGAGGCAAGTTAACAATTCCTAGATGCCGAAACAATATCCCACTGTGACCAAACTGTCAGTTCTTCTTGTACAAGTCTTCCGTAGAGTTTTTTTCTCACTTACTCTCATTATAACTTCATTTGCACTTTACCCCACACTTGTTCGATTGAGTGGCCATTAAAATGCTTCCACGTTACCGTTATTCGGAATTCCGAAGGTCCATATTTACTTTCAGTTGATGCTATTATTGAGACTATCCATTCATGAATTTATTCTTCATTTCAGTATCAATGTCCCACATAACCCTTACGTCCAGAAGTTCGACGTTGGCCGTGGTCTGCTTTTTCTGGCGCCTTTCTGAGAAGAACAAGTTTATTATTTGCTCTCCGAATCAAAATCATGAACCTGTACCTGATACGAAGGAAACCAAGTATGACATACGAGCGGTCGTATCATAATTAACATTTTAGGGACAGCCTCGGTCACAGTGGTTAGGGCAGGAGAATGGCTGCTTTTCACGCATTTTCCAATGGTCATAGCACTGTAACTATAAATGCAACAAAACCGTGTGATGTGTCATTTGGAAGCATGAAATTTGCCTTAACTATTTCTAAAAGAAAAGACGACTGAGGATGTGTTAGACGATGATCAGTTTGGTTTCAGGAAAGGTAAAGGCACCTGAGAAGCACTGCGGCTGGTAATGGAAGCAAGACTAGGGAAAAATCAAGACACGTTCATAGGACTTGTCGACCTGTAAAAAGCGTTCGACAATGTAAAGTGGTGCAAGATGTTCGAAATTCTGAGAAAAGTAGGGATAAGCTATAGAGGCAGACGGGTAATATACAATACGTACAAGAGCCAAGAGGTACTAATAAAAGTGGACGACCAAGAACGAAGTGCTCGTATCTAAAAGGGTGTAAGAGAGTGATGTAGTCTTTTGCCCCTACTGTTGAATTTGTACATCGAAGAAGCAATGATGGAAATAAAAGAAAAGTTCAGGAGTAGTACTAAATTTCAAGATGAAAGGACATCAGTGATACGATTTGCTAATGACATTGCTATCTTGAGTGAAAGTGAAGAAGAAGTACATGATATGCTGAATGGGATGAAAAACCTAATGAGTAGAGGATAATAGTAAATAGAAGAAAGACGAAAGTAATGATAAGTAGCAGAAATGCGAACAGCGAGAAACTTAACACCAGGATTGATGGTCACGAAGTAGATGAAATTAAGGAATTCTACTACCTAGGCAGCAAAATAAGCAATGACGGACGGAGCAAGGAGAACATGAAAAGTAGACTAGCAACGGCAAAAACTGCATTCTGGGCAGATAGAAGTTTACTGGTATCAAACATGGTCCTTAATTTGAGGAAGAAATATCTGAGAATGTATATTTGGAGCACAGCATTATATGGTTGTGAAGGGTGAACTGTGAGAAAACAGGAACAGAAGAGAATCGAAGCATTGCAGATGTGGTGCTACAGACGAATGTTGAAAATTAGTTGGACTGATAAGGTGAGGAATGAGGAGGCTCTGTGCAGAATCGGAGAGGAAAGGAATTTGTGGAAATCACTGACAAGAGGAAGAGACAGGGTGATAGGACATTGTTAAGATATCAGGGAATGACGATCATGGTACTAGAGGGAGCTGTAGAGGAAGACAGATTGGAATATGTCCAGTAAATAATTGAGGACGTAGGTTGCAAGTGCTGCTCTGAGTTGAAAAAAAAATGGCATAGGAGAGGGATTATGAGACAGCAAGATTAGCAGATATAGAAACATACCGAAGTGTGTTGTTATTCCAAATAAACTTGTACACGCCGTTCGTGTTCATAATGTGGCTGCGTGTGGTATGTTTTGAAACTCCCTCAGTCATACAGAGAGCTGCATCAAATCGTTACACCGCACGGACGTATGTTTTCGGCATGCTTTTCCCTTTTGGCTCTTACTGAATTCGGAGGACATTTTGAGGTAGGTGTTGTGTTGGTGAGTGTGTGTGTGTGTGTGTGTGTGTGAAAGAGAAAGAGAGAGAGAGAGAGAGAGAGAAGAGAGAGAGAGAATTGTAAACACTGACCAGTAATGTAGTATATATATTTCGTACCGTCGTTATCCGAGATTAGCCGGCCGCTGTGGACTAGCGGTTTTAGGCGCTTCAGTCCGGAACCACGCGGCTGCTACGGTCGCAGATTCGAATCCTGCCTCGGGAAAGGATGTATGTGATGTCCTTAGGTTAGTTAGGTTTAAGTATTTCTAAGTCTAGGGCACTCGTGACCTCAGATGTTAAGTCCCATAGTGCTTAGAGCCATTTGAACCATTATTAGAGATTATTTTTAATTTGTTCTAAAAATTTATATACATAGATAAAACCAATCTGTAATAATGTAGCTGCAGAGGACGGACACAAATGTGGAAACGTTGCGAGAAATTCATGGTTGAACTTAAATGGGGATGCTAGACAAACTGGCAGGTTGCGCTGTTTTAACGTGAGCACAAACGACAACTTCGCAATGTCCTATATATGCTGAAAGTGTCAGTCATGGTCAGAACAGTGTTCTGCAAAGTTGTGAGTGAATTATGTCGCAGCTAAGTGAATTCGAACGTGGGCAAGTTGTTGGTGCTAGCACGGTGGGTTCTCCTGTAACCAAGGTAACCGAAGTGTTTGGCCTTTCTAGAGACACCGTATCGAAGATTTATATTGAATGCAGGGAAAGCGGGAAAATATCATCCGCTAAATCACAACGCTGACGTCTGTGCTGAGCGATGGTCACGGACGGTCATTACAGAGGGTTGTGAAGAAAAGTAAGAGGACGATAGCTGCCAGACCCCCTGCAGAACTGATTGTCGCACTCTCAAACCCTGTCAGCACCAAATCAGCACGAGGAGACATCCATACCCAGGGAAATGCAAGGCGAACTAGAATTCCGAAACCACTCATTAGCGATACAAATGCCGTTAACAAGAGAGCGCGGTGCCGTAGCCTAAATTCTGGACTATGGAGCAACGGAAGGACGTCATTTGGTCGATAAGTTTCGTTTTGCACTTTTCCCAACTTTTGGCCGAGTTTACGTCCCAAGAGCGAAACATGGCGGGGGTCTGGTGGTTACTGGGGCAGTCATATCATGGTCCTCCACGGACCACCATCGTTACACTGCAAGATCGCGTTACTGCCAATGATTATGTGACCATTCGGGCTAATCAGATCCATTCCATGATGCAGTATTTTTCCCCCAATGATGCTGCTTCATTCCAAGACGACAGACCATTTTCCATCGCCCACCGACTGGTTTTGTGAGCACAGGGATGAATTATCGCTTGTCCGCTTGCCACCAGTCGTCAATGTTATTGAGTCTTTTTGGTCTACCTTGGTTAGAATGACGCGTGATCGCTATCCAGCTCCATTATCGTCACCTAAGCCTGCCACTGCTTTGCAGGATGAATGATATAAGATGGAGTGTGGAGAAAGCTTCTGATATAAAGCTCTCTGCTGCCTTGATCGCGTGTATTTACACTGGAGTACTAGTTTCGACAGGACTAAGCTGCCATCTTCAGATCCACAGAGTAAAGCATAATTTCATAACCTGCACTCTGTGGATCTAAAGATGGCAGCATAGTCCTGTCGAAACTAGTAATCAGTGCAAGGGAGGGGTAGAAAACCTATGTGCACTCCGTGTGCATACTGGGGGGAGTCATTCAAGATGTGGAAAGGGTCCTTCCGGATGCCATGAAGGGTACAGGGTACACCCATCTGCAGGTGGTCGCTAATGTCGGCACCAATGATGTGTGTCGCTATGGATCGGAGGAAATCCTCTCTGGCTTCCGGCGGCTATCTGATCGGGTGAAGACTGCCAGTCTCGCTAGCGGGATGAAAGCAGAGCTCACCATCTGCAGCATCGTCGACAGGACTGACTGCGGACCTTTGGTACAGAGCCGAGTGGAGGGTCTGAATCAGAGGCTGAGACGGTTCTGCGACCGTGTGGGCTGCAGATTCCTCGACTTGCGCCATAGGGTGGTGGGGTTTCGGGTTCCGCTGGATAGGTCAGGAGTCCACTACACCCAGCAGGCGGCTACACGGGTAGCAGGGGTTGTGTGGCGTGGACTGGGCGTTTTTTTTAGGTTAGATGGCCTCGGGCAAGTACAGAAAGGCAACAGCCTCAAAGGGTGCGGGGCAAAGTCAGAACATGCGGGGATCAAGCAGCAATCGGTATTGTAATTGTAAACTGTCGAAGCTGCGTTGGTAAAGTACCGGAACTTCAAGCGCTGATAGAAAGCACCGAAGCTGAAATCGTTATAGGTACGGAAAGCTGGCTGAAGGCAGAGATAAATTCTGCCGAAATTTTTACAAAGGCACAGACGGTGTTTAGAAAGGATAGATTGCATGCAACGGGTGGTGGCGTGTTTGTCGCTGTTAGTAGTAGTTTATCCTGTAGTGAAGTAGAAGTGGATAGTTCCTGTGAATTACTATGGGTAGAGGTTATACTCAACAACCAAGCTAGGTTAATAATTGGCTCCTTTTAACGACCTCCCGACTCAGCAGCATTAATGGCAGAACAACTGAGAGAAAATCTGGAATACATTTCACATAAATTTCCTCAGCATGTTATAATCTTAGGTGGAGATTTCAATTTACCAGACATAGACTGGGACACTCAGATGTTTATGACGGGTGGTAGGGACAGAGCATCGAGTGACATTATACTGAGTGCACTATCCGAAAATTACCTCGAGCAATTAAACAGAGAACCGACTCGTGGAGATAACATCTTGGACCTACTGATAACAAACAGACCCGAACTTTTCGACTCTGTAAGTGCAGAACAGGGAATCAGTGATCATAAGGCCGTTGCAGCATCCCTGAATATGGAAGTAAATAGGAATATAAAAAAGGGAGGAAAGTTTATCTGTTTAGCAAGAGTAATAGGAGGCAGATTTCAGACTACCAAACAGATCAAAACGAAAATTTCTATTCCGACACTGACAATGTTGAGTGTTTATGGAAAAAGTTCAAGGCAATTGTAAAATGCGTTTTAGACAGGTACGTGCCGAGTAAAACTGTGAGACACGGGAAAAACCCACCGTGGTACAACAACAAAGTTAGGAAACTACTGCGAAAGCAAAGAGAGCTTCACTCCAAGTTTAAACGCAGCCAAAACCTCTCAGACAAACAGAAGCTAAACGATGTCAAAATTAGCGTAAGGAGGGCTATGCGTGAAGCGTTCAGTGAATTCGAAAGTAAAATTCTATGTACCGACTTCACAGAAAATCCTAGGAAGTTCTGGTGTTACGTTAAATCAGTAAGTGGCTCGAAACAGCATATCCAGACATTCTGGGATGATCATGGCATTGAAACAGAGGATGACACGCGTAAGGTGAAATACTAAACACCATTTTCCAAAGCTGTTTCACAGAGGAAGACCGCACTGCAGTTCCTTCTCTAAATCCTCGCACGAACGAAAAAATGACTGACATCGAAATAAGTATCCAAGGAATAGAAAAGCAACTGAAATCACTCAACAGAGGAAAGTCCACTGGACCTGTTGGGATACCAATTCGATTCTACACAGAGTACGCGAAAGAACTTACCCCCCTTCTAACAGCCGTGTACCGCAAGTCTCTTGAGGAACGGAAGGTTCCAAATGATTGGAAAAGAGCACAGGTAGTTCCAGTTTTCAAGAAGGGTCGTCGAGCAGATGCGCAAAATTATAGGCCTATATCTCTGACATCGATCTGTTGTAGAATTTTAGAACATGTTTTTTGCTCGCGTATCATGTCATTTCTGGAAACCCAGAATCTACTCTGTAGGAATCAACATGGATTCCGGAAAAAGCAATCGTGTGAGACCCAACTCGCTTTATTTGTTCATGAGACCCAGAAAATATTAGATTCAGGCTCCCAGGTAGATGCAATTTTCCTTGACTTCCAGAAGGTGTTCGATACACAAAGCAATCGTGTGAGACCGAACTCGCTTTATTTGTTCATGAGACCCAGAAAATATTAGATTCAGGCTCCCAGGTAGATGCCATTTTCCTTGACTTCCAGAAGGTGTTCGATACAGTTCCGCACTGTCGCCTGATAAACAAAGTAAGAGCCTACGGAATATCAGACCAGCTGTGTGGCTGGATTGAAGATTTTTTAGCAAACAGAGCACACCATGTTGTTCTCAATGGAGAGACGTCTACAGACGTTAAAGTAACCTCTGACGTGCCACAGGGGAGTGCTATGGGCCCATTGCTTTTCACAATATATATAAATGACCTAGTAGATAGTGTCGGAAGTTCCATGCGGCTTTTCGCGGATGATGCTGTAGTTTACAGAGAAGTTGCAGCATTAGAAAATTGCAGCGAAATGCAGGAAGATCTGCAGCGGATAGGCACTTGGTGGAGGAAGTGGCAACTGTTCCTTAACATAGACAAATGTAATGTATTGCGAATACATAGAAAGAAGGATCATTTATTATATGACTATATGATAGCAGAACAAACACTGGTAGCAGTTACTTCTGTAAAATATCTGGGAGTATGCGTACGGAACGATTTGAAGTGGAATGATCACATAAAATTAATTGTTGGTAAGGCGGGTGCCAGGCTGAGATTCATTGGGAGAGTCCTTAGAAAATGTAGTCCATCAACAAAGGAGGTGGCTTACAAAACACTCGTTCGACCTGTACTTGAGTATTGCTCATTAGTGTGGGATCCGTAGCAGATCGGGGTGACAGAGGAGATAGAGAAGATCCAAAGAAGAGCGGCGCGTTTCGTCACAGGGTTATTTGGTAAGCGTGATAGCGTTACGGAGACGTTTAGCAAACTCAAGTGGCAGACTCTTCAAGAGAGGCGCTCTGCATCGCGGCGTAGCTTGCCGTCCAGGTTTCGAGAGGGTGCGTTTCTGGATGAGGTATCGAATATATTGCTTCCCCTACTTATACCTCACGAGCAGATCAGGAATGTAAAGTTAGAGAGATTGGAGCGCGCACGGAGGCAATCGGTAGTCGTTCTTCCCGCGAACCATACGCGACTGGAACAGGAAAGGGAGACAATGACTGTGGCACGTAAAATGCCCTCCGCCACACACCGTTGGGTGGCTTGCGGAATATATATGTAGATGTAGATGTAGATGCAGTGTATATACACGCGATCAAGGCCATAGGAAGCTTAATATCAGAAGTTTTCCTAAAACGGAATTAAGTGATCTACATCTACATCTACATGGATACTCTGCAAAGCACTTTTAAGTGCCTGGCAGTTGGTTCATCGACCCACCTTCATAATTTTCTATTATTCCAATCTAGTATAGCGCGCGGGAAGAATGAACATCTATATCTTTCCGTACGAGCTCTGATTTCCCTTATTTTATCTTGGTGATCGTTCCTCCCTATGTAAGTCGGTGTCAACATGGAGAAAGTTGTTGATTGGAATTTGGTGAGAAGATTCCGTCGCAACGAAAAACGCCTTTCTTTTATTGATGTCCATCCCAAATCCTGTATCATTTCTGTGACACTCTCTCCCATATTTCGCGATAATACAAAACGTGCAGCCTTTCTTTGAACTTTTTCGATGTACTCAGTCAGTCCTCTCTGGTAAGGATCCCACACCGCACAACAGTATTCTAAAAGTGGACGGAGAAGCGTAGTGTAGGCAGTATCCTTAGTAGGTCTGTTGCATTTTGTAAGTGTCCTGCCAATAAAACGCAGTCTTTGGTTAGCCTTCCCCACAACATTTTCGGTGTGTTCCTTCCAATTTAAATTGTTCATAATTGTAATACCTAGGTATTTAGTTGAATTTACGGCTTTTAGATTAGACTGATTTATCGTGTAACCGAAGTTTAACGAGTTCCTTTTAGCACTCATATGGATGACCTCACACTTTTCGCTATTTAAGGTCACCTGCCACTTTTCGCACCATTCCAATATTTCTTCTAAATCGTTTTGCAGTTTGTTTTGATCTTCTGATGACTATAGTAGTTGATAAACGACAGCGTCATCTGCAAACAACCGAAGACGGCTGCTCAGATTGCCTCCCAAGATAGGAACAGCAAAGGGAACACTACCTTTGGGAACGCCAAAAATCACTTCTGTTTTACTCGACGGCTTTCCGTCAATTACAAGGAACTGTGACCTCTCTGACAGAAAACCGCTTTCCAGCCGACATTGTCAGATGTTTGTATAAGATTGCTTTGAAAATCATACAGGAACCGATTTATCCATTCAGAAATGACTAAAACCGGTTATGAAGGCCAACCGGTTTTCTACATCGTACTAAGCATGTAGGCATAGTAAACTTGCAAACAACTGCCTGCTGCATCGCCATTGCTGGTTTCATCTTGCAAAACAGTACGCCATCGTCTGTGATGTGTCCAGAGTGGAGTTTACCATTGTTAACAGATCATGAGTAAGAGCGGAAGATAAGACCTTAAGCACTACAGGAACATGTAGACATGTATTTAACGTAAGGCGCAGTCGGGTCTAGTGCCCAAAAAAGTCGAGCGCGTGTAGAATGAAACATTTCCTAACAGGCACCAATCTAAATTCGTTGCTCTCAATACAAATTTGAGACAATACGAGAAACTTGGTCGTTCATGCCAAAGATAGTCGGCCGTGGACCTGACTGTATTGTTTGTACAACAGAATTTTTATATCGTCGGTGGTGTTCGACAGTGGAAAAAATTCACGATTACTCACGTACCAGTGTGCACATTTACAAGAATGCCGAGCGGAGAATAGTGCTGTAGCATCAAATACAATGGGGCCAAATGATTTTGAAACCAGAGCTCAATTCTGTCAGTGCATTGTTTTGTAACACATAAATAAAGGCTTAATATAGAGTCGCTGCTGTCGCGTAATTGTTGCTCTAAGCTGAAGTTGCTGTCATGAGTTGTAGCTTGTTCATGACAATAAAAAGCGAAATATTTGTTTCTGATAATTAGTTCCATGTCTCAAAATACGATTTATGATTCTATATGTTTAACATTGCATCAGTTTTTAGGCGATCTGAATGTTATATTGTTCTTGAAGAAGCCAAGATTGACAAGTCTTATTATAATGACCGGTTTCGACAGATTTACGCTGTCATCTTCGGATCTTGTAACATAATTAGCTGTATATGTTTGTTACAATGCTGAAAGTCACATAGTGATATTGCATCAAATAAAACGTGGCGGGAAACATCAGCATGTCACAAATAAAATAAATGTGACTATCAGTATTGTAGATCTGTCGAATCCGGTCAAGTAATAAAAAGAATTGCTAACGATCTTGGCAAACTTGATTCTTCAAGCATAATATATTCAGGAGTCACTGCTGTCCTTTGTATCTGGGATATTCTGTATTATTTATCATCTTCTGTTTTATCTAACGTCTTCCTTCGCAAAGAATTTGTTAAAGAAATAATCATTTAAAATTTTATTTACTGGTAAACAAGTCATTAATTAGTTAATTGTTTCAGCCATCCTGTAGATCTATAAAGGAAGACGAACTTTCGTGATGTAATTGAATTATAGATTAATATTAATAGAAGAAAGTAGGCAATGAAACCACTTCGGACGGATGTGTTAAGAATTAATTACCATTAATGACAAATTACTATAATCTATGCTTATTAAGACAATAAATTAACAAAATTAGTAGGAAAGTCGATTCTTCGAAAAAAGTTACTTTGGCAGTGATGCTAAGCAGGTGTTCTTTATCTAGTGCTGCAGTACTACCATTCACACGAGAACACTATTATATCTGAAAGAATTACATCTTTATAATTTCTGGAATGTAGGCCTGTTTGTAATGAACATTATTGTTTATGACGGTACTGACAGGGACTTCCAGTCTCTGACTCTAGATAGCATGATCACGTGTAGATGCAGTAGCTGATAAGATACGCTCTCAATTCCTTTCTAGATTTTAAGGGAGTCCCAGTTTCATTTTTAAAGTCGAACTGTCGAAGAATTTTGAGACAGAATATCACTCTGAATTCTTCACGAGGAAGAAGTTCAGTAGGGACGTCTTATGTATCAAAATTAACTGATAATTCAAATAACAACAACGGTGAAATATTTTGAGAGATAAAGCGTAAGAAATCACACCTCTCTGACGAGGCTTGTATGTCTGATAATCTTATTTAAGTCATATTCTTAAATGGTTCAAATGGCTCTGAGCACTATGGGACTCAACTGCTGAGGTCATTAGTCCCCTAGAACTTAGAACTAGTTAAACCTAACTAACCTAAGGACATCACAAACATCCATGCCCGAGGCAGGATTCGAACCTGCGACCGTAGCGGTCTTGCGGTTCCAGACTGCAGCGCCTTTAACCGCACGGCCACTTCGGCCGGCTTCATATTCTTATTATTTGCTTGTATCGAGATGAATATTTTATTCACTATAGTTCCATTAGAACAAAAGATAGTGTATAAGATAACGGGGAACGAAAGACAGAAAAATAAGTAGAAACTTTGACTTCAAAAGCAAAACATGATTAAAAGAAGTTCTAGGTGAGTATATCAATGATTCCGTTTCATGGTATTATCCAAATGAATTTGACTTTATCTGGGCTATTAAGGTTTTATCTCTGGTGTTTGTTGGCCCTTGTATAATTAATTTGACTGAATCGGCACAGGACGAATTTTTGTAAGAACCCGGTTACTACTGATTCAGGCGAATAGCGTACTGTGATTGCTATTTTTGCTGAAAGGAGTCGTGGCACAAAGGTAGCCTCTTTCGGAACTGGTGCTCTTGTCTGTATAAGTAAAAATAAATTAAAGTTGCAATGTTCGACAAAAACCACGTCCTTATTATTTAACATATCAGCGTTTTCAGTCATTGCAGTTCCTAGAAGCATTTACCTCGCGCATCCAAAATACTTTATTCTGTTTGGCAAGTTACTTCAGTGTAAGGAATGCTATGTTTGTGAGTGTGTGCTTGTTCATATTTTCTGTGTGCCTCTAAGCGTGAATATGTGTGTGAGCTTGATTTGCTTATGCGGGTGGACACATGCGGAAGTGCGCGCTCGTGTGTGTGTGTGTGTGTGTGTGTGTGTGTGTGTGTGTGTGTGTGTGTGAAGGAAGAGGTAAGACAGAGGGTGCAAAAACTGAGCAGCAGCTCGAAGTAACGACGTTAATTAAGCTGCGAGGATGAAAGAATGGACTAATATGTAAAAATGACAATATAGTCGACAGCATCACCTTGAGAGATTCAGCGAATGTAAGAAAGATTAAGGAAAGGCAAACCTACGATTCTAGCATTTGTAGACTTAGAGAAAGTTTTTGACAATGTTGATTGGAATAGTCTCTTTCGAATTCTGAAGGTGGCAGGGGTAAAATACAGGGAGCGAAGGGCTATTTACAATTTGTACAGAAACCAGATGGCAGTTATAAGAGTCGAGGGGTATGAAAGGGAAGCAGTGGTTGGGAAGGGAGTGAGACAGGGTTGTAGCCTATCCCCGATGTTATTCAATCTGTATATTGAGCAAGCAATAAAGGAAACAAAAGAAAAGTTCGGAGTAGGTATTAAAATCCATGGAGAAGAAATAAAAACTTTGAGGTTCGCCGATGACATTGTAATTCTGTCAGAGACAGCAAAGGACTTGGAAGAGCAGTTGAACGGAATGGACAGTGTCTTGAAAGGAGGATATAAGATGAACATCAACAAAAGCAAAACGAGGATAATGGAATGTAGTCGAATTGAGTCGGGTGATGCTGAGGGAATTAGATTAGGAAATGAGACACTTAAAGTAGTAAAGGAGTTTTGCTATTTGGGGAGCAAAATAACTGATGATGGTCGAAGTAGAGAGGATATAAAATGTAGACTGGCAATGGCAAGGAAAACGTTTCTGAAGAAGAAAAATTTTGTTAACATCGAATATAGATTTAAATGTCAGGAAGTCGTTTCTGAAAGTATTTGTACGGAGTGTAGCCATGTATGGAAGTGAAACATGGACGATAAATAGTTTGGGCAAGAAGAGAATAGAAGCTTTCGAAATGTGGTGCCACATAAGAATGCTAAAGATTAGATGGGTAGATCACATAACTAATGAGGAGGTATTGAACAGAATTGGGGAGAAGAGGCGTTTGTGGTACAACTTGACAAGAAGAAGGGACCGGTTGGTAGGACATGTTCTGAGGCATCAGGGAATCACAAATTTAGCATTGGAGGGCAGCGTGGAGGGTAAAACTCGTAAGAGGGAGACCAAGAGATGAATACACTAAGCAGATTCAGAAGGATGTAGGTTGCAGTAGGTACTGGGAGATGAAGAAGCTTGCACAGGATAGAGTAGTATGGAGAGCTGCATCAAACCAGTCTCAGGACTGAGGACCACGACAACAACATAGATATTTAAGATAATTCTCATATATTATTCCGTCTCAGTTGCACATTTTTGATTAGGTTACTTGTTTCAATCGTAGTTCTCTGATAAGTGGTTCTGAGTTGACAAGACGGGATGCTGACGGAACTACTTAGATACGAAAATGATCCAGAGTGATCGCAACATCTAATCCAATTAAAAATATGCAAGTGAGACGAAGTAATAAATGAGAATTACCTTCACTATCCAAATGAGTATTTATTTGTTCGTTTTCTATACTTTCCTGTACAGTTTATCCATTTAAGACGAAGCTTTGTTGAGTTATTGTACCTACGCGGGCAAAGTTTCCTATAGGGATAAGAACCACCTGCCCTTACAAAGAAGTAGAGGCACTGCATCGCATGTCGGGAACAGCTAGTCTTATATTTAAAACGAATGATTATTTGCTCTGTTGATATACGTTCCTTTACGACTCTTCTCATTACGATGAAACTTGTATGCGTTGTGCGCACGTCCGCGAAGGTTTTTGTACGAGTGAAAAGGGGGTGTCAGAGACTCATTATCTGAATAAAAATGCTGTGGGAATAAGATAACCCTACTACCACTATGGGTGGCGCGAGGAGGGGGGGGGGGGGAAGGGGAAGATAAGAAGGGATGACATTTAGAAACGACCTGTTGGTAACTCTTTCCTGTAATTAGCAGACTTGGAATACTTTAAAAATATGTATTGCAGTCTGTCTCTTATTAGCATTGTTTAATGCATCAACCACGTCGTGAGAATGAGCGCTGCAGAAAGCCAATAATTTTGCCAGCGTCATTTGGGGTCAAAGATCATACCACGACCTCGTTTACCAGAGGTACATTTAACTTCCTATCTAGAGTCGCGTAGTGTAAGACAACCATGGAAGTAAAAAAGGAAGGGAAGATGGCGCTGTACGTCATTTAGAAGCCAGAGGGGACGAGGCCTGCCACAATTTGAAATAGCCCTTAGCAGACTACTGCTTACGATTGCTTCTTGTTCATTATTTCTGTAGTGTGCAAGCAACAGCTGTTTCAAATACTAAAAATTACGTACGGTGCTTACGTGAATAACGTAGTGTCAGGAACGCAATTTTGAACGTTTTTCTGTTATTGAATGCGTACTTGTTCTATTAATAGGTCACATTTGGCCTCGTTAATGTAACTTGTTTTTCGTTGATGTATTTCGAACATCCAAGAAGAATAGGCTGTGATGTGGAAAGGACGCTTTCGTAATCCATTTATTTCCACTTCTAGTGTATTTATAGCGATAGCAAATGAAACTGAACTCCGAAACCAACGCTTTATTTGCTTACTAGTACTGCTTCTTGTTCGTCAAATTTTTAGCTTTAAACTAGTATGCAAAACATTTTTAATGTTCATATTTGCTAGAAACTTACTTATGCGTTCTTTTTTAGCCCATAAACGTGTGCAATGAGGAAAGAAGCAAGGCATGCTATCGTATCTTGTGCCTGTGAAGAAAGTGAAGATTATTGAAATGTCATCGAGACAGAACTGCGTAGGGGTTGATAGGAAATCTAACGTTAACTGATAGAAATAGAACCACTACAATAAAAGTAAACAGCGCAAGCATAATTCATGCTTGCAAGAGAAAATATTGCTCGTGCGGCTTCAGTTACGAATAAAATGTGATTCCTTTAAACTTTAGATTGCAATCAGATCAATCAGTACGCCCGTAAACGATGTTGTTTGACTAAACACCCACGTCTCCACACAACCAAAGCACCAGGTGCTATTTGCTATACGACCATGAAAGTCAACAGACATCCCCAACGGTCGAAACTGGGCGCAAGCACTCAGAGTGACGTCACGGGAATATATCACCGCCGTGAACCATGGAGGTATAAATGCGGTGAACCTAATGTTTTTGAGTTACGTTACATGGCGGACGTCGGCTTCTAGTTTGTAACGTAATCAGAACTCCCTTCTTTTATTACCCCCATGGAATCAACGGAGAGTCGGACAGTTGCTAGCAACAGTCCTTTTTTTCCGAAAAATTTGAATATTTCTATAATTACATGTTGACGCACGATTTAGATGAAATTTCAGAGCGAAATTCCCTAGAGATACGGATGAAATATGTATACAAATATGTATGAAATATGTTACATATATATGCGTGTGAAAAATCCGGAGACAGAAAACTAGTAAACAATAAAAACAATACGTTTGGATTACGTAAAATGTGCCTCAGATTCGCAAAAAAATGGTTCAAATGGCTCTGAGCACTATGGAACTTAACATCTGAGGTCATCAGTCCCCTAGAACTTAGAACTACTTAAACCTAACTAACCTAAGGACATCACACACATCCATGCCCGAGGCAGGATTCGAACCTGCGACCGTAGCGGTCGCGCGGTTCCAGACTGAAGCGCCCAGAACCGCTCGGCCACCAGCGGCCGGCTCAGATTCGCAGCTTTGAGTAATTTTGGAATGTAAAATGCTCATCCAGTCAATTTCTTTGAGTGATATTTTCTAGGTACGTTAAATGAAAGAGATATTCAGCAAGACGAACGGTATTGGATCTTCTCGTCGGATGGCTACACGTGTTTCCTCTTGATATGTGGTGTCAGTCACGACCTTCCATCTGAACTTGCCCGAAAGGTAAACTGACACGATAAAGCGACGATACCTAATCTCTCTCAGATAATCAACTAGAGACAGCTGGGCCATTATCTAGATCTACAATGTTATCCAAATTGCCCGTAACATGATACTCGCAAAAGTGATTGAGAACCGAGTTCCAGTATTTCACTGATTATGAACATGCTGGCATTTTTTTTCCGTAGGCTTGGAGTATCAACGTATTCATTCTGGTTCTATCTGTTGCACTGCTTAAGGTTTCTTGTCTTCAGGACAAAATTTAGATTGGAAATATGCAGTACTTTGGACAGTTCGTATTGTGAAAAAGAAACCTGACGATCAGCTACCAAATACTAAATAAATGGATAATTTCATGATTTGTACAACTAGCCGGTTGCAACAGGATTAAAGTTGACCTTGTTTCGACACCGACGATGGTGTTTCGACACCGACGATGGATATCTTCATCAGAAGAAACCAAAAACAATTACGTATAAAAGATTACAAAACCATTAATATGGAGGAAAAACCAAGACTAGATGGTTATTATACTAAACGAATTTATGAGGTGACTATACTTACATGTAGTGGCAGTTGAAAACAGATTTACGAGCAGAATGATCTCGTCTTATAAAATAACTTTTTAAAATCATGTTTAAAATTACATAAAAATTACAGGTATTGGAACTGGCATAACAATGCTGCTTGTCAGTAGAAATTATAGGTACACGACGCAGCCCGTAAGGGCTGTACGAGAACAACAGGACTCAGGTGTCTATAAAATTAGCTGTGACATGTCCAGCCCATCACATAGGACAGACAGGACGAGCAATTGCTGTTAGATTTAAAGAACATCTCTTGGAAAGAAAGGTACAAATATATATAAATAGTCCTTTGCTGATCATTTATTAATTACGGGTCATAAACCTAAAGAAGTTCATGACGTCAGTATCCCTCACACAGAAAAGAAAGGCTTCAGACTTGATGTCCTTGAGGAATTAAAAATTTTCAAACATCTTTCTCGTAATGACCGTTTAGCTCTGAATGGTCAGTTGCAGTTACGTAATAAAAATTTCTTTAATGGTATAAAGCCCTTACTTAGAAACGGCTAAAATTGGCATCTCTTTTCCCTCAGAGTAGACCCTAAAATACTCTCTTCCTCTCTCTTTTTCATTATTGCCTTGTAATTCATTTTCACACAAAATGTGTAGATTGTTTGCTATTGAATGGTCCTATGTGAAATTTTTATTTTGCCTAATCCTGTGTATAAACCTGCGAGATGAACACTTATATGCTATTTAAAATATTGTTGTTAACGTATGCAGCTGATTTCTTCGATTGTTAACCGTTGGCGCGACCTGTTTCTTGTCCACATTGTAGCGACTGCTCCTCTTAGTCTTATCTCACCTCCAGTGCCTGTTTCCTCAAACAGCCCTCAGCGGTTTAGAGTGTGCTACATCATGTAGCTACAATTGTTACTGGCAAGTACCATTGTTATGTCAGTTACAGTGCCTGTAACTTTTATTTGGTTTCAAATATGATTTTAAGAAGTTATTTTCTACGACGAGAGCATTTTTGTTAGTAAATCTGTTTTCAACTGTCACTGCATGTGAGAATAGTCACCTCACAATTTTTTTCAGGTTTTAACGCTATATCGAAACCAGGTCCTCCATATCGAAACCAAGTCAAGTTAAATCTTGATGTAACCGGTTCGCCGTATTATACAGATCATATTTTTGGACGGTTGCTGGCTCACAAACATATTTAAAATTTAATTTTAACCTTCTGTCTTTGTAACTGGGTTTGCATCAAGGCGGTTTATAACACTCTGTCCGTTAGTTTTAACGGTACTTTACAAAGTTGGTGCGACCCTGGTCATGGCGACTGAAAATTAAAATTTAATCAAATGACCTCAGCAATCATAATTAGACGAAATCATATATTCATAGTTCCGTACGATCAGCAACAAAGACAATGAACGAGGCTGCAACGAAAACACTGGACGCCTCCAGACGCTTGCCTTAAATTTCCTAGCATGAAAAAAAAAAAAAAAAAAGAAAGAAGAAGAAGAAGAAAGAAAGAGGAGGATCAGTAGGACATCCATTCGCCTACGAAGTCGATTGAAATGGAACATGAGTTTGATTTGTAGGAGTCTGAGAAAGGAGATAGGCAGTTTCCGTTCCAAAGGGACAATCCCGCCATTTGCCTTGATCCATCTCAGGGAACAACTGAAAATACAAATCTAGATGTGCAAACTGGCAAACTCGAGTCCAGTCGGCCAACCATTATACCGTCTCTCGTTAGGTGTTGCATCCACGAGCTCTCGCAGCTTAAGTTGATGGAAATAAGTCTTTGAAGACGGTAAAATTGTGACAAAGAAGTATTGAAAATTTGTTTCAGGCATTGTCTGGGGACCTTCGCCAAACAACATAAGACAAATGTAAAACAATCAACAGATGGTAACGCATATTTTTTTCTTTTTTTAGTTAACACTGTTCTGAATGGTTTTGATGCGGCCCTCCACGAATTCCTCTCCTGTGCCAACCTCTCATCTCAGAGTAACACTTGCAACCTACGTCATCAATTATTTGCTGGATGTACTCCAATCTCTGTCTTCCTGTACAATTTTTACCCCATACAGTTCCCTCTAGTACCATGGAATTTGTTACCTTCCTCTTGTCAGTGTTTTCCATGTATTCCTTTTCTCAACGATTCTGCGGAGAACTTCCTCATTCCTTACCTTACCAGTTCACACAATTTTCAACAAATTTCTGTAGCACCCTATCTTAAATACTTCGATGCCACCCTTTTACGGTTTTTCCGCAGTCCACGTTTCACTGTAGTGTTACAAGCGTACAATCTCAGAAATATCTCCCTCAAATTGAAGCCTATATTTGATACTAATAGACTTCTGTTGTCCAGGAACCCACTGTTTGCCAGTGCTAGTCTGCTTTTTGTGTCCCCTCTGCCCCGTCCGTCATGGGTTATTTTGCTGCCTATTTTATACACTCCTGGAAATTGAAATAAGAACACCGTGAATTCATTGTCCCAGGAAGGGGAAACTTTATTGACACATTCCTGGGGTCAGATACATCACATGATCACACTGACAGAACCACAGGCACGCAGACACAGGCAACAGGGCATGCACAATGTCGGCACTAGTACAGTGTATATCCACCTTTCGCAGCAATGCAGGCTGCTATTCTCCCATGGAGACGATCGTAGAGATGCTGGATGTAGTCCTGTGGAGCGGCTTGCCATGCCATTTCCACCTGGCGCCTCAGTTGGACCAGCGTTCGTGCTGGACGTGCAGACCGCGTGAGACGACGCTTCATCCAGTCCCAAACATGCTCAATGGGGGACAGATCCGGAGATCTTGCTGGCCAGGGTAGTTGACTTACACCTTCTAGAGCACGTTGGGTGGCACGGGATACATGCGGACGTGCATTGTCCTGTTGGAACAGCAAGTTCCCTTGCCGGTCTAGGAATGGTAGAACGATGGGTTCGATGACGGTTTGGATGTACCGTGCACTATTCAGTGTCCCCTCGACGATCACCAGTGGTGTACGGCCAGTGTAGGAGATCGCTCCCCACACCATGATGCCGGGTGTTGGCCCTGTGTGCCTCGGTCGTATGCAGTCCTGATTGTGGCGCTCACCTGCACGGCGCCAAACACGCATACGACCATCATTGGCACCAAGGCAGAAGCGACTCTCATCGCTGAAGACGACACGTCTCCATTCGTCCCTCCATTCACGCCTGTCGCGACACCACTGGAGGCGGGCTGCACGATGTTGGGGCGTGAGCGGAAGACGGCCTAACGGTGTGCGGGACCGTAGCCCAGCTTCATGGAGACGGTTGCGAATGGTCCTCGCCGATACCCCAGGAGCAACAGTGTCCCTAATTTGCTGGGAAGTGGCGGTGCGGTCCCCTACGGCACTGCGTAGGATCCTACGGCACTTGGCGTGCATCCGTGCGTCGCTGCGGTCCGGTCCCAGGTCGACGGGCACGTGCACCTTCCGCCGACCACTGGCGACAACATCGATGTACTGTGGAGACCTCGCGCCCCACGTGTTGAGCAATTCGGCGGTACGTCCACCCGGCCTCCCGCATGCCCACTATACGCCCTCGCTCAAAGTCCGTCAACTGCACATACGGTTCACGTCCACGCTGTCGCGGCATGCTACCAGTGTTAAAGACTGCGATGGAGCTCCGTATGCCACGGCAAACTGGCTGACACTGACGGCGGCGGTGCACAAATGCTGCGCAGCTAGCGCCATTCGACGGCCAACACCGCGGTTCCTGGTGTGTCCGCTGTGCCGTGCGTGTGATCATTGCTTGTACAGCCCTCTCGCAGTGTCCGGAGCAAGTATGGTGGGTCTGACACACCGGTGTCAATGTGTTCTTTTTTCCATTTCCAGGAGTGTAATATTTTTTGTTACTGTTGATATTATCTCATATTCTCTTGATCAAAAATCTTTGTCTTCTTTCCATTTCACTTCAATGACCCCCACTATTTCTAGACTGAGCCTTAGCATTTCCCTTTTCAAATTTTCTAGCTTCCCTACCCCATTGAAACTTCTAATATTCCACGCCCAAACTCGTAGAACGATATCCTTTCGTTGGTTGTTCAATCTTTTTCTCATGGTCTCCTCCGCTTTGACAGTCCCCTCCTAGAGGTGCGAATGGGGCACTATTCCGGAATCTTTTGGCAATCATCACGACACTTTTTCAATTACAGGCCACGTGTCCTGTGGATACACATTAAGTGTCTTTAATGCTGTGGTTTCCATTCCCTTCTGCGTCATCATCCCGTTGATCATCCCTGATTCTTGCGCCTTCTAGGAGCAGTTTCCTACGCCATGGTCACCTTGAAAGCCCTCTTTGACAAGGCCGTTAGCAGAAGGAAGATGATTATGCTGAAAGTCTGCGACCGCCACTGCCTGTAATTTTGGTTCAAAATGTATGCAGTGGAGGTGATCGAACCAGGGATCCAATACGTTTTGATTACTAGTCAAGGACGCTATCCCTACATCAAGGGTGCAACAATTTCTTTGATGTACCATAACTAAAGTTCCTATTTTGGTATTTTGTACCTCGCGGCTGAATGGAAATTTGTTCCTCTATTATTTGTGCAAGAATGTAGTTAATAATCAGAGTGGTGTAAAAACTAGTGATAAACTGATGCATTGTATCTTCATGAAACAAAAAAGATGAAAGAAGTTATCAAGTACTTATACTGCAAAAAGATACAGTACAATATTAGTGATAAGATTAAAGTTAACAACCAGTGCAACGACACAAAATTTCACTAAGGGAACAACGTTCTTATTTTCATTTGCACAAACTAAATACTTTCAATATCTCACATAACATGCAGTTTACATTCTGTTGCTAGTACGGTTAGATTATTCAATGCTCCCCAGTTTTAGAGCCACTTAATTAAACTTAATTATCCTCTGATCAGAATGGGATCCTTGCAGCATAGTCTGTAGTTAATGGCAGTCATAATAAAATATTTTGAATGTGATGCAAATAGTTGGATAAAGATGCAAACTATATTTATTTGAAGAACGTGGTGGCAGAATATACTATCAACAGAACCTAAAACGAACCTTTCAAAATCTGCGCATTCAGTACCAAAATATGCTTTAGGCCCTAGACGTAGACCTTCTACAATTATTTTACAAAATATGGATTATATTCGAACTTGGTTTTTGAAAACGCGATTTAAATGTAAAGACACACAGATTGCATTACGAAGTCGTTGTTTGAACCCAAAACAATTTTTTAGATCTGAGAATAAATTGCTCTAATCTGTAGAAAATTCTTTTTCAAACTGATTTTGTTCAGATTCCCTTGCTACTTGTTACTGACAGTTAACAAAGAGTAGGTCTGACTTTCTCGCGCACGTCACGATGTTTTTCTTTTATTGGTAACTGCTTGTAAGATTTTCCTACCGCACTTGCCTGTATAATTTCAAAGAATTTTTAATCTCACATAGGAATGTGATAAGGGATGTATAACGTGTAGTACAGTGCTCACATCGATACTTGTGACAGTAGTTTGGAGTTTAAACACAGTGAAACGTGTCAGCAAAGTTTTTTTTATCAATGTTGTTTTGTGAATGAAATACTTTTAAATACCAGTCTTGCTTCAGCACTAAAAGGAGGTTTTTTACTTACGTTTTCGAAAAAATATTTCAGCGGCTGCAGTGTTGAAATCCGACTTCGTCCTAGGAGAGAGGTCATTGCCATGTTATGAACGCCTATCGAAAATTTCACTCAATCAGTGTGATTTGAAAAGTGCTTTTTAAGCTCTGAAACTAAATCGCAACGACTGTGTACTAGAATTTTCATTCTCGATTACTCTGAAAATACAAGGCCTCTAAGTACTGAACTCACTTCGTTCAAGTAGTGAGATGAAGCACTATAATTTTTAAGATACAAAGAAATGGCATTCTTAAGCGGAAGAAACCAAATAGTGTCGCTACGTATCTCCATTCCTACATTTTACTGCAAACAAACTTCGTATTATAAATATTCTGGTTGATTCTAATCGATATTTCACTCAATTTTCCATTGTTTTATAAGGAGTAGGCGTCGATAAAGTACCACGTAAGTGATTACACTCAGTGAGTGGTGTTGGAATCAGATCTAGTTCCAAAAATATACGAAACAGGAAATTTGCCATCAGATTTCGAGAAGACTTGACCACTGCGCTATGGAAGATGGAACATAAAGGAGTAATATTATATCGGACAATCAATATGATACCTCATTCTCGTTAACAGCTAAGTAAATAATATACTACTGGCCATTAAAATCGCTACACCACGAAGATGACGTGCTACAGACGCGAAATTTAAACGACAGGAAGAAGATGCTGTGATATGCAAATGATTAGCTTTTCACAGCATTCACACAAGGTTGGCGCCGGTGGCGACACCTACAACGTGCTGACATGAGGAAAGTTTCCAACCGATTTCTCATACACATACAGTAGTTGACCGGCGTTGCCTGGTGAAACGTTGTTGTGATGCCCCGTGTAAGGATGAGAAATGCGTACCATCACGTTTCCGATTTTGATAAAGGTCGGATTGTAGCCTGACGCGATTGCGGTTTATCGTTTCGCGACAGTGCTGCTCGCGTTGGTCGTGATCCAATGACTGTTAGCAGAAGATGGAATCGGTGGGTTGAGGTCGGTAATACGGAACGCCGTGCTGGATCACAAGGGCCTCGTATCACTAGCAGTCGAGATGACAGGCATTGTATCCGCATGGCTGTAACGGATCGTGGAGCCACGTCTCGATCCCTGAGTCAACAGATGGGGACGTTTGCAAGACAACAACCTTCTGCACGAACAGTTCGACGACGTTTGCAGCAGCATGGACTATCAGCGCGGAGACCATGGCTGCGGTTACCCTTGACGCTGCATCACAGACAGGAGCGCCTGTGATGGTGTACTCAACGACGAACCTGGGTGCACGAATGGCAAAACGTCATTTTTTCGGATGAATCCAGGTTCCGTTTACAGCATCATGATGGTCGCATCCGTGTTTGGTGACATCGCGGTGAACGCACTTTGGAAGCGTGTATTCGTCATCGCCATACTGGCGTATCAGCCGGCGTGATGGTATGGGGTGCCATTGGTTACACGTCTCGGTCACCTCTTGTTCCCACTGACGGCACTTTGAACAGTGGACGTTACATTTCAGATGTGTTACGAACCGTGGCTCTACCCCTCATTCGATACCTGCGAAACCCTACATTTCAGCAGGATAATGCACGACCGCATGTTGCACGTCCTGTAGGGGCTTTCTGGATACAGAAAATGTTCGACTGCTGCCCTGGCCAGCACTCTCTCCAGATCTCTCACCAATTGAAAACGTCTGGTCAATGGTGGCCGAGCAACTGGTTGGTCACAATACGCCAATCACTACTCTTGATGAACTGTGGTATCGTGTTGAAGTTACATGGGCAGATGTACCTGTACACGCCATCCAAGGTCTGTTTGACTCAATGCCTAGGCGTATCAAGGCCGTTATTACGGCCAGAGGTGGTTGTTCTGGGTACTGATTTCTCAGGATCTACGCACCCTAATTTCGTGAAAATGTAATCACATGTCAGTTCTAGTATAATATATTTGTCGAGTGAATACCCGTTTATCATCTGCATTTCTTCTTGGTGTAGCAATTTTAATGTCCAGTAGTATATACAGAATAATAAGAGGCAATAGATGAAGTACACTTGGTACTGGAAGAACCTGTAAAGCGAAGCCAATGCTTTCCAGTCTTTTCTTAAGACACTATTGTCTCAACGTCAACTACTTTGTTTGAAGCTGACCACTGAGCTCCCTGATGTTGAGTCTGTAAAATGGTATTCCCAGACTTTGAGAGGGCCTCCGACAGTGCAAGGTAGAACAGCAATTCAGAAATCTTCAGTAGAATGGGGAAAATCACGGGAAAAGATAAATAATCTACAATATTTGAAACAATTTGAGAGAAAGTAATGGAACTTGAAAACAGAAAAACACTTAGTGTTGAGGGACGTGCAAGGGAGAAAGGCAGTTTATCTCCATCGCTGTTCGACTTGCATGTCGAAGATGAAGGACGTGACAAATTTTCAGAACTGGAATAAGAAGGTAAGGGAATGGGCAGAGACGCTTTGTAGGTTGTACGGCGTTTCTGGGCGAAAGCAGAGAATATTAAAGTGAAAGCGTCAGCGTAGTTAGTACAGAATATGGATTAACATAAAAGAAAGCTAAGACAAAAATAAAGAATAAAAAGACAGGGAATAGTTACTACACATCAGCAGAAGGCGTTAAATGAGTCTGCTGTCTAGGCATTAAGGTAACGTAACATGTTCGCGGCAAGAGATACATATGCGGATTGAATTTAACAAGAGAGTATGGAATACTGGTGTAAAACTACGAAAAATGTTTGGAAAGTGTGGAGTATGGGGAAAGGAATCCTATGCCGTAGGAAATACACATGGAGCAACCGGATCAGATTGGGGTGCCTTAGGGATATGGCTGTCAAGTAGGGGAAGGAATCCAGCGTGAACTCTGTATGCATACTACTAGGAGAAGTCATTCCAGATGTGGAAAGGGTGCTTTCGGATGCCATGAAGGGCACAGGGTGCAGCCAACTGCAGGAGGTGGTTCCTATCGGAACTAATGATGTATGTCGGTTTGGATCGAAAGAGATTCTCTCCGGTTGCTGTCGGCTAGCTGATGTAGTAAAGACTGCGTCTTGCTTGCGAGATGAAGGCGGAACTCGCAGTCTGTAGCATCGTCGACAGAACCGAATATATTCCTTTGGTACAGAGACAAATGGAAGGTCTGAATCACTGGCCGAGACACTTCCTCAATCTACCATCGATATTTTGGCGAAAATACATGTTTAAAGTCGGAGGTAGGCATAAAACTTCGTCTGTAATTGTTCTGAATGCGTTATCAGAAAATTATTTTGTTGAACAGTTAGTTCAGGAGCGTACTCGAAATGTAAATGATTGCGAAAACATACCTGACCTCTTGGCAACAAATTACCCGAGGAAACGGAGAGCATCATGACGGATACAGGGATTAGTGACCACAAGGCTGTTGTAGCGAAACTCAATACTGTAATATCCAAACACACCAAAAATAAAAGTAAAATCCATTTAAAAGAGCAGATAAAAATTCGCTTGAGGCCCTTCTAAGAGACAGCCTCCACTCCTTCCAGTCCGAATATACACTCCTGGAAATTGAAATAAGAACACCGTGAATTCATTGTCCCAGGAAGGGGAAACTTTATTGACACATTCCTGGGGTCAGATACATCACATGATCACACTGACAGAACCACAGGCACATAGACACAGGCAACAGAGCATGCACAATGTCGGCAATAGTACAGTGTATATCCACCTTTCGCAGCAATGCAGGCTGCTATTCTCCCATGGAGACGAGCGTAGAGATGCTGGATGTAGTCCTGTGGAACGGCTTGCCATGCCATTTCCACCTGGCGCCTCAGTTGGACCAGCGTTCGTGCTGGACGTGCAGACCGCGTGAGACGACGCTTCATCCAGTCCCAAACATGCTCAATGGGGGACAGATCCGGAGATCTTGCTGGCCAGGGTAGTTGACTTACACCTTCTAGAGTACGTTGGGTGGCACGGGATACATGCGGACGTGCATTGTCCTGTTGGAACAGCAAGTTCCCTTGCCGGTCTAGGAATGGTAGAACGATGGGTTCGATGACGGTTTGGATGTACCGTGCACTATTCAGTGTCCCCTCGACGATCACCAGTGGTGTACGGCCAGTGTAGGAGATCGCTCCCCACACCATGATGCCGGGTGTTGGCCCTGTGTGCCTCGGTCGTATGCAGTCCTGATTGTGGCGCTCACCTGCACGGCACCAAACACGCATACGACCATCATTGGCACCAAGGCAGAAGCGACTCTCATCGCTGAAGACGACACGTCTCCATTCGTCCCTCCATTCACGCCTGTCGCGACACCACTGGAGGCGGGCTGCACGATGTTGGGGCGTGAGCGGAAGACGGCCTAACGGTGTGTGGGACCGTAGCCCAGCTTCATGGAGACGGTTGCGAATGGTCCTCGCCGATACCCCAGGAGCAACAGTGTCCCTAATTTGCTGGGAAGTGGCGGTGCGGTCCCCTACGGCACTGCGTAGGATCCTACGGTCTTGGCGTGCATCCGTGCGTCGCTGCGGTCCGGTCCCAGGTCGACGGGCACGTGCACCTTCCGCCGACCACTGGCGACAACATCGATGTACTGTGGAGACCTCACGCCCCACGTGTTGAGCAATTCGGCGGTACGTCCACCCGGCCTCCCGCATGCCCACTATACGCCCTCGCTCAAAGTCCGTCAACTGCACAAACGGTTCACGTCCACGCTGTCGCGGCATGCTACCAGTGTTAAAGACTGCGATGGAGCTCCGTATGCCACGGCAAACTGGCTGACACTGACGGCGGCGGTGCACAAATGCTGCGCAGCTAGCGCCATTCGACGGCCAACACCGCGGTTCCTGGTGTGTCCGCTGTGCCGTGCGTGTGATCATTGCTTGTACAGCCCTCTCGCAGTGTCCGGAGCAAGTATGGTGGGTCTGACACACCGGTGTCAATGTGTTCTTTTTTCCATTTCCAGGAGTGTATAAGCGTAGACCAGATGTGGTTTGAATTCAAAGAAATAATATCGATGATTACTGAGAGACATATACCAAATAAATTAATAAAAGATGGTACTGATTTCCCATGATACACTAAACAGGTCAGAACACTGTTGCAGAAGCAACGGAAGAAGCATGGCAAATTTAAAAGGACGGAGAACACTCAAGATTGGCGAAGTTTTCTAAATCTGGTAGAAAATCGTGAGAGATCATGGTCGTATTTGAAGTGCCAGTACCAAGACACAGTTAGTACCTTCACTACAACACAGCGAAGGCGGTCTTACCGATGACACTGCCAGTAAAGCGGAATGACTAAATACGGTTTTCCAAGATTCATTCTCCAAAGCAGACGACGTAAATATTCCAGAATCAGAATCAAGAACTGCTGCCAACATGAGTGACATAGAAGTAAATCGTGTAGCAAAAGCATCTTAAAATGCTTAATAAAGGCCAGTCCACCAGTCCAGATTGTATACCAATTAGATTCCTCACAGAATTTGCTGATAACATGGCTCCGTACTTAACAATCATATTCGAACGCTCGCTGAACGAAAGATCCATACTTACAGGGGAAAAATGCAAATGTCACACAAATACTCAAGAAAGTGAGTAGGAGAAATCCGACGAATTAAGGACCCATAGAATGGCGTCGTTTTGCAGTAAGATTTTGGAACACTTACTATGTTCGAATATTATGAATTACTGGTGTTTCGAGTGGATAATCACTCATCTTCATGTAGATGAAACAAGAGTTTTTACAGAGATTTGTTCCAGTTGCTGGGACTAATAGCCGTCTCGATGTCAACTTGTAGCGTAATTATGGAGGAAAACAATGGCAGTACAAGAATTATCTCCTTGACTTAAACATTTTTCGGGTTTGCAACCAGAATGATATTATTTGCTTTTCCGATGTGTCGGCGGAGAACCTCCAGTCACTGGCAAAGCGCCTCGATGACTGACCTCCACTTGAGGAAGCATTCCTGTTTATTCTTTGAGACACCAAATCCACGTGACTGAAAGCTCACAGAGTGAGATACTTTTTCTTGTCGATAAACATACTGATAATTGTTTCCTGTAGGACATATTGAGCGAAAACCCGATAAGCTCCTCAGTATCGCCATGAGCTTTGCCTGTAAAGTTAAAGATTTTAATATATCTGTCATTATTGTAGGACACCATTAACCAGAAAAATTAACACTCTGTATGGAAATCTCATCATCAGCGCCAGTCATTTACAGCTGTCTGAAAGTGTATCTGCCTGTCGGAGGTTGCCGCCACCTCCGTTTTTAACAAATGAAATAGCAAAATATGGCTGCTTACAGGTTATATCTTTTTAAGAATTCGCGAAGCCACCGTTTTATTATGTGAATTGTCGACAGAATAGGAACCTGTGTTTACGCTCGATTCTAATGAAAACAAATCATTATGGCTAGATCCAATAACATGCAATCTATGCATAAGACTATTCGCCTCCACACTGCACCCTGAAAAGCCCCGATACATCCCCACGGGATGTTGGTACATTTACACATACAGGAAAGTCATACTCAAGCTTTCTGCGATTCCCTAGTTAAAAAGTTGAAGATGCTGAAACATAATAACTACTGTTTAGTTCTGTTTATGAAAATCTACCCCTAAAAGTATATCTTCGACGAAATGTATTACTATTTCAATAAAAGACTTTACAGGTTAGTTTATGACTCGATTAATTAATTGAAAAATTAAAATGTCGGGGACAGTCCTTAGGGATAAAAATTTTTTTGTTTGTCATTAATTAAAGACGAAATAATTATAATGTTCTTGACAGTGGTTACGTACAGACATTTTCTTCGAAAGGTAAATACTATGAAGTGTGCGTTGACCTGTGCGAAAATATAGCTGATACAACGTTATATAGTTCTTTCAAGGTAAGTTAGGTGAAATGTCTGTCAGATAGAGAAGAAATGCAATTGAATGTTTCACAGAACTGAATTATTTTTCTTCGCTAACTGACTCTAGACGCTTGACGTAGCTTACGTGGGAAGTGTTTGACAGCGGCACGTCAGTCATAATCTCCTATAGGTTAAGGCAATTCTAACAACAGCAGATTTTCGAAGAAAACTCTGTTATACGTAAGCAGTATATCTGGGGCAGTTTTCTAGACATTCTGAGAATCATTTGCCACTTAAGCAATTGTAGAGGAACACTACTTAAAGATGATAAAAACTGGTCTTATTAATATAAAAGTGGTAAAGGTAAGTCGCAGGATAATATTTACCTATTGAGATTGTTACTGCTGCCACCTGTTGTTTAGTCGAAAACATTTCTCAATTCCTTTTTTTTTTTTTTTGTGTACAGAAACTACCGGTCACAAAAGCCTTGAAGCTAGATAAAAAGGGTTTAAGAAAACGTTAAGTCAAAATGACGGCCTACTTTGTCAGTTTTAATATTTCTACTGGCATTCACTCTCCCGCCGTGTTTCGTGCCTGCCTACATTTCTTTCTGTATCTGCTACACTCATACTTCAAGAACCTATTTTAGCTTCCAAAGTCTGACATACTTTATGCCAAGTGTTTGGTTTTGTCTGTCGTGTGCGTGCTGAAACTTAAGGTTTATTGTTAAGATATTACAAGTTGAGACTCTGTTAACATTTTGCATGCGTTTTTACATTTTGATTACTATAGAATTAAAAATATTTTGTACATGTTATTTATGGTTTTTAATGTTCCTTCTTAGATATTCTGGAGACCTTATTGTGAGCAGAAGCTGTAGATGTAAAAAGCCTCATTATACTTTCACTATTCACTTTTTTCTTCTTTTAGAAGTAAACTTTTCCTTTAAATACATTTGATTCTGTTTGCCTCAATTTTTATAGCTACAGTAGAATCTATACGGGAACTTATGTGAAGTATCTAGATATTATTCTGTGTTTTAATGTATCACCCTTACAAAAGAAATTTCATGCTTACACAATTTGCATAATATTAAACTCGACTATTTTTTTAGCTATATATTTTGGTTATGTTAAGTTGTTACAAGTTTTTAAATACGTGTGGTTCACAACAACTAAAGATGCTGTTTATTATAGCCTATTCAAATGGACTGAAAGGTAGCAAGAATAGCGCACGCGCAGTATTCGACATGAAGTTCCGCACCGTCGCCTAGTAAACAAAACTGCGGAACAAGTATGTGACTAGACTGAAAAATGCCTAACTTAGATACATTATTAATAGAGGGAAATTGGCAGAAGCAATATAAATTTTCAGTAAACTTTAAATAGGTGCGATAGCACCGTTTCTGTTCCCAATGTATGTAAATCACATGACAGATGACTTTTGCAGCTGTATGAGGTCGTTCACTGAAAAAGCAGTTGTATACAGGGAAGTGATATCGTTACGAACTTTTGCGTAGTACAGGGTGTAAGAGGGCTGCTTCTGTGTTGGCAACGCTGTGTAGCGCTTTGAATTGGATCTCAGACTGCGCTTTCTTTGTAAGAGATTCTGTGGCTGGTTGGACTCGTTGTTGGAAGCTAATCGCCAGTAGCGTTGGGCAGTTGGAAGTTTGTCGTCAGCAGTGATGGAAGTACTTACTGCTGGCTGGTTGGAGGTGGTCAGCCAGCAGTGATGGATGTTAGATGTGAGAAGTTAGCACTGATCGCGAGTAGAGGTCTGAAGTGTTAGCGTGGGCTAACGACCTGTACATGTTCGACTTGGAGAGTGAATATTATTCATGATTACATACCTTTGTACTAGATGTCACATTATTAAGGTAAAAAAATACATTATTTGGTTGGCAACAAAATCTTTCTTTTAAAAACATATGCCTGTTAGTAGTTAGTGGCTTTAGTAGTTAGAATTTTTTATCTACATGGCAGTATTGACTCTCGCTGAATTGCAGTATTTCGCGTAATGAAGATTTTTGTGAGGTAAGTGCTTAATGAAACGTATAGGTTATAGTTAGAATTTCTCTTTAGTCAGGGCCATTCTTTTGAATTAATTATCTGAAGTCAGATTGTAATTTTTTTGAGCAGTCAGATTGCATTGCGCTAGAATATTGTGGGTCTGTGTTGACATGATAAGAAAAAGTAAAGAGAAAGTACGCTCAGTACGTTCAGTTTTACTCAGCTGTTTCAGAATCAAATAACGTAGAAGCTTCATCTTCTCAGTCATTCAACAATTTAAGTACAGACACACTCATTTAAATAAAGAAGTTTCAAGGAAAGCTTGAAGATCGTCGATGTCAGGTGCAAAAACTTGCAGCTGAATGTAATGGATGAAGCACACCAACACTGTGTCACTGTGCGGGAGAGAATTAGCCACTGGAATCAGTAACAACGGCTAAGTAAGGTGGGGTTCGAGACCGGAATGATTTGTGGTGAAAGATTGCACACATATACAAGGGCTTGTTAAAAGTAATGCCTCCGGATTTTTATTCTGTTTTCAATATTGGTCGAGGTATTACATGTCATGCATTGATTGTGACCGGGAAAAGTATCTCACGAAATAAGCATTAACGAAAAAAACTACAAAGAACGAAACTCGTCTAGCTTGAAGGGGGAAACCAGATGGCGCTATGGTTGGCCCGCTAGATGGCGCTGCCATAGGTCAAACGGATATCAACTGCGTTTTTTAAAAATAGGAACCCCCATTTTTTTTTTTAGATTTTCGTGTTGCACGTAACGAAATATGAATGTTTTAGTTGGACCACTTTTTTCGCTTTGTGAGAGATGGTGCTGTAATAGTCAGAAACGTACAAGTATGTGGTATCACGCAACATTCCGCCAGTGCGGACGGAATTTGCTTCGTGATACATTACCCTTGTCAAAATGGACCATTTAACAATTGCGGAAAAAGTCGATATCGTGTTTATGTATGGCTATTGTGATCAAAATGCCCAACGCGCATGTGCTATGTATGCTGATCAATATCCTGGACGACATCATCCAAGTGTCCGGACCGTTCGCCGGATAGTTACGTTATTTAAGGGAACAGAGGTGTTCAGCCACATGTGAAACGTCAACCACGACCTGCAACAAATGATGATGCCCAAGTAGGTGTTTTAGCTGCTGTTGCGGCTAATCCGCACATCAGTAGCAGACAAATTGTGCGAGAATTGGGAATCTGAAAAACATCGGTGTTGAGAATGCTACATCAACATCGATTGCATCCGTACCATATTTCTATGCACCAGGAATTGCATGGTGACGACTTTGAACGTCGTGGACAGTTTTGCCACTGGGCACAAGAGAAATTACGGGACGAAGACAGATTTTTTGCATGCGTTCTATTTAGCGACGAAGCGTCATTCACCAACAGCGGTAAAGGAAACCGGCATAAGTGTATTTTTGGGCAACGGAAAATCCACGACGGCTGCGACATGTCTAACATCAGCGACCTTGGCGGGTTAATGCATGGTGCGGCATTATGGGAGGAAGGATAATTGGCCCCCTATTTTGTCGATGGCAATCTAAATGGTGCAATGTATGCTGATTTCCTACGTAATGTTCTACCGATGTTTCTACAAGATGTTTCACTGCATGACAGAATGGCGATGTACTTCCAACATGATGGATGTCCGCCACATAGCTCGCGTGCAGTTGAAGCGGTATTGAATAGCATATTTCATGACAGGTGGGTTGGTCGTCGAAGCACCATACCATGGTCCGCACGTTCACCGGATCTGACGTCCCCGGATTTCTTTCTGTGGGGAAAGTTGAAGGATATTTGCTATCGTGATCCACCGACAACGCCTGACAACATGCGTCAGCGCATTGTCAATGCGTGTGCGAACATCACGGACGGCGAACTACTCGCTGTTGAGAGGAATGTTGTTACACGTATTGCCAAATGCATTGAGGTTGACGAACATCATTTTGAGCATTTATTGCATTAATGTGGTATTTACAGGTAATCGCGCTGTAACAGCATGCGTTCTCAGAAATGATAAGTTCACAAAGGTACATGTATCACATTGGAACAATCGAAATAAAATGTTCAAACATACCTACGTTCTGTATTTTAATTTAGAAAACCTACCTGTTACCAACTGTTCGTCTAAAATTGTAGGCCATATGTTTGTGACTATTACAGCGCCATCTATCACAAAGCGAAAGAAGTGGTCCAACTAAAGCATTCATATTTCTTTACGTACTACACGAATATGTAACAGAAAATGGGGGTTCCTATTTAAAAAATCGCAGTTGATTTCCGTTTGACCTATGGCAGCGCCATCTAGCGAGCCAACCACAGCGCCATCTGGTGTTCCCCTTGAAGCTAGACAAGTTTCGTCCTTTGTAGTTTTTTCGTTTGATGCTTATTTCGTGGTATATTTGGCCCGGTAACGATCAATGGACCACCCTGTATATTACTCGGTCAATTATCCCGCTTTGCTGACGCAAATTGCAACCCCTTGTTGCTAGAGGGCTCCCAACAGTTGACAGTAACATGTCGGTGTGTAACGTAACTATGTTGGTATACTGCAAGAACTTCAGAAAACTGAAAGCACGAACTCGGAGATTACATCCACACTTGCAGCACCCTTTCCTTCAACATGACGATGCCAGATCGCACACGAGCGCCGCGACATCTGCAGCAGTCCTACACCTTGGGCTCGCTGCCATCGATCAGTCTCCATACAGTCCCGTCTTGGTCCCCGTCCGATTTTATTCTGTTTACAGAACTTAAAGAACATCTTGGAGGACTTCTCTTTGAAAGTGGTGAAGCGGTGCAAACAGAAGTGAGGTTGTGGCTCAGTCAACAATGTCAAACACTCTACAACGATCGTAGCAGCAAATTGGTCTCTCGTTCGCCAGGGTTTTTTTAAGTAATAAATATGAAGACATGAAGAATAAAGATGTAGAATGTTAATAAAGTTCGTTTTATTTAAAAAGCATTAAGAATATTTACATAAAAATTCTGAGGTATTACTTTTCAACATGTCCTCGTAGCTCTGGAGAAGGCAGATTGGCTTATACAGGGTGCGCGCTTAAATCCGGACAAATGAAACTCTTTTAAAAAAGCAAATTTATTAAAACAAAATACAAATGAAAACGAAAATCCTTTTACATGTAAGTAGTGGTATCTTTAAAGAATAACATCACTCTGCGTCACCCCCTTCAGCCGCAACAACCGCCTCCAATCTTGTCCTGAAGCGATCGCACGCACTCTTTAAAGGAGCACTGTCCATATTCGCGAGTGCTGTTTCGATAGCGGTGCGTAGAGATGTAACATTAGGATGCCTCGTCTTATTGGTAACTCTTTCGACTACGCTCCAAACATTGAATTGTATGTTAACCGGGGGCCTAGAAACGACGGATAGGCTCCGTCCCCGCCGCAGCCGCAGTGGTCCACAACGCCACGACGACTACCGCCGTCGACTTCACCCCTCCGCCGCCCCAAAAATGGTTCAATGGCTCTGAGCACTATGGGACTCAACTGCTGAGGTCATTAGTCCCCTAGAACTTAGAACTAGTTAAACCTAACTAACCTAAGGACATCACAAACATCCATGCCCGAGGCAGGATTCGAACCTGCGACCGTAGCGGTCTTGCGGTTCCAGACTGCAGCGCCTTTAACCGCACGGCCACTTCGGCCGGCTCCGCCGCCCCACACCGAACCACTCTTTCAGGGGTTATTGTGCGATTCGTGGGAGCCCCCCCCCCCCCCTCCTCCTCAGGGAACGTCTCACACCAGACGAGTGTAACCCCTATGTTTGCGTGGTAGAGTAATGGTGGTGTACGCGTACGTGGAGAACTTGTTTGCGCATCAATCGCCGACATAGTGTAGCTGAGGCGGAATAAGGGGAACCAGCCCGCATTCGCCGAGGCAGATGGAAAACCGCCTAAAAACCATCCACAGACTGGCCGGCGCTCCGAACCTCGACACAAGTCCTCCGGGCGGATTCGTACCGGGGACCAGGCGCCCCTTTCCAGTTCAGAAAGCCGTGCGTTAGACCGCACGGCTAACCGGGCGGGCATCCAAACATAGTAGTCGAGGGGGTACAAATCCGGGCTATCTGGGAGCCAGAACTCCTTTGACGAGAACATGTCAACGTTATCCGAAAACCAGTTTTTGACTAAATGGCTCTTATGGGGTCCTCTCTGCCATCCGATGCATTGTTCGCTCGCTGACATTCAATACTGTCGACAATTTCCTTGGCGATTGCCCCAGGTCCTCCGAAATCAGTGCCTTAGCCTTTCCCATGACTGCTGCAGTTTGTGACACCCGTTTCCTCGAATGAGGTTTCCTCGCCGGGTTAGCGGAATCTTCCCCATTCTCCGAAGCGTTATACCTGGCCACAACATCGAAAACAGTTGGTCTCGGGTACTAGAATCAAACTACACTCCTGGTAATTGAAATAAGAACACCGTGAATTCATTGTCCCAGGAAGGGGAAACTTTATTGACACATTCCTGGGGTCAGATACATCACATGATCACACTGACAGAACCACAGGCACATAGACACAGGCAACAGAGCATGCACAATGTCGGCACTAGTACAGTGTATATCCACCTTTCGCAGCCATGCAGGCTGCTATTCTCCCAGGGAGACGATCGTAGAGATGCTGGATGTAGTCCTGTGGAACGGCTTGCCATGCCATTTCCACCTGGCGCCTCAGTTGGACCAGCGTTCGTGCTGGACGTGCAGACCGCGTGAGACGACGCTTCATCCAGTCCCAAACATGCTCAATGGGGGAGAGATCCGGAGATCTTGCTGGCCAGGGTAGTTGACTTACACCTTCTAGAGCACGTTGGGTGGCACGGGATACATGCGGACGTGCATTGTCCTGTTGGAACAGCAAGTTCCCTTGCCGGTCTAGGAATGGTAGAACGATGGGTTCGATGACGGTTTGAATGTACCGAGCACTATTCAGTGTCCCCTCGACGATCACCAGTGGTGTACGGCCAGTGTAGGAGATCGCTCCCCACACCATGGTGCCGGGTGTTGGCCCTGTGTGCCTCGGTCGTATGCAGTCCTGATTGTGGCGCTCACCTGCACGGCGCCAAACACGCATACGACCATCATTGGCACCAAGGCAGAAGCGACTCTCATCGCTGAAGACGACACGTCTCCATTCGTCCCTCCATTCACGCCTGTCGCGACACCACTGGAGGCGGGCTGCACGATGTTGGGGCGTGAGCGGAAGACGGCCTAACGGTGTGCGGGACCGTAGCCCAGCTTCATGGAGACGGTTGCGAATGGTCCTCGCCGATACCCCAGGAGCAACAGTGTCCCTAATTTGCTGGGAAGTGGCGGTGCGGTCCCCTACGGCACTGCGTAGGATCCTACGGTCTTGGCGTGCATCCGTGCGTCGCTGCGGTCCGGTCCCAGGTCGACGGGCACGTGCACCTTCCGCCGACCACTGGCGACAACATCGATGTACTGTGGAGACCTCACGCCCCACGTGTTGAGCAATTCGGCGGTACGTCCACCCGGCCTCCCGCATGCCCACTATACGCCCTCGCTCAAAGTCCGTCAACTGCACAAACGGTTCACGTCCACGCTGTCGCGGCATGCTACCAGTGTTAAAGACTGCGATGGAGCTCCGTATGCCACGGCAAACTGGCTGACACTGACGGCGGCGGTGCACAAATGCTGCGCAGCTAGCGCCATTCGACGGCCAACACCGCGGTTCCTGGTGTGTCCGCTGTGCCGTGCGTGTGATCATTGCTTGTACAGCCTTCTCGCAGTGTCCGGAGCAAGTATGGTTGGTCTGACACACCGGTGTCAATGTGTTCTTTTTTCCATTTCCAGGAGTGTATTTCAATGGGCGAACGCTCAGCGCGAAGACATTTGATAATAGCGGGTCTTCGATTGTACTCTGTACTGAAGTAACTCTTGAAAGACATCGTGTCTCAGAAATCGTCTACAAATTTCAGTGGCAGATGCTATAAGGAATTCGTTGTGCAGCAGGTAGAGCACTTCAAAATTCCGAAGGCCACATTCGTAAACGACTTAAGAACGTGTTAGTTCTTCGAACATACACCTCTACATAACGACCACGGAGCTAAAATTACAGAAATTCTTTGCAATACGTGGGGGCACAAACAGTCTTTCAGTCCACATATCAGCAGCTAACAGAATTGGGAGGAGGGAAACGATTCTTGCGCTGTCTACACTCCCCTGCTACACACTGTACAGGGTCTCGCGGAGTACGGATGCTGATACAAAAGCGTAATACTTATACACGACCATTTCATTGTTTCGGAGCATGCGCCATGTAACTGTTAAGGAGTGCGTACGAATTTCGTTCGGTTTTGTCACATTTACGCTGGTACTGGCTGCTAATCTGAAACTATCAAACCATATTTTGATTGCACTTAGAGCATTCAACATACAACAGTTGTTCAATAATTAGTGTCTCAAATTTTTTTTACACTTATTAATATATACGAAGAAAATGTCATTTTCTTTGAGTCATCAGTCTTCTGACTAGCCTTCGGCCTGTCCCGACTTCCTCTTCTGTGTCAGCCTTTCCAGCGCAGAGAAGCACTTGCAACCTATGTGCTCAATCATTTGCTGTGTGTACTCCAGTCTCTGTCTCCTTCTATTGTTTTTACCCTCTACAGCTCCCTCTGGTACAATGGAAGTTATTCTGTGATGTTTTAACAGATGCCCTACCATCCTGTCCCTTGTTCTCGTCAATATTTTCCATATATTCCTTTCCTCGTCCATCCAGCGACGAATTTCCTCATTCTTTAGCTTAACAGTCCACCTAATTTTTAACATTCTTCTGTAGCACATCGTCTCAGATCTTACGATTCTCTTGTGTTCTGGCTTTCCCACAGTCCATGTTTCACTACCATACAATGCTGTGTCCCAAACGTACATTCTCAGAAATTTCTTCGTCACATTGAGGCCTTTATTTGATGCTAGTAGATTTCCATTGGTCACGAATGCCCTGATTGCCAGAGCTGGTCCTCTTTTTATGTCCTCCTTGCTCTGTTGGTCACGGTTTATTTTGCTGCCTACGTAGCAGAATTCCTTAACATCATCTACTTCATGATTACCAATTTCGATGGTAAATTTCTCCCTTTTCTCGTTTCTGCCATTTCTCAATAATATCGTCTTTCTTTGATTTACTCTCACTTGCTGTTCTGTACTAATTAGACTGTTCATTCCATTCAACATATCCTATAATCCTTCACTTTCATTGAAGATAGCACTGTCACCAGCGAATCTTGTCATTTATATCCTTTCACCTTGAATTTTAATCCCACTCTGGACTCTTTCTTTTAGTTCCGTCACTGCTTTTTCGATGTATAGATTGAGCAGTAGGGGCGAAAGACTGCATCCCTGTCTTACACCGTTTTTAATCCGAGCACTTCGTTCTTGGTCTTCCAGTCGTATTGTTCCTCCTTGGTTCTTGTACATTACCCGTCTTTCCCTTCTGCTTATCCCATTTAGGTGCTGCAAATGTGATGCTTCTTCAGCACGTGTGCGAATTTTCGAACAATTGTGACAACTCGCATAACCGTAGTGACCCAAGAAAATGACGTCTAAGAAACAAATTCATTCAACTTATGTAGCTCATATGAATATTTGGTTTTGGGAAAAGAACCGCTGGTGAACGTCCATAAACGTTTGTGTGCAGTTTATGGTAATGATGTAGATGATAGTAATGTTGGGCGATGGGTAAACAGTTAAAGTGCCAGGAAGTGCGGAAACTGAGCTCCACGTTCTGCCACCTCCGTGTCGTCCCGTCACAACAGCTGCTCCCGCCATAATCAGGAGCGTCACAACACGGCAACTGACCCCACATGTATCGGTCAACAATGCATCGGTGTGAATGACAGATTCTCGGAAATTAAAAAAATGTGCCCGAGATGTATTTCATGTGGAATTCTCACAATAGACAATAACATTCGAATAAAAGCCATTTCATCCGAACTGTTTGAGCAGTTTGAGGCCAATGAAGGGGCATTTCTGTCATGGATCGCTATAGGTAAGAAACACTGGATCCATCACTTTGAGCCGGAAAGCAAAAGGCAGTAGCTGATATGGTACTGCCCGCAATCATAAAAAGGAAGGCAGCTTTCCCTGGTAATGACATTCTTTTGGGATAGTGATGGAGTCGTTCTCGCGGAAGTGGTGCCGAAACGGTCAGCCAGTATTTGAAATGCATATGTGAAGACGCTGGACAAAATAAAGAACCGTTTCCGACACGTTCAGCCTGTCAAGAATCCAAAATCAATCTTGCTCCAACACGACAATGCACACTCACATAGAAGTCTCAGAACTTGGGAAAGCATTGTCAGAGTCGGCTGGAAATCGTTGCCTCATAAACCCTATAGCCTAGACAAGCTCTCTTTGTTTGGTCACTTAAGGATTCTCTACGAGTGACACACTTTGAAGATAATGAGATCGCAATTCACGCAGCGAAGACATGGCTACAAACACGGGACGAGAGCTTTTACTAACAAGGAATATGTGGTCTTAAACAACTCTGCCGTAAGGCACTAGCCGGCCAGCGTGGCCAAGCGGTTCTAGGCGCTTCAGTCTGGAGCCGCGCGGCCGCTACGGTCGCAGGTTCGAATCCTGCCTCGGGCATGGATGTGTGTGCTGTCCTTAGGTTAGTTAGTTTTAAGTAGTTCTAAGTTATAGGGGACTGATGACCTCCGATGTTAAGTCCCATAGTGCTCAGAGCCATTTTAACCAATTTCGTAAGGCCCTAGAGTGCTTAGACCACGTAGAAAAATATTATACGTAAAATAGGGCTAACTGATATTGACACTAAATTCTGATTGTTAAGAATAAATACCTTCTGACAAAAAGTTACAAGACATGGTGAACGACTCTCGTACACACAAGCCTGTAAAATCCGTCTGATGTCGCTTTTTACCAATGTGAAACCAGTTAGGGTACATCATTAAGCAAACCTTTTACAATTTATTTTTGTGTACACCGCTGTGTCCTACGCAAATAGATCGAATTCAAGTTGGGATAACATTCAAAGTTTCATTTTTGTTCGTTGAATAACCGTTCCGCCGGCCGGTGTGGCCGTGCGGTTTTAGGCGCTACAGTCTGGAACCGCGAGACCGCTACGGTCGCAGGTTCGAATCCTGCCTCGGGCATGGATGTGTGTGATGTCCTTGGATTAGTTAGGTTTAAGTAGTTCTAAGTTCTAGGGGACTGATGACCTCAGAAGTTGAGTCCCATAGTGCTCAGAGCCATTTGAATAACCGTTCCGTTCAATTACCTTTCCGTGTTTGTAAAAGACGGCGTCGCACATCTGAATCCCCAAGAAATTGCCCTAACTAAACTGTAAATTCATGGTCTGCATAATATTTTGATTTATTTGAACTGGTAACCTGCCTTTGGAAAATGGTCTCTGAAGACAAGAAATGACACGAAACCTATTACTATCCTCCCACTATGAAGACAATGAGAGAATGTGGAGTTAATCACTACCATATTGTGGATAGTTAATACTACGTGGTTATACTGAATTTTTAGGGACAAACTCATGCGTACGTTTTTAATTATAAGCGTGGTAAAGGGGTGTTAATGAGTTACAGAAAATGTTAAGGCGTACAAGAATAAAGTGGAAATCAAAATTTTTGCACTTTCTACGGTGTTCTCCGTCAACATGCAACCCAGTTTCAACATAACATCAAATTCAGAGAGAAAGAGAGAGAGAGAGAGAGATAGTCCCCGTGCCACTATGGAGCGTGATATTGATTGCCGTGCAGTCCTATTAAATGTGGTTACAATTGCACTCACTGTCTGATGTGAGTCTATTCTTGCCTGTTGCAGAATGTAGCTGCAATGTGCTGAGTTTGACCGTGCGTGGTCTATCACCATCTGCTTTGGGCGGCAGTATCTGTGGTTCGGAACGCTCCCCATGCACGTGAAACAATGCTGTGAGCAATACAACTCCTGGGCGCACTCGCCACACTTCACCCTTCTTTTAGTTTCCCGATGATTCTTCCCGGCCATGTTGTAATGAAGAACACCCCCACAGTGCACCGCAAATCTCGCTGATTAACACGTGCAGTCTTTTTCCCTTTCCTTCGACTGCCTCGTGTTGGGGGTCCAGGCCGATTTGGCACTATAGTCACACCGATTTCACGCCATGTGACCTCCAGCTTTCTGTGCACGATTGGGAGACCTCTGGCGAAATGCTTCCTGACTTTCAATAATTTCGACCCAGCAGTTAATATGTCATTTCATCTCGTCCTTTACCCTCACATAATTCGAGGGTTGAAACTTTAACAGTGGCAACTATTTATTTACAACTCGTACAAAATAGAAAGTTTTGCTGACTTTCAAAGTAGTCACCAGCACTGTGTATAACCCACTGCCAGCGATGTGGAAGTCGTAGGATACCCTTAGCAGTGCCAGTTATGTTGACAGTTCGAGCGGTGCGTTCTATTGCCCGACGGATTTGTAGCTGTTCTGAAGCGAATGGTTCAAATGGCTCTAAGCACTATGGGACTTGACATCTGAGGTCATCAGTCCTCTAGACTTAGAACTACTTAAACCTAACTAACCTAAGGACATCACACACATCCATGCCCGAGGCAGGATTCGAACCTGCGATCGTAGCGGCTGCATGGTTCCGGACTGAAGCGCCTAGAACCGCTCGGTCGCAGGGGCCGGCTTGAAGCGAATGTCGTGAAGAGTTTCCTTCAGTTTAGAAATCGAGTTGAACTTACGAGAGCTTAAGTCAGGGGAGTGCAGTAGGTGGTATAGCACTTAGTAGCCCCATCAGTTACACAAATCAGTAACAGCTTGCACTGTACACCCTTGAGCATTGTCCTGCAAAATGATGGTCAGGTCCTGCAGAAAGTGTCATCACTTGTGTCTCTAAGCTGGTCGTAGGTTGTGTTCCAAAAATGAACAGCATAGAGACAGAAGTGATGACACTTTCTGCAGGACCTGACCATCATTTTGCAGGACAATGCTCAAGCACGTACAGTGCAAGCTGTTACTGATTTGTTTGACTGATGGGGCTGCTAAGTGCTACACCACCTAGTGCACTCCTCTGACTTAAGCCCTCGTAAGTTCAACTCGATTTTTAAACTGAAGGGAACATTTCACGATATTTGCTTCAGAACTGCTATATATTCTTCGGGCAATAGACCGCGCCGCTCGAACTGTCAACACAACTGGCACTGCTTAGAGTATCCTACGACTTCCACATTGGTGGCAATGGTTTATACACAATGCTGGTGACTACTTTGAAGGTCAGTAAAACTTTGAAACACGTATCTATTTTGTACGAGCTGTAAATAAATAGTTGCCTCTATTAAAGTTCCAACCCTCGTACTAATTCTTGAAACTTTGTAAGCAGATCAATTGTCAGTCTTCAAGCTGAGACAAGAACTAACGGAACATTCTTTGCCAGAAAAATGAACAGCTTCATGGGACATTTGCTACAGCATTCAGCAATAGGTAACGCAGAAAAGGGGTAAACAGCAGGGGTAGACAAAGACTAGAATACCCAAAATAGGCTAGAGAGTATATTGGACACAGTAATCATTCAGAGATGAAAAGATTGACATAAGATAGGAAAAGTTGGAAGACAGCATTATACTAGTCGAAAGACAACGTGGCCACACGCGCCGGACTTTAGCACTTCTAGGAGCTCTTTTGTTCAGGAGAAACGTACCAGCTAAATCGCCGAACTACGTTTCACAGGTGTTCAAGTGTCGCGGTTAAACTTGATACGAAACACCTGCGCCGAGAGATAGCCTCGTGTGTCAGAGATATGAGAACACCTGCTGTCTGCAGAGAACTGGTATCGCCATTCTGATTAGCTCAGGGACCGGGGGAGAATTTTTGCGAGGCCCAGTTGTAGCTAGATGGCGAGTGATCTAAGAATTCTCTAATGAACTACTAATGCTGCCTTTCATTCAGATTGACATGGAACCAAAATTGACACAGGCGACCGCTCTTAGACGTTTGTAACTGGTGCGAATGCCGAGTGCGTCTGTACGCAGCCGATGATACAGAGAAATGCGAATGTGGACATTAATACATTGGATTTCTATCAACGTCAGCTGGCATAGCAAGAACAGGCTTTTTGGTCTAGCTCGAATCTTCTTGACGTGCGCACTGATTATAGCACAAGCGGCACTCCTATTCGTGTAGTTTGGGAATCAATGTTCAGGAGGTGCTTTTGAAAAATTAAAAAAAAAAAGGTTTCTTACTTTAAAATATTCTCAGGGAATTTTATTTCATTGTAGTGTTCTTCCCAAGTTCGCCAGAAGCTCATTCTCGAGTTACAAGGCCATTTGTGAAAAAGTTTCTCCGAAAACCAAGCACAGCGGGGAAAAAAATAATCGACGTATAATTTCAGCGACTGCCTAACAGGTATTATGGAAGTTATGAACGTGTTCTAACTTGAGATCAGACCAGCCTGTTATAACTTCTGCACAAACTAGGGCGAAACACGTATGGAGCGTGCAAAGCAGCTAATGGAAGCTGCTAAAGAGGTCCACTGGACCACTATGGCCACGAAGAAGTAGGAGGATCGACTTTTTGGATATGGAAGGATTGCTTTGTGGTCCAGTGATCGCTAACTATAGGTAGTTTACCTGGAATACAACAAATGTAACCGAAAGTTTTAAACGCGCTTTTCTGGAAATCGTATTTTTCAGATCAGATTTGTGGGAAACATAACTTGACATCGATACGAACGACTTTGATTGGAATTTGATGCCGGCATTCTAAATTGAATTCTCTATTAGCGTAAGTAGCCGTTTTGCGATATCTTCAAAAGTCGATTTTCGGTGTCTCGATCGTGTGTACGAAGAGGATGACATTTGTTTCAGCATGTCAGCATTTTGGTAGAACTTCATATTTTCAGTTATTCTATGTATACCGATGGGAAAATATATTGAAAATGACTTAGCTACACAACATTATTTTGTTACAGATTCAGTCGGACATCTTCGGGAATTCCCGCCAGTGACCAATGTTCCGGCTGCAAGGGTTTCTTCCGACTGGTCCAGAGGTTACGGAGAGCATAGAGCATCCGGTGTCGACACAAAAATGATTTCTTAAAGAAAAAAGTGTAAGGAATAAAACTATATCGTCAGATTTAGCGTTACTTTTTACTGTACTCGAAAAAAATTACGAAAATCACATATTTTTCATGCGCTCTAATAGAACTACCGTCTTAAAGATGTTCATTGCCGATTGGTTTTCTTATTCTTTCCTGGCTCGAACAACGCCCCATCTCTAGTGACATCAATTTTTAAACTCTTATTCTGTCTTGTTTATTCGATTCCCCTCGTCGTCCTCAATTTTCTCCCTTGCTTCTAAAAAAAAAAAAAAAAAAAAAATTAATCGTGTGCCCATGGATAATTTTTTTTCCTTCTGGAAGGAATTCTTCTACATCCACAGTATTTCATTATTTCATTGGTCGCTAATTTCGAAACAGAAGCCCCGGTTTCAAGCGCGTATGCTCGCTGAAGGTAGCCAAGCTGTCATCGTATATTGCTGGCCAATTGTCAAGGAATATCCACAGTTTTCTGTCTTACTGTCGACGGCACACTGACATCACTTCTGTGCTTGTCGATTAAGTCTATTATTTGCGACATCTGGTTTTCCAATATGCGTGATTCTTAACTTCGTAGCCAGACTCCAAAGTGAGAGCGACACTAGATAACGTTGCTACAGTGTAATTCGCGGCTTTCGATAATATTCGGGATTACAAAGACTTAGTTTTGACTTGTCAGAAGCGATGCAATTATATTCACTGTTTGATATTTGTCTTATCACAATGAGTGCTATACGCGAGTGCTAGATAAGATGAAGTGGAATTCTTCATTGACCTCTGGCTGTATGGATCTATCAGTACTTTCCAGAATGTATGGTTTAAAATTATTGCTACGAAAACGTGCTGAAAAGTACCGTAATGCCTCCGAATTTTTTAATGCTTGTTAACATTCTTCCTGTCTACATACCTGTGGCCCTCTGCTGCTAGAGGGTTAGGAATTGTAGCGCGTAACATGGCGGTTTGTATCTTAACTACAAGGTCGTGGTGAAAATTAACGCCTCCGAATTTCTTTATTCTTTTCTCAATATCGATTCAGGTATTACATGTCATGCGTGTTACTCCGTCGAATTTTCCCCTTCGCCGACATAACTCGCAACCCTTTACCCTTTTAGGGCTACGAACTGTAGCGTACAACGCGGCTTTGTGTAACTTGACTATGTCGGTGTGTGAATGAGCGTTAGAAAACTGAAAGCACGAATTCTAAGGGGAGCACACTTTTCTTCTGCATGAAAATGCCAGATCACACACGAGCGCTGCGACATCTGCAACAAACCGATGCTTTGAGGCCCTCGATCAGTCTCGACAGGGTCCATTCGATTTTCATTTTTTTTCCAAAACTTAAAGAAATCCTTCGAGGACTTCACTTTGATAATGAAGAAGTGCTTGGAACAGAGGTGTTTGTGGCTCTGTCAACAAAAACTGGTCACCCGCTGGGAGAAATGTATTTGTCGCCAGGGTGACTGTTGTGAAATAAATGTGTGGACATGAAGAATAAAGATGAAGAATAATAGACTAACGTTTGTTTCATTCAAAAAGTTTTAACACTTTACGCACAAAAAGTCGGAGGCGTTATTTTTAATCACGCTCTCTGAATTTGTTAAATATTTGCTACGCAACGGGGAAAAGGGTCTAAATATTGTTCATTTTACTTTTTGGTATCTATTTGACTATCGCCCTTGTTCATGTTATCCACGTGTGTTTTGCAATTTTCTACAGTTTGTTAATGTTAAGGCAAAATCGTGGTGGAAGATGTTACAGCTCAATAATGTCTGGCTCTAAAAACGAATGCCACGCGAAAACTCTGAATTATCAATGTTAGAACTTGATCGCGAATCGATATGCATCACCGGCACTATGACAATTCATCAAAGGTGTTTTGGTACCTTGATGGTTACCGTGTCAATAGTTATGATGTCCCTAGGACACTCACGATAGGATCACAAATGCAGAAGTGGTAAAATCCTGCTACAAGTGCTTTCCCGCCGCTCCACAGTCAAATCGCTGGCGAGCTGACTGAGTAGATCGTCAGTTGTCCTAGTCTGGCTCTGAGGAGGCGAGGTGACGTTCGTTTGTCAACCAGTTGTAGGCCGTCGTGAGCGCCGGTTTAAGCCCGTGCAAACATTTTTATGAGGCTGCTCTGGCTTTTGATTCGATTTAGTGTAGCTATGTTTTATTAAGCAGTTTACTGGGCGAAGTGTCAGTATTTTGAGAAAGCAAATAATTTACTAATCATTTGCTGTAAGTATGTACACGGTTCAATCACATTAATGTGACTACCCTCTACGTTCGACGTCAACGTGCAATAACTACTTACAGACCGTAGGTGGCCGCACTAGCAGTGAAGGATATATTAAGCGAGCCGGGGGAACGCGGGAAACAGAGCAGTCGTTTATAAATTATAGGGCGCAGCAGTCAGTCGTCCTTTTTATGTTTTTTGTAGGTTTTATTCCGAAAATCCAGATTTCGGCTAGTGCTAGCCACTATTTTCTAATCTCGTCGCATGTTGGTTCCCTGTTGTTCGGGCGTCAGTCACAGTTCTTTGAATACTCAAGTAATCACATAACAGTTGCTGAGTGCACCCAGTTTCCGAATGGAAGGTAACCTGAGTACAGTCGTTCTACATCTACATCTACAGGGATACTCTGCAAATCACATTTAAGTGCCTGGCAGAGGCTTCATTGAACCACCTTCACAATTCTCTATTATTCCAATCTCGTATAGCGCGCGGAAAGAATGAACACCCATATCTTTCCGTACGAGCTCTGATTTCCCTTATTTTATCGTGGTGATCGTTCCGCCCTATGTAGGTCGGTGTCAAAAAAATATGTTCGCATTCGGAGGAGAACGTTCGTGATTGGAATTTCGTGAGAAGATTCCGTCGCAACGAAAGACGCCTTTCTTTAAATGATTTGCAGCCCAAATCCTGTATAATTTCTGTGACATTCTCTCCCACATTTCGCGATAATACAATACCTGCAGCCTTTCTTTGAACTTTTTCGATGTACTCCGTCAGTCCTATCTGGTAAGGATCCCACACCGCGCAACAGTATTCTAAAAGAGGACGGATAAGCGTAGTGTAGGCAGTCTCCATAGTAGGTCTGTTACATTTTCTAAGTGTCCTGCCAATAATACGCAGCCTTTGGTTTGCCTTCCCCACAAAATTTTCTACGTGTTCTTTCCAATTTAAGTTGTTCGTATTTAGTTGAATTTACGGTTTTTAGATTAGACTGATTTATCGTGTAACCGAAGTTTAACTAATTCCTTTTAGCACTCTTGTGGATGACCCCACACTTTTCGTTATTTAGGGTCAACTGCCACTTTTTGCACCATTCCGATATTTCTTCTAAATCGTTTTGCAGTTTGTTTTGATCTTCTGATGAATTTATTAATCGATAAACGACAGCGTCATCTGCAAACAACCGAAGACGGCTGCTCAGATTGTCTCTCAGATCTTTTATATAGATAAGGAACAGCAAAGGGCCTATAACACTACCTTGGGGAACGCCTGAAATCACTTCTATTTTACTCGATGACTTTCCGTCAATTACTACGAACTGTGACCTCTCTGACAGAAAATCGCAATGTGGGAACGGAGCGATTTATCTGACGTCGAAAAGGGGCATGACGATTGGCTTTCGGGCCAAGGGTAGAAGCATTTATGAAACAGCCACCTTTGTAAACTGGTCGCGTACCGCAGTGGTTAAAGTATGGCAAAATGGCCCTCTCGAAAGCAGGCGCCAAGGCAACTGTGTCGCATCACGGGCCATAGATGACAGGCATTAAATGTATTCTCAACTGAGAATATGGATAACCATCAGAATGGAATGACAATGATGAAAATTTGTACAGGACCGGGACTTGAACCCGGTCGCCTTACCATTTGGCTATCCGTGCACGACTCACAGCCACACCCAAACTTCCATACGTTGTCAACAATGCGTCTACAACCTGTATTCGTGCATCCATTATGTATATTCACGTAAAGGCAGGACATTGCTCGAGCATGTCGAATGGAATGTTACATCGTAATTCGAGAATAACACAGGCACTGCAATGTCGTATAGGTGACAGGGGCCAACAACGGCTGCAAAGATGTGTACGAGTGAATAGACGTGCAACTGTTGTCCAACAGACTTCCCAGATGAACGAAGAGACTAACAACAGCGTCTCCTAAACGACCGTTGCTGTACTTGGGACTCTGCAGAAGGCACTTGGTTCATGCATCCATTCTGGCTGCCGTCCATCAGCAACAAAGGCTGGAATTTGCACGCCAATACTGCAACTGGCGTCCACTGACTGGCGACAGGTGGCCTTTTCATATGAATCACTTTTTACGCTACAGGCCATTAAAATTGCTACACCACGAAGATGACGTGCTACAGACGCGAAATTTAAACGACAGGAAGAAGATGCTGTGATAAGCAAATTATTAGCTTTTCAGAGCATTCACACAAGGTTGGCGCCGGTGGCGACACCTACAACATGCTGACGTGAGGAAAGTTTCCAACCGATTTCTCATACACAAACGGCAGCTGACCGGCGTCGCCTGGTGAAACGTTGTTGTGATGCCTCGCGTAAGGAGGAGAAATGCGCATCATCACGTTTCCGACTTTGATAAAGGTCGGATTGTAGCTTGTCGCGATTGCGGTTTATCGTATCGCGACATTGCTGCTCGCGTTGGTCGAGGTCCAATGAGTGTTAGCAGAATATGGGATCGGTGGGTTCAGGAGGGTAATACGGAACGCCGTGCTGGATCGCAACGGCCTTCTATCACTAGCAGTCGCGATGACAGGCAACTTATCTGCATGGCTGTAACGGATCGTGTAGCCACGTCTCGATCCCTGAGTCAACAGATGGGGACGTTTGCAATGCAACAACTATCTGCACGAACAGTTCGACGACGTTTGCAGCAGCATGGACTATCAGCTCGGAGACCATGGCTGCGGTTACCCTTGACGCTGCATCATAGACAAGAGCGCCTGCGATGGTGTACTCAACGACGAACTTTGGTGCACGAATGGTAAAACGTCATTTTTTCGGATGAATCCAGGTTCTGTTTACAGCATCATGATGGTCGCATTCGTGTTTTGCGACATCGCGGTGAAGGCACATTGGAAGCGTGTATTCGTCATCGCCATACTGGCGAATCACCCTGCGTGATGGTATGGGGTGCCACTGGTTACACGTCTCGGTCACCTCTTGTTCGCATTGACGGCACTTTGAGAACAGTGGACGTTACATTTCAGATGTGTTACGACTCGTGGCTGTACCCTTCATTCGATCCCTGCGAAACCTTACATTTCAGCAGGATAATGCACGACCGCATGTTGCAGGTCCTGTACGGGGCTTTCTGGATACAGAAAATGTTCGACTGCTGCCCTGGCCGGCACATTCTCCTGAAACCGTCTGGTCAATGGTGGCCGAACAACTGGCTCGTCACCATACGCCAGTCACTACTCTTGATGAACTGTGGTATCGTGTTGAAGCTGCATGGGCAGCTGTACCTGTACACGCCATCCAAGCTCTGTTTGACTCAATTCCCAGGCGTAGCAAGGCCGTTATTACGGCCAGAGGTGGTTGTTCTGGGTACTGATTTCTCAGGATCTATGCACCCAAATTGCGTGAAAATGTAATCACACGTCAGTTCTAGTATAATACCTTTGTCCAATGAATACCCGTTTATCATCTGCATTTCTTGTTGGTGTAGCAATTTTAATGGCCACTAGTGTATGTTCCATCGGACAGTTGGCAATTAGCGCGAAAGGTGTGAAACGTTTGAAAGTAAACACCCTGCAACAGTTATGGTCTTAGGAATGTTTTCATGGCATTCCCTGGGAGATTTTGTTATTCTGGAAAGTCAGAATAGATCGACATAAATGTGGCATGTCCGCCCGTACATGTAGTTTGTTCTTTGCAGATTTTTTTCCTCGGTACTGTGGCACAGTGCAACGTGTCACACATCTCGGAGTGTACGAGCGTAGCTGAAAGAGCACTAGGATGAGTTTACAGTACTCTCCCGGTCACCAAACTCCTCGGATTTGGACCGTCGAGAATCTGAGGGAACATCTCAATTGGGGTGTTCGCGCCTTGGATCGTTAACCGAGAAACGTAGCGCAGCTGATCATGGCTCCATATCTCTTCCAGAACCTCACTGACTCTCTTCCTGCACCACTCGAAGCGGTCCGCCCTGCAAAAAGTGGTTTTTCAGGTTTTTGCCAGGTGGCAAGGTAAGATGACTGGACATTGTAGTAGTGACCGCAAGTGCGTATTAGAGCCCCCCCCCCCCCCCCCCCCCCCTCGTTTCTGTGTCTGCATGCGAAGGATAAACTCAGGAACTAATGTAGGGATTTTGATGTGTTTTTTCTCTAATAGATAGACTAATTCACAAGGAAGGTTTGTGTATATAATTTGTAATTATAGTAAAGGAAAATGTGGAATACTCATGGTCACCGAGAGAGAATGGCCATTATGGGTATGCCAGGGGAGATCATTCGAAAGAAAACGTCTAGTAAACATGGGCTCTAAAATGCATACGTTAAGAGCTGGTAGGAGCCGACCTCTGGGAAGACCAGTTTGGATTCCGTAGAAATACTGGAACACGTGAGGCAATACTGACCCTACGACATATCTTAGATTAAGGAAAGGCAAACCTACGTTTCCAGCATTTGTAGACTTAGAGAAAGCTTTTGACAATGTTGACTGGAATACTCTCTTTCAAATTCTGAAGGTGGCAGGGGTAAAATACAAGGAGCGAAAGGGTATTTACAATTTGTACAGAAACCAGATGGTAGTTATAAGGGGCATGAAAGGCAAGCAATGGTTGGGAAGAGAGTGAGACAGGTTGTAGCCTATCCCCGATGTTATTCAATCTGTATATTGAGCAAGCAGTAAACGAACCAAAAGAAAAATTCGGAGTAGGTATTAAAATCCATGGAGAATAAACAAAAACTTTGAGGTTCGCTGATGACATTGTAATTCTGTCAGAGACAGCAAAGGACTTGGAAGAGCAGTTGAACGGAATGGACAGTGTCTTGAAAGGAGGATATAATATGAACATCAACAGAAGCAAAACGAGGATAATAAAATGTAGTCGAATTAAGTCGGGTGATGCTGAGGGAATTAGATTAGGAAATGAGGCACTTAAAGTAGTAAATGGGTTTTGCTATTTGGAGAGCAAAATAACTGATGATGGTCGATGTAGAAATGGCAAGGAAAGCGTTTCTGAAGAAGGGAAATTTATTAACATCGAGTACAGATTTAAGTGTCAGGAAGTCGTTTCTGAAAGTATTTGTACGGAGTGTGGTCATGCATGGAAGTGAAACGTGGACGATAAATAGTTTGGTCAAGAAGAGAATAGAAGCTTTCGAAATGTGATGCTACAGAAGAATGCTGAAGATTAGATGGGTAGATCACATAACTAATGAGGAGGTATTGAATAGAATTGAGGCGAAGAGAAATCTGTGGCACAACATGACTAGAAGAAGGGATCGGTTGGTAGGACACGTTCTGGGGCATGAAGGGATCACCAATTTAGTATTGAAGGGCAATGTGGAGGGTAAAAATCGTAGAGGGAGGCCAATAGATGAATACACTAAGCAGATTCAGAAGGATGTAGGTTGCAGTAGGTACTGGGAGATGAAGAAGCTTGCACAGGATAGAGTAGCATGTAGAGCTGCATCAAACCAGTCTCTGGACTGAAGACCACAACAACAACAAGAGCTATGAACACTTCTTCATCTTAGAAACTATGAACAAATTTCATCTACTGCTGGCTCTTTGCTTTCCAATATTTTGAGAGGGTTAGTACCATCCAAAACAAGAAAAATATTGTCCAGTAAACATGGACTCTAAAGCTGACACCTTGAAACACATGAGAACTGAATCATCTCCGCCGCTGTGAAACATCTATTCGACTGTACAACTGTTCATAGCTCTTAAGGTATGAATTTTAGAGCACATGTGTACTGGACAATTTTTTCTTGTTTTGGTCCCTACTATCCACCTCCCCACAAAAGTATGGAAAACAAATAGCTTACAGTAGAAGAGGTTTGTTTCACATTATCGAAAATGCAACGCTCATAGCTCTTAAGGTAAGCATTTTAGAACGCATGTTCACTAGTCCTTTTTGCTTCGAATGCCCGTATCTCTCAGCTCCATCAATACTGACCATTACTCCTGGGACATCCTCTATGTCTTGTTGTCTATTCGACATTTCATTGGCGTTTTGAATGACACCTCGTAAAAATGAGCTGGTCACCTACAGAGGAGGCGGTATCTGGCGGGAAAGGCACAGTCGCCACAACATCACTGAGCAGCGAAGCTTTGCCCACCCCTCCTCCTCCTCCTCCTCCTCCTCCTCCTCACATACGTAAATTTAAGTCCCGCTTTTGTCTGCATGTTCGGGCTAATCCGATGACCCGCTGTAGGGATTGTGGTACGGATTCTACTTAGAGGTAAACTAATTTACGAGGAAGGCTTGGATGAATAACTTATAAATATATCGTGCAAATTGGCTGAATTACCATGAATTAAAGTCAACTGCCGCTGTGAAATCGATGCCACTGGCATCTAGCGGCAAATGGCAGAAATCACAGTGCGGGCCGCTGCTGCGTGATAGAGAACGTCCATTTCATCTCCTCCGCTCGCTCGTGATTGTGTGACCTATTGTCGTTTCCCATTTTGGTGCTTCTACATTCTGTTCTGCCCGCATATCTTCGTGGATCAAGTCAGTGTTCTCCGCGCCATTGAGCTACACGAAATTATCACCAGAACATTGGAAACTACTGTAGGTATTTTTACACTGCTTTCTTTAATACATAGACTGCTTCAGACAGAACTGGATCGCGCGTTAGCTCGCAGCATCCATCACTCCACGAGACGTCATTCCGAACGCCAATTAGATATGGAACGCCTAAAATTTGCGCTTCCTGAGAACTTTCCTGGTGTGCGCTGCTTGCATCTTTTACGTTATATGAAACTGACGTTGTTCGGTTGCCTAATGTTATTTTCTGAACTTTAATCATAATCATAATTCTAAGCAGTGGCCCGTGAATAAAACTACCGCTGCGCCACACAAGTCGTTTGGCCGTACGTGCTTAGTGCTACGCATGTGAAGCCGTGGCGGGTCGCTAGTGTCCCACAAAAATATGATTTGAGCTTTTACTTAACTTCGCTCTTAGACCATTCACTATGATTGTTCAATTTACCCCTTTCTGAAATGAATAAATTATTGTTGTGTTATTTGGCTGATTCAGGGCGAACCAGAGACTGCATAAAGCTGAAACCACGCATTTTGAATGGAATTTCATTGACATTATCACACAGTCGAACAGCAACTCCTTTCATCTTCATTCGGAAAGTTTGACGACATGCGCATCTGCTTTTAATTTCACGGACACACTGGTGGTCAAGACAGGCTGCTGGAGGAGTTTGGACTCGATGCGTTAGCGGCGACGGTGCGTCCGCTTCCGTTGCGTTCTGTTTTCTTCTGCATTCTGTCAAAGCGACCAAATATATCCAGATGGTTATATGAAGTACAGTTCGCTCTAGTGATGACAGAGTTTGGTCTCTTCCTCTTTAGGGCGGCTCTTTTTGGTAGGTGTTACCAAATTGAGAAGAGATCTTTTAAAACAGGGGTAGAACACGGAATTAAAACTGTGACATCAGCCGCAATCGGTGACTAGTGAAAAGTTGTGCTGGATCGGCTTTACATTTGTGGTTGTCTTAACCGTTTTTTTTTTCTGTTGATCTCATTCTTGTATTTGTTAGGGGCGGACGTCCCAAGACGGTTGTTCAAGTTTATCGTTGATCCATTCACTCAGTTTTTTTTTCATTACAGAGGGCAGCTAACCCTCTCACCGAACACGCTGAACTACCATGCCGATCACTTCGGCTATCTGAGCGCGCTTCACGTCCAACCCAAATTTCCAACTTGTTGCACACTACACACGCACGTATCGTCCGTTGTCCGTTACCCTCATTGCTGTCAGACTCGCGCTCATTCCCGCAACAGGCCGGGTGAAGAGATCATCTGCACTGAATGACCTTTAATTGTCATCAAGGTGCCTATATTTATATGTGTTGTGTCTATTCTTTCGGACATGTCTTGCCGTAAAGCAGCATCTGTGTTACAACATCATTCCTGAAATAGACTGGCCTGTCCAGAATCGCGACCTGAACCCATGGAACACCTCAGGGATGACTAAGAGTCTTGACTTCGCTCCAGACATCAATGTCCAACGTCAGTACCTTCTCTCGTTTCGGCTCTCGGGGAAGAATAGCCACTCATTCCTCCACGACGTTCAGAACATCACTGAATGTGTACCCAGAAGAGTTCAACCGATCATAAAGACGAAGGGTGGACATGCCCCATATTAATGTCCATTATTATGTATCCGGATATCTTTGATCAGTTAGTCTTTCTTGTATGAAATCCCAGTATAAAATGAAGGCATTCCCGCTGTTTTGGTCCCAGTTCACTGTCCCACATAATTATGAACAGAGATATTTGACACAGAGATGGATAATTTCATGCAGTGTTGTAATGGACAGCTCAAGTTATGTTTAACATGTAGATAAGCTTAAGATATTGCGCGAGGTGTTTACGTAAAAAAATATAATAATGCATTTCTGGTCGGTAGTTCCTCCTCTCAGACGACACAGTGTACGATAATCTGATAGTTTGAGACATTCTGTATACCCATCGTGGTTTATGGTATGTGTAATGTACATACACTGCAGAAACTGATGTAGGCATGGGTATTCAAATACAGAGATATGTAAACAGGAAGAATACGGCGCTGCTGTCGGCGACGCCTATGTAACACAACAAGTGTCTGGGGAAGTTGTCACATCGGTTACTGCTGCTATAATGGCAGGTTATCAAGATTTAAGTGAGTTTGAACGGGGACGCGAGCGATGGGACACAGCATCTCCGAGTTAGCGATGAAGTGGGGATTTTCCCGTAGGACGATTTCACGAGTGTACCGCGAATATCAGAAATCCGGTAAAACATCAAATCTCCGAAATCGCTGCGGCTGGAAAAAGGTCCTGCAAGAACGGGACTAACGACGACTGAAGAGAATCGTTCAACGTGACAGAAGTGCAACCCTTCCGCAAATTGCTGCAGATTTCAATGCTGGGTCATCAACAAGTGTCAGCGTACGAACCATTCAAAGAAACATCATCAATGTGGACTTTCGGAGCCGAAGGCCTACTCGTGAACCCTTGATGACTTCACGACACAAAGCTTTACGCCTCACATGGGCCCGTCAACACCGACGTTGGACTGTTGATGATTGGAAACATGTTGCCTCGTTGGACAAGTCTCGTTTCAAATTGTATCGAGCATATGGACGTGTACGGGTGTGGAGACAACCTCACGAATCCATGGACCCTGCATGTCAGCAGGGACTGTTCAAGCTGGTAGAGGCTCTGTAATGGTGTGGGGTGTGTGTAGTTGGAGTGAAATGGGACCCCTGATACGTCTAGATACGACTCTGATAGGGACACGCACGTAAGCACCCTGTCAGATCACCTGCATCCATTCATGTCTGTTGTGCATTCCGACGGCCTTGGGCAATTCCAGCAGGGCAATGCGACACCCCACACGTCCAGGGTTGCTACAGAGTGGCTCCAGGAACACTCTTCTGAGTTTAAACACTTCCTCTGGTCACCACACTCCCCAGACATGAATATTATTGAGCATACTTGGGATGCCTTGCAACGTGCTGTTCAGAAGAGATCTCCCCCCCCCCCCCCCCCACTCCCTCGTACTCTTAAGGATTTATGGACAGCCCTGCAGAATTCATGGAATCAGTTCCGTTCAGCACTACTTCAGACAATGGTCGAGCCCATTCCACGTCATGTTGCCGCACTTCCGCGAGCTCACAGGAGCCCTACACGGTGTTAGGGAGGTGTACCAGTTTCTTTGGCTCTTCAGAGTAGTTTTCACAGGAAGCCTTTAGAACGGTTTCGCGACAATTTGGTGTTGTCAGTCGCTTTGAAAAGCATGTATCCTAAATCTGTATCCTATCTGTATCCTGTATCCTAAATCTCCTGCAGATTCCATACGACCACCTTCAATTGTCACTGGGTCATTGGGTATAATACAGACTCCAGCAGACGTGTCTGGTAATCAGCCAGTTGTTTCAAAATACAGTCCGCTCTTAATAACTGATGGGGTCGACGGGAGAAAGTGCTAGTCCTCAATTTCCCAAGGATTAGTTTGATCACATTATCTGTTATGTTTTCGAACATGCTGCTAACAAGTAGTTCCAGTTGTATATTAAACGCTTCCATACAAATAGTTTCTGTTCTTGTTATATTTGTGTGCTTATACTTTAACCAGCATATAATATCCAATATATCAATATGACGCTAATGTAGGCTGGCACTTCTTTCCGCCAACCCCTTCAATTTTTCCCACGGAATTTCGCGTTATAGCTCAGTTTCTGCTTTGACAAATTTAAGTTTTCGAACAATATGTAAGAGGTAGCCTGCTGTTGTAGTAGATATTTGCTTTTATCTCAAACATAACATTACTGAATGTTAAACTTGCGTTGCTGCTTTTCAGAAGTTTTCCAAACTCTGAAATGTTTTTGCAAATACTTGTACTTTCATTTGCTAGTTCTTTAATGCAGTGTCTTCAGTCCAAACAAATGTGTTTCCTAATTAAAAAAATATTTTTCGTTATTGTTTGCATCCCACACGTTTGACCACGTTCGTAGCCGTCTTTGGTGTGCAATACACTCCTGAAAAATTTATGATTGACAATACAGCTTTCAATTTGAGAGCGCAACAAGAAGTCACGCCCCAGTTCGTCACAGAGTCTTAGAAGTCTGGTTCAGACTTTCCACTCCACACACATCCAGATAATCTCAATGGATCCGAGCAAATGTTGAAAATTGTGAGATTCCTCGGAATACCGCGAGTTAGTTTTCTCTGTCAGTTGCTCGAAATACCTGACTTGGTAATTCAGGCGGCAGCTATCTTTTCTAAGGATGCTAGTCATAATGTGGAGCTGGTTACCAGCTACGCCCTGGGATGGCCTGTTCCACACGTTGAAATGATTCTCCCTGCTACGCAAACAAGAAAATACTTTGTAATTCGCCATCCTTGCCAAAATTTCTGTTGGAATGGCCGGTTCCACACGTTGAAATGATTCTCCCAGCTACGCAAACAAGAAAATACTGTGTAATTCGCCATCCTTGCCCAAATTACTCCCAGTGATGCTATTTATTACTCGCCGTACGTGCGAAGTGCAGACTATTGACAGACCCCTCCTACAATTGCTTCAACATGACACCTCTAGTGCAACGTTTCTATCAGGTGACGTGTGACTGTTGTAACTGCACCCCTGTATACAACATTTAGATCACTCCTGTACAGTCGATCTCCATTGATTAACACTTTGCTGTACGCACGTCTCGAACAAATTTATTCGCTTGGCGGAGGCAGCGCTAAGTCGGGTTACTTGGCTTGTCGCCGGCCGCTTGTCACCTTTCCGTTGATGACAAGCTTCAAACACATTGACTTTTGCACGCTTTAATTTTCCGGAAATCCTCTATTTTGCCGTATCGTTCCACAAACTCGAATTTTCTTTTCAAGCAATTTCTCTGCAAGTTCTATACTGTTATAATAATTATCCATGTAGAGGTGATGCCACTTTCCATAAGAAGGTGTCAATAGTTCCATCACTGTTTTTGTCAAAGGTTGTCCAGCGCCGGAATATATCTTGAATGAGGAAATGTATCGCGTACTCTAATCACACAGCATCCGAATGGGTATGCCACATTTCGTAATTTTCGACGGTTTGTGAACTTCATCAATTTAGATGTTTTGACTTAGATTAAACGGTAGTCTAAACTCTTTGGAAAAATAATCAACTACGAATTGCACTTTGAAAAGCCGGTCGGCATTATCCGGTTTATTGTTTCTGTCGGAAAAATGTAAAAATGATAATATTTGTCTGAATCGGTTGAGGGACATCGTTTTGCGAAATATCGGTGTGTCTGTCAATGGATTCGTTGGCCAGTAATAATCGATCCTTTTTTTTTTTTACAATTCCCATAAGGATAGCAAGCCCAAACCATTTTCGAAGCTCGGGTCCCGTAACGTCGACACATTTGGCATTTATTTAAAATCCATTTTCCTTCTATTGCAATTTTGACTGTAATACTTGTTGGTTTCGTTGCCAATATATTCAAATAGATCGTTCCCAATATATATTCTACGATATCCACGACGCTCTGTGTATCTTTGGTATACATGTGTGGACCCGGAGATCCTTCAAATTTATTACTGGTCCTCAGTAAACCATAGTTTGTCTTCTTCGTCTGATTCATCCGAATCAGTTGGCAACCGCAACGTTCTCCGAATTCTTTTTAGACGTATTTCACTATCTTCCAACGATTCTCCTTCACTTTCACTTTTTTGATATCCAGTGTCTTATTCCCAATCGACCAAGTCGTCCGGAACGTCAGACAAGACGTCCGTGCATTCATCGTAAATAATCGTATCGTCTCTTTCGTCTGCCATGATGAAAGTGCACAAGTGCTTATAAAAACAAAAAACTTGTTGACGTGTGTAACTTATTGTTACCTAAACAAAACACCAACAGAATGAAAAAGATACTAAAGTGCTGTCACCGGTCACTGCGCAATAGTACGCTTACGACACCACTGTGGCGTCGCCGGCCACTGAGCGATACTATGCACACGACACCACTGTGGTGTCGCCGGCCACTGAGCGATACTATGCACACGACACCACTGTGGTGTCGCCGGCCACTGAGCGATACTATGCACACGACACCACTGTGGTGTCGCCGGCCACTGAGCGATACTATGCACACGACACCACTGTGGTGTCGCCGGCCACTGAGCGATACTATGCACACGACACCACTGTGGTGTCGCCGGACGGCGAAGTGTCAATTAATGAGTATTGTATGAATTACTACATCTCACACGAAACATCCCTTCACGTGTCTTATATCTCGTAACTCTTCGGATGACTTTAACATCGTTCTGCAACTGCACGTTGCTGGTACGTCCAGTTCCTTCTCTTCTGGTTTTATTATTGCAGAACATGCCGTGCTACAAAGTTATTATTTATAATTCGTTGCCCTATTCCTAGATAAATGTTTGTGTCTGGCAGATTTCTTTCACGTAAGATCGCATGGCATTGATAGGCCAGAGACCCCACCAAGGGAAGTTTGGCCGCCAAGTTGCAGGTCTGTTCAGTCGACGCCACATTGGGCGATTTGCGTGTCGTTGATGAAAAGACAATGAGGACGACACAACAGCCAGTCCCCGAGCGGGGAAAATCTCCGACCCGGGTCCGGTGCGTGGCAGTCAGACACAATGTGCTAAGAGGGCGGACTTTTATGTAAGAAACTAGCATAGTGCCCGCTGATTCGCTCGCATTGACTGTATGGACTGAAGAGATTCTTTTTGTTTTTGTATAATCGAATTTCTATGTTGTTCACAGACTACAGTATCTTCTAAGTTTTTCACGCTAATTAAGACCATAGAAGCATAGTCTTTTTCGAATGTTCTTTCGATGAAAAAGCGATCCTGGTGGCTGGAGTCAAAATTTTTTGTTAACATGCCTTTTGTGTTCTTGTGCGTACATTTCCGTAGCAACTATCATCCCCTAACAGTTATTTCTTTTATATCTAACCAAGAAATGAAACACCAATTTTACTAAATTTAGCTTTAAAATTATTTTAATGTAACGAAATATTTTCTTAGAAATTTGCATCCCCTATTGCGCTCCCTTAGGAGTTGAATTGCCAGAAACACAGAAACACGCGTTTTTTTTATTTCTAACTGAGAAGTCAAATACCAGTTATTATAATAGATGTAGCCTTAAAAATCCTTTAGTAATTCCTTAGTAATTATTTATTTTCAAAAACTTTCAGCCACTATTTCACCCCCTTAGTAGTCGAGTTTAAAGAAGCTCTGAAACACGTATTTATTGTTTTCTGACTGAGAAATCAAATATCAGTTTTCGCAGTTCCAGCTTCAAAATTCCCTTAATAGCGACATACTTACAAGAAGCCTTTCATCCCCTATTTCAACCCCTTAGGGGTGGAATTTCGGACAATCCCTTCTTAAACGGTATCTACAATATAAGATTCACACCTTCTCCAAATTTCAAGTCTGCATCTTTAGCGGCTTTAGCTGAACAATGATGAGTCAGTCAGTCTTTTATATATAGAGATTTTCTATGATTGCATCCCTTTGCTCCTATGAAACATTTGCATCAGTCATTTTGTGAAATCAAGCTTCCGAGACAGCAGAAATGATTCACTTTTACTTTTGAGTCTTCCACACACTTCATGATAAGTCCTTTTGATAATCTTATTTCTAATACTGCCTGTGATTTGTCTTTGTTTTATCCTTACTCCATAAGAAGAGCTGCTTCGTGTGTCTACCCGATTGTGTTTTCGTCTATGTTTCCGTCATATTGCTTAACGTCTATTAATTTCGTTGAAGATTGTAGTGACTGATAACGTATGTTAACCCTTAAGCTACATAAATACTATTCCAGCGATTTGGTCTCTCAACTGGTATAATGCAAGTAAGAGAAAGTTGGTTTCATCACTACAGTGCGCGCTTTACTAGACGTGGTCCTAATGAAGGAAGTATGCCATTCGCCGTCTTTGATGTTTGAACTGACCTACCCAGCCAGTTACAGTGGGACCTACAGTTCAACTCGGACTCTAGACCATGGCGCGTCTTATCAGTTGGACAGTAATATGTATACGTCACAGATGAAAGAGGTAATAAATTACAGAAAAAATCCCTAGACGAAATGGGTATCGAACCTAGACATTTGGATTTGTAATCTGTCAGCGATCTGTGAGTAAGGTAACGATTACATTCTTATCTGTGTCGAATAAGTTCTAAGGAGACAGAAGGAAGTGAAGAAAAATAACCAAGATTATCTAAAGAATTTAGTAGTACCTCGTGAAACATAGATACAACGACAGTAAGAAATTTTAGCACTGTCCTCCTGAACACAAGATCAACATTTTCCATAGAAGGGAGCGTTTTTTTTTGTGCCTCTTTAAAACATAGGTTGTTGAAAGAAATAAGTGCGGCAGGTACTATAAATACAAAAAAGAAGAACAGGCTACCGAAAATACATTACAGGCAAACGACAAATATTACTGTCCTATCAGTATTAGGTCTAGTAATGGGTGTATCGTTCTCCTCTGTAGCTGAATGGTACTGTAAGTAGCTGATGAAATATGAGTTTCATATGTGCAGTATTGTACTGTGAAACGGTTCAATGTTATGGCAAGAAACACTAAACCTACGGTGTATGTTGATGGTTTGGCAGAAGACGTTGACGATAAAGTTCAGCATGTAGCACTCCTTCTATTTGGTAACATAGTCGATATTCAGATACCTAATAAGAAATATAGAAACATAGTTGTTTAGCGTTTGATGTATCCGAGGCTGGTGAAAATGCAGCAGCTGCAATTGATAACATGAATGATTCAGAAATTTCTTTCAAGAACCATCAGAGTAAATTTGGCAAAACTTTAAAAGATTAAAGAAGGCTCATTGAGACCTGTGTGGTAAGAAAATACTTGGCTTCAGCAATACACAGCTGCAACACCAAAGAAAGCTGTTAATGCAACGAAGAGATCTACGAAATGGAGCGAAGATTGAGGCTGAACCTGAAACAAAGAAAGCGAAGAAAAACCTGCAAGTGTGTTTCTGTATCAAAATAGGAAGAGCTGATGTTGGTCTCATAATAATGACTCTCAGAAATCACATAGCTCCCAAAACCCAAGAGAATTTTAGGTGTCTTCCTACACATGAAAGAGATTTTGGTTATCAGTGAAGTACCTTTCATCGAAAAATATTGGATTTTATGTGCTAAAGAGAACATTTCACCAATCATAATGGCACAGAGGGATCTGTAAATACAAAAGTGCATCTGAAGATGAGAATTTAATTCTCAAGAGCACTGGACACGGAACACTTTTCATGGCAAATTCTGGTCCAAACAGTAATGGTTTACAGTGTTTTCCATGAACTGACAGGTCTGACTGAGTATATGGGAAACGTGTTCTAGTTTGCCACGTTATTGGTGGTCTGGATGTTCTGAATGAAATGGAGAAATGTGGAACAAAACTAGACACAGCAACATAAAAAGTAGCATCTGCAGCACGTGGAGAACTTGTTTCATTCTATTTACAGTGCTATTTGTGTGCCCATCCTCTCCACTAATGTGTCTCCCTTGGAATCTATTTAGCAGCACAAATTAACTTTAATTGTACAACTCAGAATCTATTTAAATCTGTCTTCACTGTGAAGTTATGTAGAAGTTTTGAGTTATGTAGAAGTTTTGGCAAACTGACACATAACCTAATTATCATTAATTTATTTAAAGTTCGATCCACATAAAGTCGTAATATGAGTAATGCACTTGACTACGCACGAAAGTATGGGTTATTACAATGCTAGTGAATCCCTTTAGTTTCTGTTCCGCCTTTTTCCACTCTGGAGTCTATTCTCCCAGCAACTTGGACGAGCTGCCATGAAACTTTTCCACACGGGGGACAGTATGGGGTCATAAATATGTTTCTTTCTGAAGGCCCTGAGTGTAGAGGCAGTTGCTGTGGCTGGGGGCCGATGGAGGCGACGAGCGTCCAGCGGCCCTCAGAGCAGATGGCGTCCTTGCGAAACTAGGAGACTAAAACTTCAGGGCCGTGAGGTTCCTTAAGAATGCTTTTTAGACAGATACGTATCTGCAGGGAGGAAACACCATGAATGCTTTGAAAGAGAAGAATGACATCATAGCAAGGAAATGAGGCAGCCAGGTGTTCTTAATCACACTTGTAAAACGAACTCTGATTGGTTCACGAAAATTATTTCGGTTACTGGGGAAAGGGCTTGCATGTGTGTATGTGGCTCCTGTCCTGTTGGGCAGGATGGAAAATCACGCTTTTGGTGGGAGAGAACTCTTAACTTTTGCACCCACATTTAGAGACGGTTAACGTGGTCAATCCAGTCTAAGCACTCCGTCTTCAGACCACGAGTGGCCTACCGGGACCATCCGACCGCCGTGTCATGATCAGAGGAGGATACGGATAGGAGGGGCGTGGGGTCAACACACCGCTCTCCCGGTCGTTATGATGGTATTCTTGACCGAAGCCGCTACTATTCGGTGAAGTAGCTCCTCAATTGGCATCACGAGGCTGAGTGCACCCCGAAAAATGGCAACAGTGCATGGCGGCATGGATGGTCACCCATCCAAGTGCCGACCACGCCCCACAGCGCTTAACTTCGGTGATCTCATGGGAACCGGTGTATCCACTGCGGCAAGGCCGTTGCCCAATCCAGTCTAAGGGAAGACATTTTTGTAATACATTTCTAATTTTCACTGCTCAGATCTCACTATTTTACTATACTTGGTTAGAGAGATTCCAACGCTGGGAGAGCCAGCACAGTTTCAGTAATAGCAGGCTGAAAAGGCTTAATCTTAGGCGAGCCCAGAGAGGAGCTTTAGGAGACCAGCAGGAAGCTTCTTCCTTTGAAGTCTTGCACCTATCTTCGCCTCCATCTTGCAGAGTTGGACTCTGTCGCAAAATGGATGCAGATGCCATGTCTAGAGTCCACAGCCACCACTTAAGCCATTCGCAACAGCAGAACCATATGGGTACGGTGAGAACGTGCAACATTTGCTCATGCCGTGGAGAGAGGATCGTAAACTTTCTTACTTAGAGATTAGTTTCGCCTAAGTTAATCCACACTGGCGGCTCATCTGCCTGCTACGGGCTTAGGCTAGGGAACTCGTCCTTGCATATAACTTTCTGGATCTATTATTTCTTGTGCGACCTTCAGTTTTATTGATTAGTTGTATTCACATTCATTGGCATTTACATGGGAACTTTTATGCACGTTAGTTGCAATGTTATCGTGCCCTTTTGTGATTCTCATCGAATCATTGTGCACTCAACGCTGACAGTAATCTTCTCATTTTTGTAATAAATTTGCGTGTGACATTTAGTTTAATTCGGTACTTAGACGAAACCACTCTTCAATATATCTATGTGAGCTATGGGCCCATGTTGTCCTGTCTGTTGGGGCCACCCTGTTGTCACTCCAGACTGCAGTAGTTTCCATTGCGTGACTTTCTCATTAATTAAATTCACATGATTTCAGGCGGGGCGATCTGGTTACTGCTTAGGTTACAGTTCTTAGTAGCATCGAAGGTGTATGCTGGGCACCAACACGTAGTCTCACATTTGGAATGTTACTCTCAGATTTTTGTAAGATTACTCGAAAATGGAAATAAATCGCTGTTGAGCGGAGAAAAAAACAACATTGAATATCGTTACTGAGAAATGCCATATATATGTGGTAGTTAATTGATACAGTTAGCAGTACTAATCTGTCTTTATGTAAATTACTGATTTTGTAGCCTTTTTTAAAAGTTTGATGTTAATATCATTGATTTTTACAACCAGAAAGGAAAGATCTAACTAGCATGCGGTGGTCACGGGTTTACTTTCAGTTCTGCCAGGTATTCTTCCTTGGTAGGAGAACTGGAATGGGGTGCAGTAAGCCTCGTGATGCGAACGCAGGAACTACTTAAATGAGAAGTAGCGGCTCCGAGGTCTGGAAAGCCGACAGTGGCTGACCCCATTCCCTCCATATCACATTCAAATGGCTCGACTTAACAGAAAATGGCAGGCTACCAGTTGGCACAGCACCGTCGTCAGGACCACATCGTGGTGTTCATTTTATTTTATTTTTATATGTGTGAATCTCCGCCTAACCAATGCTTTACCTATCCACACTAAAGGAATTATGGGCAGAGCATCATGAGTGACACATGGCGAGGCTGCCTTCCCCGGTTCATAAGCACTGAATACCCTGGCGCAGGTGTATCCTGAGTGCTTCTGCACCTCCAGTCACCGAGCTATGCTTCTCACTTACACTCCCATCGACTTCAGTATCCTTTATCTGCCATAGCCGGTAGACCGTTAACCTTTGAATCGATACGCAATGCCGTACTTTCCTTATCAGAGAAGAACGGAAAGTTTATCGTCTATTTCCTTTATACTGATGACGCCAAGAGTTTTCAATAAATGACTCAACAAGGAATCCGCAGTGTGGTTTCACATTTGATATGTTTCAACGATCTCTTTATTTTTTCCGTCGTGGACGATTAATCAGTTAGTATCACTGGCACACGTCCGGTCACAGAAAAATCGGTAACTCCGAATAAAGGTTGCGCGAGAGTTCATTATGTGCGAGCTAGAACACGAGAAAAGCATCAAGAAAGAAATACTTCTCTAAGTATTAGAAAAAAAACTGAATAATTTAACGAATGAGTACGAAGAAAATGAAAACAGTGAATGAAACTGAGTTCTTCACAGTATTTAGTGTCTATGAAAAGAGCTGGAATGTTACTTCGATCTTCAGAAAGCCATATAAGAAATGCGAATACGTGAAACTACTTTAATACACTCTACTTTTTCTGAATTTTTGAGTTTGAATGAAGCAAATATACTATGGGAACGTACACTGCGATGACAAAAGTCATGGAATACCTCCCAATATCGTGTCGGATATCCCTTTGCCCTGCTTAGTGCAGCGACTCGGCGTGGCATGGACTGAACAGGTCATTGAAGGTTCCCCGCAAAATTATTGATTGGGCCACGCTGCCTCTACAGCCGTACATATTTGCGAAAATGTTCCCGGTGCAGGAGTTTGTGCACGAACTGATCTCTCTATTGTGTCCCATAAATGTTCGATGGGATTCATCTCTGGCGATCTGGGTGGCCAAATCATTCGTTCGAATTGTCCAGAATGTTCATCAAATCAATCGAGATCAATTGTGGCCCGGTGACATAGCGCACTGTCATTCATAAAAATTCCATCGTTGTTCGGCTGCGAATGGTCTCCAAGTAGCCTAACGTAACCATTTCCAGTCAATGATGTGTTCAGTTGGACCAAAGGACCCAGTCCGTTCCATGTAAACACAGCCCACACTATTATGAAGCCACCACCAGTTTGCACAGTGGCTTGCTGACCACTTGGGTCCACACTCGAACCCTACCATCAGCTCTTACCAACTGAAATCAGGACTCAATTGACCAGGCCATGGTTTTCCAGTCTTCTATGGTTCAACCGATATGATCTCGAGCCCAGGAGAAGCGTTGCAGGCGATGCCGAAAAGTTCAAGGCAGATTTCCTTCCGCAAGAAAATGGTAACCTGCTTAGCAACCTTCCTTCAATGCTAGATTACTATGGAACAAATTTGACAGTCCTAAGGATTTATGAACTATAGAGGATAAACTTATAGAAGAGATAAGTCATAGAAGGGTTTTGGAAGCGTAATCTACGTATGCCTGTGTCATTATTTCGACTTTTGTTATAAGTTTATTTATCCTATATAAATAAAAATTTGTAGTTTTATGTCTTAATAGTCAGGTCTATTATAGTCGAATTTCAACTCCTTTGAATTTTAAAACATTGTGCGCTAATTATTTCATTGTTTTACGTTATCGAACAGAAATAACCGTAATCACAACGTGGTGATAGCAGTCAGATCTTGAACAGAAATTTTGTTGCTATTGAATTACAATTAACAAGCATAAGCATCTCTTACCTCTAAATAGTATATCTCGGGTATTACGCTCTGATAGATGTTCCATCAGTTGCGGAGCGGTATACATCATTTGGTTAAAGCAGCGGGAAAATGTTAGCTGCTTCTTAAAATTTGCAGACTTACATAAATTTTAATAGCATTATGTGCATTTTTGAATGACGTTGCTAAGTTAGAATGTGCCGTAGACGAGAAGGAGATTGCACTCAGGGTCGTCAGACCAGTTTGCTAAACGTGTTAAACCACATATGGACTTAGTTTCCTCCTCATCTTTTTGGCCCCCATTAGAGCGACTGGACCCCTCTTTGGTGCCTACCCATATTGATAATTCATATTCTAAACATTTCGTCAAAACGTTCTGACAACACCGATACATTCTGCGAAATTATTTTCTGCTTACTTTGGTGCAGGGAGTTTCCTGAACCATAAACACACTAACACAAAATTTTCATAAATTCATATTAACACACAACAAGAGCCTCTGGAGTTGGACTTCAGTTTTAATCGCAGTATACGTTTTTGTAGGAGAATTACCTTTTTTTGCACAGGTCTTAGTATGCTCGCGGAATAGCTAATTGAGACATTTTCCGGAAGAAAGGCTCATAAGACGAAATGTTTATTTGATATAGGGCTGTTTAAATACTTACTATTAATATATTTGAATAACAACCCGACTTTAATATACGATTACAAGGGAGTAAATCTTTCTATAATACTAGATTTTTGAAATATGTTTTTAATGTCAAAAATTAAGTTTCTGATAAACATTTATAAGCCCTTTTCCCATAAGTCAGTGTGAGTAGGTTATAATGAGCAGACATTTCTTTCATCAAAAGTTATTTTAAAGCTTATAACACTTTAAAATATAACAGTAACATTATCTGTAATAATATATAAGCTGACAAAACCCTCAGAAAGGTACAAGAATAGAATAGTAGTAAGTACATTCACGACAAAATTCAACCATAGAAATAAAATACCATTGTCTTGTCCTGTGGTCCATACATTACGATCGACAGTTTCTGTGGTATAGTTTGTAGTTACTGGAGAACACTTTGTCTCTCTTCTTCTTCTTCTTCTTCTTCTTCTCCTTCTTCCTGCCCTGCATGGATGTCTATTTTCTAAATAACGACTGGCTGCTGCTGAATATCTTCAAGTATATTGTGTAGCCATGAACTACTTTCATCATCCACTTAAAAAAAATCCCTGATATCTTTCCTTTTTCTAGCGTCACTGGATTATGCGCCAGGCCAAATGCCGATGCTCCAAGTAAGCTGACCTGCACATAAGTACTCGCTACATTAAACTCTGCTGAACTCACACGGACCAAGAAAACGTTACCAGTATCTCTAGTTTTGAGATAATGAAACAAAACCTGGGTATAAATTCTACCTAAACCACTGATTAATTTTAAACGATTTCCCGAAAAAGGGGATTTAGTCGAATTAGGTGGTACTGAGGGAATTGCATTAGAAAATGAGACTCTAAATTTAGTACACTAGTTTTGCTATTTGGGAAGCCAAGTAACTGACGACGAAAGAAGCACAGAGGGTGTAAAATGATTATTGACAATAGGAAGAAAAAAAATTGTTAACATGAATATGAATTCAGATTTTAGGAAATCTTTCTGAAGGTATTCGTCTGGAGAGCAGTGCTAAATGGAACTGAATGGTAGACGATCAACAGTACAGGCAAGAAGAGAATAGACGATTTTGAAATGTGGTTTACTCACTCGCATCCTTGTACTGTCGTCGAATGACTCCATAGGTAGAGGCTGAAATATACTAATTGTTAGCATAGCAATATGTCCTGACTCTGACCGCAGGGTCAGGTTAGTTTAGTTAAAGGAAACGCAGAGGGAGCGTCATGAAGAGCGATAAATACTTAGTCCTACGATAGCAAAATTTCTGCATTAACATAATATTATTGATTCCCATTCCTACTGAATTTTCAAATGGAACAAGGGAAAAGCGACTGCCATTGCGACGTATACGCATTAAAATCTTTGACTTATTCTCCTTATTCTAAATATCTAAATAGCACTTCGAAACCCACGAAATAATTACAAAAGCTGCAGAGTAAAAATTCGATCTGGAAACAACCCATAGATTGTGGCTAAGCTATGTCTCTCCGATATCCTTTCTTCCAGGAGTGTTAGTCACGAACATTTCGCGAGAGCTGTGAAGTCTGGAAGGTGAGAGATGAGGTACTGGCGGAAGTAGCCTAAAGCTTTATGGTACATGAAGTTCGGAACCCAAATATCAATCTTCCTGAGCACTTTCAGCTAGTTCCCAAAAAGTGTCGAGAAAATCGACTTTGAAAACTTCTAAACATCTGTAATATAAAGCGGTGTTGCTCAATCCACGGATCGCGATCGACAACTCGCGCGTGATTACTGTAGGAGTAGTTCTTTCAAAATCTTTGTCAGAAATCTATTTAAATGAGCTGTTTTTTGTAGAATACCAGTTTGTTGACAATGTGTCTTTCGCACTGTATTTTAGGCCGTAAATCCAACAACACTGTCTGCGTCTCTTTTGCCGCCATCTGTATGTTTCACAGCTTCCACGATGGAGGAAATTAACTCGATTTCAAAATAACATTTCTTTAAAGTCTGAATACAATGAAGATGACTTTTGGGAATCGGTGAGTGTAAAAACCTATATTACCATTGTAAAATTCGCATCGCATTTTCGTTTTTTAGATCAACTTATCTAAGCGAGACAAAGTTTTCAGCGATGGAAATAGTGTAGAAATAAAGTGGCTGAGCCTCATCTTTCATAGAGTGTTAAGGCTGGCTCGAAGTATTCACCGGATTATAATAGACTTGCCAATGATATGCAAAGCAAGTATCTAAATTTTTTTCAGCATTTATGGGGTGTATACTTTACTTTCTTTCACTTGTGTATCTGATGGAGAGGAAATTACCTTTTATGTAATTAAAATTGCTAATTGGGGCTACGGTTTAGTTTTGTGTTTAAACTCTTACGAATTTTTAAGTCAGTAGCTCTCTAAATGTGCTGAATTCCATATAGCAGATATCAAGCCTAAAAAGGTTGAGCACCCCTGATCTAAAGCGAGATCAGTTTTTCCGACAGGTCGCGTGGCTCTGTGGCCTCGTTGGTGGCTTTAGCTCCGTTCATCTACATCTACATCTACTACTACATGAATACTCTGCAAATCACACTTAACTGACTGGCGGAGTGTTTCTTCGAACCACCTTAACAATATTCTCTATTATTCCAATCCCGAAAAGCGCGCAGAAAAAACGAACACCTATATCTTTCCGTACGAGCTCTGATTTCACTGTGATGATCGGTACTCCCTCTGTAGGTCGACGTCAACAAAATACTTTCGCATTAGTAGGAGAAAGCTGGAGACTGAAAATTTCGTGAGACGATTCCACCGAAACGAGAAATGCCTTTGTTTTAACGACGTCCACCCCAAATCCTGTATCATGTCAGTGACACTCTCTTCCCTATTTACCGATAATACAAAACGTGCTGCTCTTCTTTGAACTTTCTCGATCTACTCAGTTAATCTTGTCTGTTAACGATCACAAACCGCCCAGAAGACTCCAAAAGAGGGCGGACAAGCGTAATGTAGACAGCCTCTTTAGTAGATTTTTCCCAATTGTAATTCCTCGGTATTTAGTTGGATTTACGGCGTTTAGATTTCACTGACTTATCGTGTAACCAAAGTTTAACGGATTCCTTTTAGCACTCATGTGGACGAACTCACACTCTTCATTATTTAGCGTCAGTTGCCAATTTACGCCCCATACAGATATCTTTTGTAAATCGTTTTGCAATTTGTTTTGATTTTCTGATGACTTTACTAGACGATAAACGACAGCATCATCTGCAAACAAACTGAGACGGTTGCTCCGACTGTCTCCCAAATCGTCTACATAGATAAGAAACAGCAGAGGGCCTATGACACTACCTTAGGAAACAACAGAAATCACTGCGAACTGTGACCTATCTGACAGGAAACCACGAATCCATTCACATAACTGAGACGATATTCCATAAGCACGCAGTTTCACTACAAGCCGCTTGTGTGGTACAGTGTCAAAAGTCTTCTGGAAATATAGAAATACAGAATCAGTTTGAAATACCTTTCAATAGCATGTGATGTGTGAGTGAAGATGTAGTTGTGTTTCACAAGAACAAAGTATTTTAAATCCGTGTAGACTGTGTGTCAATAGACCGTTCTCTTCGAGATAGTTCATAATGTTCGAACGCAGTATATGTTCCATAATACTGCTGCATATCGACGTTAATGATATGAGCCTGTAATTTAATGGATTACTTCTACTAGCCTTTTTGAATGTCGGTGTGACCTGTGCAACTTTACACTCTTTGGGTGCCGATATTTCGTCAAGAGAGCAGTTGTATGTGACAGTTAAGTATGGAGGTATTGCATCAGCATACTCTGAAAGAAACGTAATTCCCGGCTGCAGTAATTTTTTTAAACAAAATGATTGCCTTCATGAAGTGTAAAATACATAAGAATCAAAAACGTAATTTATAATGTTCCTTTTTTAATTTAAACAATCTTTATTAGCAGTCTTTTATAAAGTGTCGGTAATTAATGCTTTATATTTGCAACAAAACTGAATTTTTGTGTGCGATATGTAATTAGAAACATATAAATGTGCATATTTCATAAAAATCAAAATTAGATATATGTTAATGAGCATATGTCTTGTGAATTTTATTTTTAAATGACATAGGTATTCGAACTCAACAGAATAAGAACCGAAAAGAATAACGAGCGAAACGAGACTCAATTCAGCTATTACCAGTATCGAGCGTTACTGTTTTCTTTTCATCTTAATGTATTTTACACCTCACGTAAATACTCGTAGAACTTGCACCATTGCCAAAAAAATTGATTCGGTCAGGAAACGAAACCAGGAACCCTACATGGCAGCCGAGCATTCTACCACAGGGACACGTTGCTTGTCGATAAAATCGAACCTATGAATATTTTAGAGTATTAAAGACGCTTGGAAAACTTCAAAGACGACATTCTCGAGAATTTTTAAGAGTTGCGTCGAAGTGCTTTGGTTGATTGACGTTTGGACTCTGAACTTCACGTACCGTAAGTACAAAAAATTGCAAAAACCCGATTACCTCGTGGTCTCCTAGTCAGCTGGTAGAGTATCCGTTCGCGACAGGCCAAGGCCTTGGATTCGAGTCCCAGTCCGGCACACAATTTTAATCTACCAGGAAAATTCAGTTATAAAAGCTGTTTCGAAAACATAAAATTTTTCCTGGGTAGTGCTTTCAGGGGAACGTCGCCTCTCTTACTGATGATCATGTGTTCCTCCTCAAGCGGTCTGTAACAAAACCAGCTCTGTAAATTGATAATTTCACACTTACTATTGTCACTGACGATTCGCACGAAACAAAGTGGGCAGAAGGACTAACTGCTGAAACATTTGGACCGAAGTTCATTTCCAACGACAACAATAGTCATTATACAATGTCTTTAGTCTCAAACATTTTCCGCTACTCTCACGGATTAATCGCATGAAATAAGGTGAAAAGAAATGCTATAGGATCAAAAACACGATGATCGCTGACATATCATGTGCCTAACTGTAGTCACAGGATCCAGCTCCAATGTATAAACAATAGGATTGTTAAAATCTATTCGAGAGGAATTGTTAAAGAGATGGAGTCGCAAGATTATTTTATTATAAGCTAATCCTTAGATGGAGCACCTACATGAGTATTTTGTAAGTGGCCTATCTCGATAATGTCGTGTGAATTATCATAAATCTTCCTCACATCTTCCACACGGCTTCCTGTAGCTGTTTGGTAATTGAACAAGCAGGCATATATGAGATGATGGATATCAAAACTATTTGCCATAATTTTAGCGCGTTGTCCCATAGTCTTGCAGTGTAAAACCACTCAGTGTTTCGTACCTGCCGATAAAACCATTTCTCCAGTTTGGCAGCTAAGACGAGCACTTAATCGCAAAAGCAACAATAGTTTAATCTGAGAAGTCTAGCGCAGCTGGCCACCATTTTGAAGAAGGGTGACTCAAGAAAATTAAGTCTATGTGTGTGGTGGTATCCCAGACTGCCGTGTTGTGGGAAGTGTTCGGCTGATTTTCTTCCTCATTTTTTTTCTTGTCTTGTAAGAGCGTTTTAATGACCTCATTATCGACGGGAAATTTTGTCAGACAAAAGACTCATGACGCAAACTATTAAAGAAGAAATGAGTAGTCAGACTCACAATACCTGAAATATGCAGAAAGAAATGCACCGACAGACGATTAAAGAATGACTCAGAATTTTTACTGGGTACCGAGTACATGAATAGACTAATTTGGGATCACTCCATCAAACAGACACATAAAATTCCACTTAAAAATAACTGATTGCAACGAGGCACAAACAGACTTTTCCGTAAGCGCTGATCGCATCAGACATGTGTTTATCAATATTTGCTTGGACTGATATCTTCTAAAAACTACAAGAACGAAATTGTAAAAACCTGCCGAATCATCAGAGAAAATTCGGGTGACTAACCTGTAACCACATCCCTCTACCCTCCCTTTCCCCCTTCCCACCTCCCATGGATGGAATTTGTGTGCCCTATTTGTTTGCGTTTAGTAATATTCATCTGAAAGAGTAAGAACGTTTTCGAAATGTTTGCCAATCGTGTAACTGAAGCAGGATGCGGCTACCAGCCCGGTATTCTCCTAGTCGGATGCGGGAAACCGCCTAAAAACCACATCCAGTCTGGCTGGTACACCGACCCTCCTTGTTATCCGCCGAGCTGATTCGATCCGGGACCGAAGCGCCATCCCTATTCCCGGAATCGGGGTGCTTACGTGCGACTACCCGGGCGGCTCAAAATTGTGATTTACTAAGCTTTAAAACGCATTAGAGAAGTGACAGATTTCTCATATCAAGGAACACAAGAGGCCAGAAACAAGGGAGACATCAGACATATACTGAACCTGAGGATAGAAAGCTTTCTTCGCTGGATGAACTTATTGGCATACAGCTACCCTCGAAGAAATTACTGGAGGTGTGCACCAGCTGCACTTCATTTTAAGGGAGCGAAACGTGAACCGAATGGGGGCCGGTTATAAGGAGAACTAAAGCATCTGAAATATGTTGCTGGAAAATGATGTTAAAATTTGAATACACCATACCGTATGCAATGGAACGGTAGTAGAAACGATAGATGATAGAAGACGTCTGTGGTAAATCTTTGCCAGCAAAGGAAAAATTTAGCAGCGGTGGTAGAAGTAGTAGTAGTGGTAGTAGTACATTCGTAATGGAAGGAGAAGGCAAAAATTAGAGTACGTGGAATATGTGTTTGATATAACAGGTAAGTGTAGATGAAATGAATTCAGTTAAACTACAGACAGATGAAAATAAAAAAGATCTAATTTCCGGGAAGTCGCAAGTAAAAGGATAAAGTGTGAAGGGCAGTCTTTGTGTTTAGCTTTCTCGAAGTTATAGCAAATTTTCATATGATAAACGGAAGGTTGCTGTTGTTGTCTTTAGTTCGAAAACTGAAAACTGCTTTGACGGAGCTCTCCACAGTAGTCTATCCTGTCCAAATCTACTCTTTTTTGCATATCAGGTGCGTTCTACATCGGTTTGAACCTGCTTATTGCATTCAAGTCGTCTTCTCCTCTACAACTTTTACTCATTAAACTTCCCTCCATTGTCAAATTATATATTCTTTGAGGCCCCAGGACGTGTCCTATCAAACTATTCCTGCATTGAGTCAAGTTGTGCGGCAAGACTGTGTTCTCCCTAATTCGATTCAGTTAGTTAATCGATGTAACCATCCAATCTGCGACATTCTTATGTAACACCACTTTTAAAAACCTCCAATCCTGTTGTCTGTACTGGTTATGGTCCACGTTTCACGTTCATATAAGGTCACACTCCAGAAAAATAGATTCAGGGAAGACTTTAGAAGACCTTCGCTTATATATGACATCAATAACTTTTTATTTTTTTCAGAACCGATTCTTATTGCTTGCACTTTATATCCTTTTCTTCTGACCGTTGTCAGCTACTTTGCCAACCAAACAGGATAAACTGTCTACTATTTTTACTGTCAAATTTCCTATGTAATTCCTTCAGCACCACCAGTTTAATTCGACTACGCTCTGCTACCATTGTTTTACTTTTGTTGATGCTCGTTACAACCTCTTTTTGAGACACTATCCATTCTGTTCAACTGATGTTTCAAGTCCCTTAATATGCCATTAGCAAACCTCGAACTTTTTAGGCAGATAACACTGGTATGCCTAGGATGAATACTAACCATCGAAGGTGACATTATATTGCAACTTTAGTCTCATGTTAAAGATGTAGCACAATCGAAAGTTTGCAATGAGGAAAAAAATCAATGAAAGTAAGAGCAGATCGTTATTCACCTCTCATTGTGGCTCCGAGGATAAATACGGCGAGTGTGACGATGGTGGAGCGGACGAAGGATGGAAGGCGGCTCCAGATCTTCTCCATGGGCGCGTTGTACTTCTCCATCCAGGTGACCGCCATGGGGTCGAAGAACTTGCGGGGCTGGTCGGCGGCATTCTCGACGGTCACGGTCTTTGCTGCCCCGTTGGACACTCCTTTGGCTGCCCCATTGGACACTCCCTTGGCTGCCCCATTGGACACTCCCTTGGCTGCCCCGTTGGCGATGCCGCGGCCCCTCTTGCTCGCCCCCATGTCCGCTGAAAGAGCGCCGAAGCACGGCCGGCCACTCCTTTATACACAACAGATGCGGCCGCTCCGTGCCCGCCTTATCGCCACTCAAATTACTCTGCAAAACAGTGTTATCATTCACATATGATAAAGTGCCACTGCCCGTAGGCATTCACTGGCGAATCACGTAAGCCAATAACCTATTAGAATTCCTTTCTCCGTTCACAACGACCTCGTACTTAAAGCCTAATCAGCCAATAGAAGGTTGTCGGCTTTCGCATCTGGCATATGTACTTTGTAAGCTTTTGTGCTGTAACAGCGCTTGTTATTGATTGACAAAGAGCGTTGGTATCTGACAATCAAACTTTTTTTGAGTATTCAGTCTTCTGGAATGTTTGATACGACTCGCTCCGAATTTCATTCCTGCGGCAGCTTCTTCGTCTTCAATTGTTTGTTGGATATCCCCATTCTCTGCCTTTCCCTACAGTTTTTGCGCTCTAGAAATCCCTCTAGCACTACGGAAGTTATTCCCTGATGTCTTAACACACGCCCTATCATCCTGTTTCTTCTTCTTGTCAGTGTTTTCCATATTTTCTGTACCGTGCCTTGCGCGCCTTAGAAACATCTCGCCGCATTCCAGGCGGTTTGTCAGTCTTACGCTCCCTGGCGGTTGTTATGCGCTACCTCACTCGTGCAACGGACAGGAGTAAGAGAACTTCTCTCTCGGAACTTGCTTCACTACGGAACCAGCCGGTAGTATTGGCCGCCTCGTGCGGTCTTGATCATTTTCCTCATTGTGTCGCCGAGGCAGCAGTGCTGTATTTAGATGCTCAGGTGACAGTAATGATATCACGACGTTATGTGGAGACTAGTGCACTTGGGTACCATTCAGTATTCTTCTTACTAGGTACGATCAACTAAGCGTTTGTTCAAGTCTCGAGTCATGCTTCTCAGCTTCCGATGTTTGAAGTTTTCTCTTGGACTTTTATTGTCTGTTTATGCCCTCTGCCACAAGAGTTTGTTTAGCCAAGAACGTTATGCATTGGCGGTGCAGTAAGCTGCTGAAAGTGTTGCGTTTCCGGGTTCCGCTTAATAGGTCAGGAGTCCATTACACACAGAAAGCTGCTACATGGATAGCGGGGGCTGCGTGGAAGGGATTGGGCGGTTTTTTTTAGGTTATAGGGTCTCAGGAAACCACAGAAAGGGCGTTCGTCTAAAAGGGGGCAGGTAAAGCACAGTAATGTAGTCGTAGAAACGATCGATATTGTAGTTGTAAATTGTCGTAGCTGTGTTGAGACAGTACCAGAGCTCCAAGCCCTAATAGAAAGCACTGAAGCTCAAATAGTTATAGGTATGGAAAGCTGGCTAAAGCCGGAAATAAGTTCAGCCGAAATTTTTTCAAACGACCTAACAGTGTTCAGAAAGGATAGATTAAATACAGTTGGTGGTGGAGTATTTATTGCTGTCAGAAGTAGTTTACCTTGTAGTGAAATTGAAGTAGATAGCTCCTGCGTAATAGTATGGATAGAGATTATACTTGACAATCAGACTAAACTATTGATTGGATCGTTTTACCGACCCGACCCCCCCCCCCCCCCTACTCAGAAGATATAGTTGCTGAACAGTTCAAACAAAACTTCAGTCTCTTTTCAAATAGGTACCCCACTCATACAATTATAGTTGGTGGTGACTTCAATGTACCCTCGATATGCTGGAAAAATTATACGTTTAAAGTCGACGGCAGGCATAAAACGTCATCCGCAATTGTACTGAATGCTTTCTCGGAAAATTATTTTGAACAATTAGCTCACGAGCCCACTCGAAGCGTAAATGTTTTGCGAAAGCATAAAAATGGTTCAAATGGCTCTGAGCACTATGGGACTTAACATCTGAGGTTATCAGTCCCCTAGAACTTAGAACTACTTAAACCTAACTAACCCATGGACATCACACACATCCATGCCCGAGGCAGGATTCGAACCTGCGACTGTAGCGATCGCGCGATTTCAGACTGAAGCGCCTGGAAGCGCTCGGCCACACCGGCCGGCGCGAAAGCATACTTGACCTCTTAGCAACAAATAATCATGGACAAATAGGGAGTATCATGACCAAGACAGGGATTACCGACCACACGGCAGTTGCTGCTAGGCTGAATACCATAACACCTACAACCATCAAAAAGAAACGCAAAGTACATCTGTTTAAAAAAGCTGATACAAGTGCTCTTAACGACTTTTTAAGAGACAGTCTCCATTCCTTCCAATCTGATCACGTAAGCGTAGTAAAGATGTGGAATGTTTTCAAAGAGATAGTATCGACGGCATTTGAGAGATATATACCACATAAATTAATCAGTGGTTGTTGCGATCTCCCATGTACACAAAAAGGGTCAGATCGCTGTTGCAGAAGCAACGAAAAAAGCATGCCAAATATAAAACAACGCAAAATCCCCAAGATTGGCAAATTTTTGCAGAAGTTCGTAATATAGCGCGTACTTCAATGCGAGATGCTTTTAATAATTTCCACAACGAAACTCTGTGTCGGAACCTGGCAGAAAACCCAAAGAGATTCTGGTCATACATAAAGCACACCAGTGGCAAGATACAATCAATACCTTCACTGCACGATAACAACGGTGAAGTCACTAATGACAGTGCCACTAAACACGGTTTTCCGAAACTCCTTCACCAAAGAAGACGAAGTAAATATTCCTGAATTCCAATCAAGAACAACTGCCAAGATGAGAAACATAGAAGTAGATATCGTCTGTGTAACAAAGCAGCTTAAATCGCTTAATAAAGGCAAGGCCTCCGGTCCAGATTGTATACCAGTCAGGTTCCTTTCAGAGTATACTGATGCAAGAGCTCTATATTTAGCAATTATATACAACCGCTCGCTCATGGAAAGTTCCGTACCTAAAGACAGCAAAAATGCTCAAGTCACACCAATACCCAAAAAGGGAAATAGGAGTAATCTGCTAAATTACAAGCCCATATCACTAACATAGATTTGCAGTAGGGTTTTGGAACATATACTGTGTTCTAACATTATGAATTACCTCGAAGAAAACGATTTATTGACTATTAATCAGCACGAGTTCAGAAAACATCTTTCTTGTGAAACACAACTAGCTCTTTATACTCATGAAGTAATGAGTGCTATCGACAGGGAATGCCAAATTGATTCCATATTTTTAGATTCCCAGAAGGCTTTCGACGCCGTTCCTCGCAAGCGTCTTCTAACGAAACTACGTGCGTATGGAATATCGCCTGAGTTGTGCGACTAGATTCGTGATTTCCTGTCAGAAAGGTCACAGTTCGTAGTAATAAACGGAAAATCATCGAGTAAAACAGTAGTAATATCTAGCGTTCCCCAAGAAAGTGTTATAGGTCCTTTATTGTTCCTGATCTATATTAACGTCATAGGAGATAATCTGAGTAGCCCTATTAGATTGTTTGCAGATGATGCTGTTATTTACCGTCTTGTAAAGTCTGCAGATGACCAAAACGAATTGCAAAATGATTTAGATAAGATAGATGTATGGTGCGAAAAGTGGCAATGGATCCTGAAAAAAAGGAAAGTGTGAATTTATTCACATGAGTACTAAAAGAAATCCGCTAAATTTCGACTACGCGATTAGCCACACAAATCTTAAGGCTGTAAATTTAACTAAATACTTAGGGATTACAGTTACAAATAACCTAAATTGCAAAAATCACATAGATAATGTTGTGGGTAGAGCAAACCAAAGAGTGCGATTCATTGGCAGAACACTTAGAAGGCCCAACAGGTCTGGAGTATTGCTGTGCGGTGTGGGATCCGCATCAGGTGGGACTGACGGATGACATTGAAAAAGTTCAAAGAAGGGCGGCTCGTTTCGTACAATCGTGAAGTAGGGGAGATAGTGCCACAGACATGATACGTGGATTGGCAATCATTAAAACAAATGCGTTTTTCGTTGCGACGGGATCTTCTCATGAAATTTCAACCACCAGTATTCTTCTCCGATTGCGAAAACATTCTGTTGGCACCCACCTACATAGGGAGAAATGATGATTGGGACCTGGTAGTGAAGGGAAGACAGGGTTCGGTTACGATTGTGGACGAGGCCGTAATCAGTTACTATTGGTTGCCTTTCACAGTTACAAACATTTATTTTTAAAACAGTAATTCCAGACTCAACAATAAATAAAAAAATACGACACGTTATTAATGAAGGAATAAACAACTGTGTAAATAATAGTGTTTTCAGTGCGTTACAATTTAGCAAATCACTATAAAATACAGATACTGATAATGTTAAGAAAACATAAAAAACAATCCACTGTGATCACGGCTGAAGGCCTTACACGCCAAGAATGGCAATAAATTAAGAATGTTTAAGAACTCGCTGCAATTACAACTGCAGTTAGATGGTATTGAAATATTAAAAAGTAAGTGACCACAATAACAGAAGAAGGTTTCAGACCCCAGGAAAGGCAGTAAATAAGGTTTTAAGGCTTACTGCTAAAATATCAAATTACTTTTTTAAAGCAAATGACCACAATCATGGCTGAAGGCCTTACACACCAGGAACGGCAATTATACAAAAAATGTAGAAAACTGCTGTGAAACAGCAAATAAAAGCAAAGGTTAATTAAAAGAAACAAGCAACTGATCACCAAATGGGTGAAATAAGATGATGGTAACCTTGTAACACAAACTGTACACTGCTAGATTTATTCCAGAAGGCGACCGGAACTATTAACTAGACATAGATAACCTTTAATGTAGGCATTACAAGGTATGGTAATAAATAATACAATAACAAAACACAAGGACCAGTCACAAACGGTGCTCCAGGAATCGACCTCTGAGAAGGTCCGGAAACAAACACTTTCGCGAGCGATGAGATAGGCAGTCAAGAGTTGCATTCACTTCACAAGCTGGTAACTCAGACTAGTGGCAGTCTAACGAATGACTAATGATAATCTTGCTGAAGCTATCTGACGTCCAATAAACCAAATGCAAGAATGGAACAACACGCCAAAGTCGGAACCGGCGGACTGCTCTACGCCCCCAGAATGCTGTGTTTAGAGCGCCTGGAACGAGAAAAGAATCACTACCACCATAGTAGAAGAATAACAAACGGCCTACAATCAAAAAAAGCTGTCAAAACTACACGCCTTACCGGACAGTAGCGGCAAGGCGAGGAAACGTACACGGCCGTTACATACACTTACCCCCGGGGCAGGTAACTGGGGCGTTAGCGGCCACCAGGCAGGAAAAATACCGCTGGTTGAACTTAACAAATTGTAACAAGCTGAACGCAGTAAATAGTAATAAGAAGTCGAGGAAAGTTAATCAGGTCCGTTTTCCCTAAGCATTCCACTCGCTGCTCTTCGCCTCGGCGACACTACGAGCTGTAAAACGAACCCAAGTCACTGGAGAGTCGCGAGATGTCACAATGGTGGAGGTTCCTCTACTTGAACTGAAATGCACTCTTCTTAAAAATGGTTCAAATGGCTCTGAGCACTATGGGACTTAACATCTGTGGTCATCAGTCCCCTAGAACTTAGAACTACTTAAACCTAACTAACCTAATGACATCACACACATCTATGCCCGAGGCAGGATTCGAACCTGCGACCGTAGCAGTCGCGACTCTTCTTAAAGCCTGCAGGATCTGGTTTACGAAGAGGTCGAGCGCCATCGTGACCACAGCCCTTCCATCCGGCGGTCCATGCGCGCCGCCTGGCGTGTTCTCGCAATATGCGGACCTGGCTCCTCCTGAGTCCCCAAGCGAACTGCCCACTCACACGACACGGAAAAACAACGACGTCGCCCCAAAGATAAGGCAACAGTTGCTTCATATTGATAACCGCCGCTGATGCCACCAGCGGACAGGCAACGCTTGCGAAGCGAGTGACGCCAGAGAAGACGACAAACAACCGCAACTATGCCAACTAAAGGATAGGGTCTGGCCTCCAACAGAGGGCGAAAACCTACAAACAGCACCAACGCGATCCGCAGCACGGCTCAATCATCAAGATGAAATAAGAGAAATCAGGGCTCGCGCAGAAAAATTTTAGTGCTCGTTTGTCCCGCGCGTCGTTCGATAGTGGAACGGTAGAGAGAGACAGCTTGAAGGTGGTTCAGTGAACCCTCTGACAGGCACTTTATTGTAAATAGCAGAGCAAACACGTAGAAGTTGATGTAGATGAATTGTTCAATCCACTGTCACGTTATTTGTTGACCGATTTTTGAATAGTCGAAGGACTGTGTAGTCTTGGTTAGCTTCTACCAGCACCAGATTACAGTTGTTGCCGGTGGCTGGCAACTCACATGCAATTTGGTTGGGAATCTCGCCTTATGCAAGACACATTTGGAGTTTTGTTTTATCCAAAATGTTTCAGCACTTCTTGTGCTATCTTCAGTGGGTTGCTTTATTTCCTTTCTGTGAAATTATTATTACACACTGACTTTTAGAGAAAACTTTTGGTACAAAATATTTACATTTGGCAGGATAACATGCCATCACTACTGATTCGACGTGGGTGACAACGATGGCACGCACCCCATCAGCCGCCAAAGGGGCAACACGTAGAGAAAGCGACACTATCGTGTTCTGTAACAGAACTGCAAGGCACAAAACCGCCGTTAGATTGCATTAAAAAGAGGCAAAGAGCAAAAAATTACTTAAGCATTGGAATAAAATGTAACTGGAATACTTGAATAGATTCTGACTTTATTTTTATTACTGAGCATTGAGTTACTCATAGCCATTAAAGTAATTAATGAAAATCTGGTCATACTAAATTTTAAACGTTTAGCAATCACACAGAATGACCCAAACAGGCATCCACCGTCAAACAGTAACACAGCTAATGTTTCTCTAAATGCTCAGTTATTAATGCAAAGTAGCATAGGTAACAAACAACAGCAACCGCTCTAAGTCACACCCAAGCTTACTTAAACTAGTGAACTCACAGTTAATACCTCAATTAGCTTGGCGCCATTTACTACTACGACAATAGTCCCTTATGACAAACTATGTATGCCCTTAAAGGCACTAGCCATAACTTAAACGAGGCTCCATTTAAAGGTGAGACCTAACCCCCCTTAAAAGTAAACAGGCACTAGCCATAACTTTAAATCAAAGCACTACCAAATGAGAATGATTCTGGATTTAGGACTTCAGAAAAGAAACTTAAAGGCCGCCACTGAGAGACAACGACGACGATGATGACGATGACGACAAACACATCCGTCGTTCCTCTACAACACGAGGCCAACTAAATAAATGTGGAGACGCCCATAACAAACAGCACGGACAAGCATAAAACACGTTCATAAAAGAGCCATTTTTGAAAGAGGTCAAAATGTACAACGACAATTCTGAGACCACACGTTAATCAGAGGCAAGTCATCCCCAAATTGCAACGGCAACACACGAAACCAATACAAGGCAACACGATGGCGACACCCTTAAACACTCCGACTTGCTTACAAATAGGAAACACGAGATCACAGCAAACTAAAATCCGACGAGACAAATACAATATGCATCAGACACAGCTGTCACAAACAACGTGTCTATAGATCACACCAACGAGTGGACATCTAATGAACAGTGGACCTCCAGTCTCAATTCAGTGACTAGGTACACACACACGATACTTTCCGGGTATTCTCTCGGTAACGTGTACCTTATTTCATTGTCATTAAACACTATTCGGGTCCTGTTACTTAGACACCGAATCAATCAGATTTCAAACAGTAGCTACATAGTCTTAACACAAGCTAACACAACACAGTCATCCGAATTATACGCCACTACCTTTCCTGTGGTTGAACTAGCAAACATGCGCAACACATGCGTGCCTCATTACCGATAACACGTCACAGTGGAATCACTTGCAGTGGAAATATAACCGATTCCCGAACGTGCGATCCCAATAAACGAGCAAACACAAGCCAATGACAACACAAACCGGCTCTGACAACAGTTCGTGGTGCCGACCGCACGAAGGTTCAAATGGGTCAAATGGCTCTAAGCACTATGGGACTCAACATCTGAGGTCATCAGCCCCCTAGACTTAGAACTACTTAAACCTAACTAACCTAAGGACATCACACATATCCATGCTCGAGGCATAATTCGAACCTGCGACCTTAGCAACAGAGCGGTTCCCGACTGAAGCGCCTAGAACCGCTCGGCCACAGCAGCCGGCCCGCAGGAAGGATCCTAGCCACTGGACTAGCAACGCACACCCGACATGTGTAACTAATCCCTCCTCGCACGTCACATTTGAACCACCCGCCATGGAGCTATACTCGATTGCCGAACACACAACATAAAACAGGCCAGTAACTCTACAAAAGAGCGCCAACAGTTGCATGTGATCATCTTGTGGCGTTGTTGTTCTTCTTATTTCCGTATTTGCTAAGAAAATTGGATAAGGAATTTCGCCTTGGAGTTTTATTTTACCCAGAAATGTTTCATCATTTTTTGTACTCTCTTCAGTGGGTTAGTTTATTTCCTTTCTGTAAAACTGTTATAACGTATTAACATTAGGGAAAACATTTAGTACAAATGAATAGTATACAGCCACACCAACACGTAATGGCAGCGAAAATACTGTGGAAGTTCGAAAAATCGCTGAAAGTGCCCGTGAAACGACAAAAGCGGTAGAAATCAGCGTGTTACCACTCAAACAAAGGAGACAAACACCACAATGTAAAAGTCTAAGTAACACGCAAAATAACGCGAGACATACTCATTTTCGCCCGTAAATGCATAATAAAAATATAAATTACGTTCTGCTGTTTGGAGATGATAAGCTGTACGAGGGTTGTCTGAAAAGTAATGCAACCACCTTCATAACTCTTCAACAGTTGGCAGCATTGGTATGCGGCAGGTAGCCTCTCCTCTACAGCTCCAGATGGCGGGCAGCCTTAGCATTGAACGGTTGTGTTGTTACAGTGTTAAGTATGGAACCCTGCGCAGACGGTCGGTCAATGCTATTTAAGCAACGTGCAGTCATTGAATTCTTGACAGCAGAAGGAGATTCATCAGGGAATGAAAGCAGTTTATGGTGATTGTGTTGACGTGAGTACTGTGCGTCGTTGGGCAAGTAAGTCTAAATATCTTGATGCGGGAACATCTGACCTGCGTGACAAAGAGTAGGAAGTCCTGTGACAGCAACCACCGAGTTCACAAACACAATGTTGACAGATTGATTCAGGATGATCATCGCATCACTCAGAGAGAAAATGCAACAACAATCGGCATTTCACAAGAACGTGTAGGTCACATTATTGCTTTGTTTGGCAAACCAAAAACATCACGTGCCACCACAGCAGAACTTCAGAGACTGAATCTCACCACCGTACAGCATCCTCCATACAGTCCAGATTTAGCACCATATGACTTCCATCTGTTCCTAATAATGAAAGAAGATCTGCAGGGACATCATATTTTTCTGATGAAGACTTTGAGAAAACTGTGAGACTGTGGTTGCGGAAACAGTTTCAACTTCTTCTGTGATGGCTTCACAAAACTTGTTCATCGTTGGCAGAAATGTATACAGTTGGCTGATGATTATGTGGAAAAGTGAATATTGGTAATTAAAAATCGCCTTCTAAGGATTATTTCTGGGTCTGATTTATTAAAATATTCCCATCCAAACGCAACTAACGAAGGTGGAGGCATTAATTTTCACTCAACCCTCGCAGATTGTGTAGCAGACTCAAAGCTACCAACATAACCATTCAACAGTTTCATGTAAGGTATGTAAACTAATGCATACATCCACCCTTTTTCTAAATAAGCTATAAACCTAGACCTTTAGATATATAGTAATAAATAACATGCAATGCATCAGCCCAGTAATACGCACCTCAACTAGGAACTGTAAACAAACCATGTATAATATTTGATAACAAGTTGTTTATTCATAAATGTAAATATTTTGTACCAAATGTTTTCTCTAAATCAGCACCTGAGTCAATGGAGGGACGTCGGGCGTCTGGATGGGGCCGCTGCTTCCACCCAGTTGTTAATGTCCTTTCGAAAAAAGAAAGAAATGTAAAAAAGTACGGATAAAGCAATTTTACAGTAAAAAATTGTTAACCCTAAACACACTCAGAGGTAAAGACCCAGCTCTCCAGTCCCTTACCCACGATCTCTGCTCGTTTCATGTGTCTTCCTTCGCCGGTTCTGCGGAGAACTCCTCATTCCTCATCTTATCAGCCCACGTCAACTTTCTTCTGTAACATCACATCTCAAACGTTCCGATTTTCTTCTGTTTCGGTTACCTCAGTATCCATACCATACAATGCTGACCTCTAAGCGTACATTCATAGAAATTTCATCCTCAAATTAAGGCCTGTGTTTGACACCAGTCGACCTCTCTTGGCCAGAAATGCGCTCTTTGCTGTGCTAGTCTGCTTTTTATGTCCTCCTTGCATCGTCCGTCATGTGTTATTTTGCTTCCAATACAGGATTCGGTAAATTCACCTACTTCGCTATTCTCATTTCTGCTACTTCTCATTATTTTGAATTTTCCGGTTTAATCTCAGTCCATATGCTGTACTCATTAGACTGTCCACTCTCTTCAACAGTTGCTGTAATTATTCTTCAGTTTCACTGAGAATAACGAACTCATCATCACATCTCATCGTTAATATCGTCCGCGGCTCGTGGTGTTGCGGTAGCATTTTCGTTTCCCGCGCGCGGGGTCCCGGGTTCGATTCCCGGCGGCGTCAGAGATTTTCTTTGCCTCGAGATGACTGGGTGTTGTGTGTCTTTCATCATCATTTCATCCTCATTCACTCGCAAGTCACCGTATTGGCGTTAAAGAACTTGTGGAGCGCCGGCCGAACCGCCCCGTCATTTGCTTGTTAGATATACAGATTGAACATCGGTGGCGAAAGACTGTATCCCTGTTTTGGGCCCTTTTTATCCGAGATCTTTGTTGTTGGTCTTCCAGTCTTATTGTACGTATCGTGTATCGCCCTTCTTTCACCGTGGCATACTCATATTTTTCTCAGAACTTCCAACATCTGACATCATTTCACATTGTTGAACACTTTTCCTTGACCGACAAATCCAATGAATGCATCTCGATTTTCATCAGTATTGCCAACATTATCAAGCGTAGAGTGAGAACTGTCTCTCTGGTGCCTTTGCCTGTCATGAATCCGAACTGATTGTCGTCTAACTGATTCTCAATTTTTTTTTCACACTTTTGTATATTATTCTCGTCTGCAGCTTGGATATACTCGGTGTTAAGCTGATTGTGAGATGGGTCTCGTTCCTATCTGCCGTTTTTAAGTTCAGAATTGTGTGGATGGATTTTTCGTAGTGTCTGATGGTAAGTTATGTCGCCAATCTCACATTCTACACACCTGCATGAAAAGTCAGTGCCTTTTCCTCCAGTAATAGAAATTCCGACGGCATATTATCTATCTCATCTGCTTTATTTGATCTCAGGCCTTCCGGAGCTCTTTTAAATTCTGACCCTAATATGGCATCGCCTTCCCCACGCCGGTCGACTCCTATTTCTTCTTCTGTCACCTCATCAGAGATGTCCTCCTCCTCATAGACGGCATGAAAGTACTCTTTCCACCAATCTGCTCTTTCCTCTGCGTTTCACAAACGAATTACAATAGTACTCTTAAAGTTACCACCCTTGTTTTTAATTCCACCGGCGGCTGTTTGGCTTTCCTTCCGCATCTCATCTTTTCTCAAGACTTGAGTATACCACTTCTCTTCACAGTGATTTTTGCTGTCGATTCTCTTCAACTGCAGTTTACTATTCATGATATGACTTTGTTTCAGCTCCTGGGTACGCTTTACAAAGTAATTTCTGATTTCTGAATCTGTGTCTGACTGTGATATAATCCAGCTGGAATCACTTGTGTCTCCGTTTGTGTTCCAAGTATACCCTCTTCTAGTGAGATTCTTGAACAGAGTATTCACTATTAGCATCTGAAATTTATTGTAGAACTCACTTTCCCCTCCCTCATTCCCAGTGCCTAGCATATGTTCTCCCATAACTCTTTGTTCTACCCGTCCCCTATTATCGCGTTTCAATCCGCCATGACTATTAGATTTTCCTCTCCCTTTACGTGTTGGATGACCCGTGTTAATCTGTTCGAATACTTCTTTTATCTCTTACCTTTTGCTAGCAACATTGGCGTATATGGCTGTACTATTTTTGTCGGCGTTGATTTTATGTCGAATCTGACTAGATCATCCATATTAATGAACTGCTCAGAGTAGCTCAGTCTCTGCACTATTTCCCTATTCATAACCTATCTTTTTTTTTTAAAAAAAAAATCTTTATTACAAATTTATAATAAATACACAATCTTAACCCACTTCCTTAAATGATTAGTGGGTCCTAATTTTATCCAACATTAGCTGCAGCTAGATACAAATTTAATTAATTAGTGGTGGTGGTGGTTAGTGTTTAACGTCCCGTCAACAACGAGGTCATTAGAGACGGAGCGCAAGCTCGGGTTAGGGAAGGATTGGGAAGGAAATCGGCCGTGCCCTTTGCAAAGGAACCATCCCAGCATTTTCCTGAAACGATTTAGGGAAATCACGGAAAACCTAAATCAGGATGGCTGGAGACGGGATTGAACCGTCGTCCTCCGAAATGCGAGTCCAGTGTGCTAACCGCTGCGCCACCTCGCTCGGTGATTAATTAGTGAGCTACAGCTATAACTAGATAACAATGGGCAACTAATTTATTTATTATCATTAATGTTGACTTTATATGACCTACGCTTAACTAAACTCTACTGCCTGCAGCGTCACAGTTGTGTCAGTAGTTTATAAACCTACTTTTTTGAGCCTTGCTCACCGAGCTAATCCCAATGAGCGTGCCCCTGACACTGGGCAGGCCAAGAATGTTACTCGCTACAGGTTCCTAAATAACTAGTTTCCTGATCTAAGTCCCACTAACTAGTTCTAATCTAAGTCAATTCCGGTGCTTTGTCCTGTATCGGTGGTGTCGTACCCCCCCCCCCCCCCCCCAGTCCTGTACGCGGCGGATTCCAGACTATGAGGAAAGTCGGCCTGTCCACGCACAGTTGGTATGGGAATAGGGCGCTAGAATCATAACGTATCTTACGCATTTAGCACCCATGGCCTAGGGATACCGTCTGTGGGCTCGAAACCCGTCACTGCTTAAGTTTAGATTAATAATCAGCCTTGCCGGCCGAAGATTTTCAGCGTAAGAAGTCACCCTCATTCCGCCAACGGCCTTGTCAAATAGGGCGGAGGAGCGGACAATGGTTCAGGGCACCATGTTGTTCTTAGTGTGGGAAATTGCCTCTAAAGGCGGAAGAATCAACAATGATCAATGGCATGAGGATGCAGAAGGGAATGGAACCTATTGCATTAAAGACGCATAACGTGTATTCACGGGACATGTTGCCTGTAATTGAAAAAGTGCCATGATAATCTCTTCATTGGCAAGATTCCGGAATAGACCCCCAACCGTAACTCCAGGAGCGTACTACCAAAGGGGAGACGATCATGAAAAAACACTGAATAACCAACGAAAGGATACCGTTCTACGAATCGGGGAATGGAATGTCAGAAGCTAGAATGTGGCAGAAAAGCTAGTAAATCTCAAAAGGGAAATGGAAAGGCTCAACCTAGCTATAGCAGGGGTCAGTGAGGTGAAATGGAGAAAAAAGGATTCCTCGTCAGACGAGTATAGGGTACTATCAACAGCAGCAGAAAATGGTATAACGGGAGTAGGATTCGCTATGGATAGGGAGGTAGGGCAGAGAGTGTGTTACTGTGAACAATTTGAAACTTCTTTATTAAATATTTTACTGTAACTGCTGAGTGAAATAATTGAATGCAAGTGAACCTACCTTCTCTTTACTTATTATTACCATGTCAACACTGATCCACAATATTCTAGCGCAATGCAATCTGGCTGTTCAAAAAAAGGAAATGCAGTTTTACAGATTTCCTTTTTCTGACGGACACACGTCCAGATCGTCCGCTCATAGTAACCTCTCAAACTCTGGCATCTCTCTCGTCACATCCACCAGTGCTGGCGGCTCACCTCCAACTGCCCAACACTATGCGCTGTTCTCATCCAACTGCCCAACACTACACCAACGAATAATCCAACAATGAGTCCAACCAGCCACAGAGTGTCTTACAAAGAAAGGGCAGAGATCCAATGCAAAGCGCTACGCAGCGCTGCCAACACACAAGCAGCCCACATACGTAGCTCCCCTGCTCCCCACAAAAAGTTTTACTATTTATTTTGGGCAGTAGCCAGGATCAATTTGTTAAAATGTTTTCATATAACAATATCAAGTAGATCAAATGCGCACAATTATTAATGCACTGTTGGTCAAAAGAAAATATTGTCCTCACAATCCATAAAGACATTCCTAATCATATAACAGAGTAGTAGTCTATCACAGTTTTATGTACAAAGTCTGAGCAGCAAAAGAAAATGCACACACAAGTAGTGGATCTCCATGCAGTCTTGAAGAAGTGTTGTTCTTCCAATGGAAACACAGTACTGCCTCTTGACATGAAGATTGGTAATGGGCCGCAACACAGCAAAACCACAGCAGAGTCAGTCGAAGTCTTGAAGAATATTGGTAGAATTAGTAGGTCACCACAGAGCAGACCTACAGTATTTCTTGTAGAGATTATGGTAGTTGTGGGCCACCAAGGGTGCCGACCCACTGTAGTCCTTGTAGAGATTATGGTAGTAGTGGGTCACAAGGGTACAGACACACTGTAGTCCTTGTAGAGATGGCCAGCAGCCATCCATTGCGACTGTGCGGGTGCACAATCACAATTGAAGAGTCTTCCGGATAATAAAGCAAGTCCATAAACCACCACTTGTGCACTAACTAATTGTTTGCAATGTCCTTAGAACCAGCAATGTTGTTAACCAGTCCCTTGCTGAATTATCAACACATGTCCAAACACTAACACAGTCATTTAGTCTCAGAGATTTTACACATACAGTATGACCAACAGAAATGTGTGCAGTAAAATGAATCCCTACTATTTACTTAATTTGAAGAACTGGTGTCTATACAATTTGCAGTTTTATAGCATAAGAATACAATTACAATGGTACAGAAAACATCATTGAAGAACATGATAATACAGATAACATTTATAGTAATACAGGCTTTACAAAGGTATAGAAAGAAGCATATACATGAGTATTCCAGGAATTGTGACATAAGTGAATAAATAAAACATGAAAATATTCATTGAAATATTAACTTGACACATGAGCATTAAAAGAAAACAGAACAGAATAAATAATGTCAAAACATCTTTCCAAAGTAAAGAATATATTAGATTTGAGGATAACAGTTTCCTCATCATAGTAAATGCAGCTTAGTACTAGAAGAGAAAATTCAATTAATCTTATCAGGTAAATACACAGAGACAGGAAGAACACAGATACACAAGGGTACACATAATAAACATAGCGGAATAACACAAAAGGAAAGGACAGGGTTTATTTTCAGTGTAACATTTGGTACTGCAGTCCAACTAAAACTTCATTCCACAGATCTTCCTCTTATTACAGCGTTTGTTCCCACAAAAAAATCCTATCTAAGCATGCTTTCTGTATTTTCCATTATCTTAATTCATAATTTATTTTCCATTAGCTTTCCTCATCATTTATTTACCATTATCTTATCTCATCATTTGTTTCCAAGTAAATCCTACCTAAACCTGTTGTCCCTAAACCCTACTTTCATATGTTCATCTCCTCTTTCAAAATTAATTGTTCCTCAATATACAATACTATTTTGGGCAAACTTTTTTTATAGCTTCTCAATATATTTCTTTCCAATTCATCACAGTTCATTCTCTCATATTGCCTACCCCCTCTTAAGCTAACTTAAATCTACTGAGCTCAGATACATAAACTAGAGAACAAGGCAATGCAATGACAAAAAAATGCAAATTGGCAAAGCAACAGCAGTATGTCTAAATTAGCAAAGCAAATGCAACATTACAACTAATATAAGGCAATATGCAGCAAACAAGAAAAATAAATTGGTGGCAACTGGCTTATAAGAGAAGTACAAAGTAACATTCAGTAGGACAATATCTGGCAAATAGTACCAGAAAATGCAATAACTTATACTTAAACACGACAAAGCACAAGCAGAAAAATATTACAGTTAAGACAGCGATGCAGATAAGGGAATGTCTATTTACAACTTAATGCCTACGTCACATCTTAATACTAAGTGATGCACCACAACAATCTATTCTACCAAAAAAAATTACCAATTATATATACAGCTTCTGTTAGCAATCACTTCTCCTTCTCATGCTTCTTTCGTTTCCTAGTGCTCCTTTTTTTTAAAGAATGTATATCCTAAAATTATCATTTAATAAATCTGTAGACAGAAAGACGTTAGTATAAGTATTAAATTTTATTTTATAAAACCAATGCTAAAGCGCAACTAGAAACTAGGTATTAAATAAAATAAACATATATGTACAAGGCAAAGCATGAAAATGTCATTCAATAGTCATATAGCATTTTATAAGTCAGTAAAAGTTCTCTCAACTCCCCTAGAAGGACACTTGTCATAATCAGGTGTGCAGACATAAAAATATTTCTAATCACTTCATAAGCATTTCAGTAAATAGCACAAAGTACAAGCTCCACAGTGTAATCATATATTTCCAAATAATAGCGTGTCGTGTTTGTGATGCGTTCTGCAAAGAAATGTCAATAACGAGGTCAACAGCCTCTCTTTTCTACAACCATGTGAGCGCTTGTGAAAGTGCAGGTAGCTTCAAAGCAGCTAAAGCGGCACAAGGAAAGTTAAAAGTCCACAAAACAATAAGTATATTTCAATGCAGGTAGTGCACAGCCCAGTGTAGCATTACATCAAGGTCACACACACAGAACAATGACAACTTAATACCAATAAAAAAATTTCACAGCTTGAAAATTTATGTTAGAAGTGTATAGAAACGAAAGCTCATGAATAACAGTGTCAAATCTCTTGTAGTATCACAGTGGTTCCTAAAGTAAATGCAAGAAGTTCCCAAAATGCAGAAAAACTACAATTTTAAAAGTGTGAAGTAGTCCAAGTGTGTAATTACGTAAATATGTGTCACTGACATAGTAAAAAATGTGTTTGTCTCTTTCAGTTAAATGATCCGATAGCTGTGTAATTCTGTGTTAGAGAAATATGGTACCGAAGTCTAAAACTGTATAAGCAAATACCATATTAGCTAGTGCTCCTTGCGCTTGCCATACAAATGGAACACAAAGTAAGTGTGTACCCTCCTGAGGATTGATGTAATTATACCCTCAGATTTATAGATTAAACTGCAGAATGAAATGTATCGCCGAAAATATTCTCTGTATCATAGTAATTCTAAAATATTTCGAATATATTCCAACTACGAAAGATAATCACTCAAATGCGTGCCATGTAACACTAAACTGTGCATCTTGCTGTAAGATAATTTCTGTCATTGGTTAATGGCGCCAAGTGTCTTAGTTATCGTCATTCAAAAGCAAAGTTCTCCAGAAGTCAATGTAATTACCTTGTCATATACAAAAGTAAAATGCTATGCGTATAGATAGCATAGCTATTACGTACATTACTGGACCAAGAAAGTACTGCGCTGTAACATGTTGTTGTGTTACAAAAAATACCTATCTCATTGTAGCTATGTCACAGAAGTCATTACCAAAATATGTTTTACTTTCCAGAAGAACACAGGAAAACTGTGCAGACACAAAACAAATACAGCGCAAAAATAATAATGAAAACAGTCACTCATTAGTAGCGTCGTAGTATAATCGTGTAGCCGTCAAACAAACCAAATACTGTGTCGACTGCAACGTATCAGGATGTACTTTAAATACAAAATGTCTTTTCAAGTAAGCCAAAATGTTGCAGTAAAACCTCATTATCAGTACATGCTCCAAGTATATAAGCCTTATAGTCGTATGTAATCCTGCAACCAACAAGCAAAATGTACACACACTGAGACTGTGTCATCTGTTCCCTATAAAAATGCACTCATAAAATTACTGTGTTAATAAGTTCCATAGGTTCTTGACTGGATAGTTGACTTCAAAACATTGTTGCATGTTAACAGTTTCTAAGCGTGAAAAAGCGTAATAGTAATGTGAAGTAAAAAAAAATTATAGCAAAGACTAAGTTAGAAAGCAAATTATCTCTCAATAAACGGTTTTACATGAGAAATGTGGTGTAATACTTTACTTTTCTTGGTACGCATAGTGTCAACTTCAAACCAGTTATCATGCGGTATACATCGAAAAAGAATACTGACATTTTTCTCAAGGTTAGCTTCTGTTATTTTTCTCAGGGCCAGCTGGCACACGTGGCTGCCTGTGGTGCGAGTCATTGTCTATTATCTCTTTGCTGTCGCGCATTGTTACTGGGATTTGGGGATCTAACTTCTAGAATTTCAACTTGTTCAACTTGTCGAGAGGGCCCTGCCCTATTTGAAACCCGCAAGTTCTGATTAAATTCAGGTCTGTCGTCATGATTATATCGTCTGTCATCATGTCGGTAGTTTCTGTAGTTTCTTTCTTGTCGGTTAAGTGGTGGAGAATTTCTCCTGGAATCGTAACTGTGAGATGGGCTGTTGCGTCTGAAGTCATTTTATCTCTGTTGATAATAATTATTCTGGTTCCCATATTGTCTGTTTCTGCAATTTTCTCTGTCATATTCATTACCTCTCTCTGTAACTATTGTTATTCTTCCAACGATTATCGTACAGGAGGTGTCTATTTTGGGCACGATTTGCGTTATAAAAGTAGTCTTGTCGTGTCTGGTAACTATTTCTGTCGTCACGGAATTGTGACGGATGTGACTTTTAATTGTTGTTTTCCTGTTTTCACATCCCACGACAGTCTGTGTCGACTACCAATTCCTGTAAAAGTCCCTGAAAAGCTTCGATGTCGTCTTTACAACGCCCTGCCAAAATAATATGTCTTAAATGTTCAGGCAATTTAATTAAGCAAATGCGGATGAGTTCTGAGGAGCTGTACAGGCTTGAAAAATACTGATTTTTGTGCAACATATCTTCAAAATATTTTACCGGGCTGGAGAATTCAGACTGTTCAAAATGTTTCATCATTATAATGCTGTGTTTTACTCTATCTTGAGTAGCCTGTGACCAATATGCAGAAACGAAGGCATGATAGAAATATCCTTCACTGTGACAGTCACGAACGACCGATCGCATTCTTACTGCTGGTTCATTTTCTAGATGGCCACACATAAATTCTAATCTGTGCTCCAATGACTAATTAGGAGGAAAGCAATGAGCAACGTGATGAAGCCAAGCTTGTGGATGTATATCATTACCGGAAATCTTGAATGTTTTAAATTTATGTGTAGTGATGAAGAGTTTATAGCCAAAATCTTCGTGTCGGTGAGTTGCAAATCGGTCATTGTTACATCGTGTCAGCGGTTCCGTCTCAAGATTCGGTGCACGTTGCCAACTCCTTTCAAAAACTGCAAAATACCCTGTGTTGTTACTTTGTGACTTTTCCTTATTTCTGAATCCCTTTTCCCGTGTCAGAGCGTGAGTGCCCTCTGAAATATGTAATTCTTGTATTACATGAGCCAACTGATCTTGTACTTCCTGCATTTCTCTTTTGTACTATTATTGATTTGTTTCTGATTTTGTTTGAATTTCCTAATTTGCTCGTATCGTTCTGTGTCAATAAAGGTTACTGGTCTTGTGTCATTCAGATCATCATCTACTTCGTAGACAAATTAGTTAGCTTATCTGAAAGTTCTACTACTTTTTCCGATAATTTACTGATTTCTGTTTTACTGAACCAAGTTTCAGAGTGTCCGTTTGTTTTGAAATCGTATCTACTGTGTCCTTTAGGTTTTCCTGATTTTGTATAAGTTGCATAACTGTATTGGTAGATGTTACTGAGTCAGTTTTAGCCTGCAAGGTATCGTGATTTTCGTGAACAATAGTCTGCAGTTCTTTTATGACTGCTTCATGATTCTGTAATGCGTTTTCATGATGCAAAAGAATAGGGTGAAAATGTCACAAATTTGTGTTTTTACATCTTCAGAAATTTTTTGACATTTTGATTCGATTTTAAGCAACTCAGCAGTTAAACCTCAACGTGTTTGTTCGAGTGTTTCCTTAATTTTTTTCTGATTTTGTTCCATTTGTTGCATTAATTGTAATAACAATATATTAGCGTCTGGAACATGTTCCTTTGTGTTTTTCAGCAGTGCATTTGCACTGGCAACATTCGCATTTTCAAATGCAGAGAATGAGTCTTGACTTAATTAAGAAAACGGTTAGGTCGCAAAAAATGAATCTACAGTATTTACAAGATTTTGTTCTGTCATTTCGCATTCTTGAAGCGAGCTATTGCTGACCGATCAATCGACAATACTACTTTGTTCACTGATTGTTTCACTGTCTACACCATTATTTACTGCATGGTCCATTTCCCTGTGCACAATTAACATTATTTTAGACATTTTTCACTTCATCACAAGGTAGTGCCGACACGCTAAGCTCATCATCACAATCATTTCTCAATTTACTTTGTAGCCTAGTGTTGCACTTTTCACTCGCCATGATTATCAGAGAATTTCACACCATAACACAGAAAAACACAATTTGAAGAGCAAAAATAACATTGAAAATAATATATATCTAATTAACTGCAAAAGCGACTGCAAAATACTTATCGCAAATCCACATGCAGGCCACAACTGCTGTGCTCATTTCAATATTGTACAACAATGAAAAACTACAAATATAAAGGAAATTCTCTATAAAATTATGCATTAGCAGTAATAATAACTAATTTCTAATCATGTGCTAATTATTCAAAATACCAGAAAAATCAGAAGATTCCAATGAGGTATCCTGGCAGGGTCGCCAGATGAAACTTCTTTATTAAATAGCTGGCCGGAGTGGCCTTGCGGTTCTGGGCGCTACAGTCTGAAGCCGAGCGACCGCTACGGTCGCAGGTTCGAATCCTGCCTCGGGCATGGATGTGTGTGATGTCCTTAGGTTAGTTAGGTTTAATTAGTTCTAAGTTCTAGGCGATTGATGACCTCAGCAGTTAAGTCGCATAATGCTCAGAGCCATTTGAACCATTTTTTATTAAATATTTTACTTAAACTGCTGAGTGAAATTGAATACAAGTGCACCTACTTTCTCTATACTTATTCTTATCCTGTCAACACTGACCCATAATGTTCTAGCACAACGCAATCTGACTGCTAAAAAAAAGGATAACCCAACTTCAAATAATGAATTCAAAAGAATGGACCTGACTAAATAGAAAACTTAACAATAACCTATATATTTCGTTAAGCACTTACCTCACAAAAATCTTCATTACGTGAACTACTGCAATACAGAGAGTGTCAATACTGCCAGCTAAATAAAAGATTCAAAACTACTGAAGGCACCAACTACTGATAGGCATAGTTAGCAAATGAAAGATTTTAATAGAGAACACACAATGTATTTACCTTAATATTGTTCAAAAATTATATATATAGTCGTGACATCCAGTTTTACAAATTTCCTGTTTCTGACGGACACATGTCCAGATCGTCTGCTCATAGTAACCTCTCAAAACTCTGGCATCTCTCTCCCCACATCCACCACTGCTGGTGGCTCACCTCCAACTGCCCAAAGCTACGCACTGTTCACATCCAACAGCCCAATACTACACTAACGAATAATCCAACAATGAGTCCAACCAGCCACAGAGTCTCTTACAAAGAAAGCGCACTCAGAGATCGAATACAAACGGCTACACAGCGCTGCCAACACAGAAGCAGCCCACTTACAAATTTAGTGATAGGGTTGGTCTTGTCAGAATCGACAGCAGGCCAACACTGACACGCAAGCTGAAGAGGTAGAGAAAGTATACAAGGATACTGAAAGGGTAATGCAGTACATAAAGGGAGATGAAAATCAAATAGTCATAGGGACTGCAATGCAGTTGTAGCGGAAGGAGTAGAAGAAATGGTTACAGGACGATACGGGTTTGAGTCAAGTGATGAGAGAGGAGGAAGACTAATCGAGTTCTGTAATAAATTTCAGCTAGTAATGGAGAATATTCTGTTCAAGACTCACAAGAGGAGGCGGAATACTTGGAAAAGACTGGGTGATAAAAGAAGATTTCAGTTGGATTACATCATGGCCACACAGAGATTCCGAAGTCAGATATTGAATTGTAAGGCGTACCCAGGAGCAGATACACACTCTGACCACAATCAAGACTGAAGTTCTAGAGATTACTCAGGAAGAATCAATACGCAAAGAAGTGGAATACAGAAGTACTAAGGGATGACGAGACACACTTGAAGTTCTCTAAAGTTATAGATACAGCAGTAGGCAGTACAGTTGAAGAAGAATGGGCATCTCTGAAAAGGCTAATCAAAGATGTTGGAAAGATAAACATAAGTACAAAGAAGATAACTGTGAAGGAACCATGGATAACAGAAGAAATACTTCAGTTGATCCATGAAAGAAGGAAATACAAAAGTACTCAGGGAAATTCAGGAATACAGAAACACAAGTCACTGAGAAGTGAAATAAATAGAAAGTGCAGGAAAGCTAAAACAAAATGACTGCATGTAAAATGTGAAGAAATTGAAAAAGAAATGATTGTCGGAAGGACAGACTCAGCGTTTAGGAAAGTCAAAACAACCCTCGGTGACCTTAAAAGCAAGTGTGGTAGCATTAAAAGTGCAACGGGAATTCCATTGGTAAATGGAGATGAGAGAGCGGATAGGTGATAAGAGTACACAGAAGGCCTGTATGAGTGGGAAGATTTATCGGATGTGATAGAAGAACAAACAGGAGTCGATTTAGAAGATATTGTGTTGATTCTCAGAATTTGAGAGAGCTTTGGAGGACCTAAGGTCAAATAAGGCAGAACGATAGACAAGATTCCATCAGAATTTCTAAAATCATTGGGGGAAGTGGCAACAAAACGACTATTCACGTAGGTGTGTAGAATGTATGAGTCTGGCGACACGCCATCTGGCTTTCAGAAAAGTATTGTCCACACAATTCCGAAGATTGCTAGAGCTGACAAGTGTGAGAATTATCGTATAATCAGCTGAACAGCTCATGCATCCACGTTCATGGCAAAGAAAATTGAGGATGTGCTAGATGACGATCAGTTTGGCCTTAGGAAAGGTAAAGGCATCCGAGAGGCAATTCTGACGTTGGGGCTGATAATGGAGGCAAGACTAAAGAAAAATCAAGCCACATTCACAGGATATGTCGACATAGAAAAAGCGTTCGACAATGTAAAATGGTGCAAGATGTTAGAAATTCTGGGAAGAATAGGTATAAGCTACAGGGAGGGACAGGTAATATACAATACGTACAAGAGCCAAGTGGGAATAATAAGAGTGGACGACCAAGAACGAAGTGCTTTTTTCCCCTACTGTTCAATGTGTACATCAAAGAAGCATTAATGGAAATAAAAGAAAGGTTCAGAAGTGGAATTAAAATTCAAGGTGAAAGGGTATCAATGATACGATTCATTGATGACATTGCTAGCCTGAGTGAAAGTGAAGGAGAATTACATGACCTGCTGAATGGAATGAACAGTCTAATAAGTAGAGAATATGGATTGAGGATCAATAGAAAAAAGACGACAGTAATGAGAAGTATCAGAAATGAGAACAGCGAGAAACTTAACATCAGGATCGATGGTCACGAAGTAGATGAATTTAAGGAATTCTACTACCTATGAAGCAAAATAAGCAATGACAGACAGAGCAAAGAGGACATCAAAAGCAAACTAGAACAGCCAAAAAGGTCATTCTTGCCCTAGATAAGTCTACTGCTATCAAACATATGCCTCAATTTGAGGAAGATATTACTGGGAATGTAGGTTTGGAGAACAGCATTATATGGTAGTGAAACATGGACTGTTGGAAAACCGGAATAGGAGAGAATCGAAGCGTGCGTTGAAAATTAGATCGACTGCTAAGGTAAGCAATGAGGAGGTTCCGCGCAGAATCGGAGAGAAAAGTAATATGGCGGCGAAGACTGACAAGGAGAAGGGACAGATCGATAGAACATTTATTAAGACATCAAGGAATAACTTCCATGGTGCTAGAGGGAGCTGTAGAGGAAAACAGAAAGTAGAGTACATCAAGCAAATAATTGAGGACGTAGGTTGCAAGTGCTACTCTGAGATTTAAGTGTTTGCCGGCCGGAGTGGCCGTGCGGTTCTAGGCGCTACAGTCTAGAACCGAGCGACCGCTACGGTCGCAGGTTCGAATCCTGCCTCGGGCATTGATGTGTGTGATGTCCTTAGGTTAGTTAGGTTTAATTTGTTCTAAGTTCTAGGCGACTGATGACCTCAGAAGTTAAGTCGCATAGTGCTCAGAGCCATTTGAACCATTTAAGTGTTGGCACAGGAAAAGAATTCACGGCGGGTCGCGTCAAACCAGTCACAAGACTGAAAAATCAAAGAAATATGTACTGTCTTTTCCCAGAACCCTTCCAAACATCTAAGTGTTCCATCCGCCTTTAACAGTACTGATTTTTCTTGATCGTTCTTATCATATCCCCTGTCAGTATTAAATCTAAAGAAAATTTGACGGGTTCAAGATGTCCACTAGGGTTCCCTCCATCTCTCTCTCTGTCTGTCTCCCTCCCTCTCTCTCTCTCTCTTTGTTATCGGCACTATGTTACATTTGCTTACATTTAACATTCAATACACAAAGTGAAATTTTCTCAATCTTTCTTCAATTACCTACAATCTTCCTGTGACGATATCTGCGTGCACACAATAGCACCGTTAGCGAACAGGACATACAGTGCTAATGACGGTATATGACCATTCTTTATACTGAGAACGTCAGAGGACTTCAAATGGCTCTGAGCACTATGGGACTTAACATCTATGGTCATCAGTCGTCAGAGGACTGTGTTGCGTTCGACTCCTCTTCCGGAATATCACCTCGCACCGTTACAGAAGTATACGCTCTCAGCCTAATTCAAATGGCTTTTTATGAGTTTAAGCTGGCAGGCATTTTCCGATACGAAAACCTTATTTTAGGTCGAAAATTGAGAGCACATTGCAGTTGTTGATTTACAATAACCATTTAAGTGACAAAATGTTTTATCCAGCATAACAGTGAAATACGTGCCAGCATGTACTCTTTGGGAATAGTAAGCAATAAGACTGTTCAGGTTATGTCGACTTCTGTTAGTTAACATACACTCTTACGAGAAAGGTGTATCACAAAGGACTAGGATCCACAACCAACTATAGACTTTGAACATAAATCCACATTTGCAGCCACTTGAATATCAGAGCCCGTTTCACGATGGCCATGAATTGCTTTTACAAATACAGGCGAAACGTCTACCCTACCTCCTGCCTCTGCGCTCGATGTTACTCCCACTGGTGCACTTGACGCTGCGTTACGCAGACTGACATCAGTTAACTGAATTAGCGTTTGAAACAGCAGAAGTAGTAGCTGCATCTTGTAAATCAGAGCCTCATGCAAATTCTGATCGTCTGTAACCTCTTTCCAGTAGTTCATTACACGATCAGCCAGAACTTTATCTGCCATGGAAGTACGCTACCACCATAAAGCCATCCTTGGAGATCTAGGAGAAATATTCAAGAATATTAGTATGATACCTCTAGCTATAAAGCCCAATGAAAGATGAGTAAATAGCATGTCTGTTTCTTTGAAATGCGGTCCATAAACTGTTTTCTTCATGTAGCATATTTTCGTTAATCATTCTGCATGTGCACATTCAACGGAAGTACCGTAATTTATACTGTCTGACTGGCTAACACTTTCGAAAGAACTGTGGAAGCAATATTATCCACAGTGTTCATTCTTCATTAGAAGAAGCATTTCAAAGCATGTAGCCAGCGAAACTATGTTACTAGTGGTGGGCAGGAAATCGCGTATCTGTTAGAAATCACAGCGACTGAGAAGTCACAGATATCACAGTAGCAACTTTACAGAATCTAACTGCGATTTCAGTCACAGTTAGCAGTCGCAAGTAGTATTTCACATTCAAAGACGTGAGCCATCTATTGGTCAAATTTAGCACTGCTTTCTGCGATTTCAGTGACAAGTCGCAACTAAGAGTCGCAAGTAGCATCTAAACAGCGCGGTTAACAGTGGCATCTGTTGGCCAAAGTTCGTACTACGTCCATCTCTGCGGTACGCTATGGAGTCCAACTGCGATTTCCGTGACAAGTCGCAACTAAGAGTCGCAAGTAGCAACTAGAAAGCGCGGTTAACAGTGCCATCTGTGGGTCAAAGTTCGTACTACGCCCATCTCTGCGATACACTATTGAGTCCAACTGCGATTTCCGTGGCAAGTCGCAACTAAGAGTCGCAAGTAGCAACTAAATAGTGCAGTTAGCACTGCCATCTGTTGAGCAAAGTTCATACTACGCTATTCGCTACCGAGTCAAACTGCGATTTCTGTGACAAATCGCAACTAAGAGTCGCAAGTAGCAACTAAAAAGCGCAGTTAACATACTTTTCCTAGTGCCATCTGTTGACCGACGGACGTACTTCGTAATGAGAGCCTTTTGCCTCACGAGATCGATGTGCTATGTGTGCATATGAAGGGCTTATTTCAATAGTGGTACAGTCCATTTTTGTTCATTTTGAGATACAGAGTCGTAAAGTTAAATGAGCGCTGAAAAATCTGCAGTTGAGATACCAGAAATATTCAAGCATATGGCTTCTTGCTAGAGACGAACCTTTATTTATGTTTGCTTGGATCATTAATTTCAGAAGCATTATAGACAGAAAAGTGGAGGTAATGGACTTGTACCACTATTGAAATAAGCCTTTCATATTATATGACGACATGCACATTCAGCATCAGTTATGGTTGGTCAAATACTGCTGTGACTCTGAATGTATTATATTAATAAGAAGCAACATTGCCTTTTTCTCCTGAAAATATCAAGTAACGTAACAAATGTGTTTGATTCTGCTTCCAATATGACAGTTTTCGTTAATACTCCACATGCCTACAGGACTTTGCAATGTTAACACAGCAGAACTCAGACATCTCTATAAGTGTAGTGAAATGAAAACAGTCATATGAATGCCTCACTTTTGTTCCGACACAGTTCAAGACTCGGGAGAAAAGTTTTACACCTGGTGTTCTACATGGCAACTTCACACACAAGTAATGCACTTAAGCTATTCCCGATTTAACTGGAAGATCTGTACTTCCCACTTTCACAACAAAAGCCTCAAAATGCATATTGTAGACTTCGGGATATGTTACGGGTCAGTGTCACACCAAGATTGTGGAGAAAGGGGGGGGGGGGGGGGGGCGGCATGTCACTCTCCAACAAGTGTTTACCAATAAGTAAGTGGCGGAAAATTACGGGTATTCGACGGCTTAACATGTGGAAAATGAGATTTTTATTATTCACTCACTGTATTTAACATTTATTATGCCTTTAAAATCGCACAACAACTTCAATAAAACACAGTTTAATCATTCACACACTTATTTCACAATTATTTCACTTTTAAACAGCAAATCCTCTAAGAGCTGTCTTGAATCTTCACGAATTTCTCTCAACAGCCTTGATGTGGATAGATACGTACAGCAACCAGTAATCAGAGTCAGAACTGTGTCTGCAAAAACACAAGGATTATTAAACAATTTTTGCTGTCACTAATTACTAGCAATATAATTGACAGAGTAGATTGCTAATATTTGCTATAATGAATGTCACATTTTCAAGAACGATCTCACTGAAGTAATTAAGTCCATCGAAAAGCTTAGAAACTAACCTCTCGTCTGACGAAAACGGTCTAAAGACGCAGTGGCAATTTCTTCAGATCTGTTGACAATGATATTTTGAGTTATCACTTTACTGAGTGACTGAAATGTAGTTCAAGTGCCTGTGAATATGTTAGAATTCATTTTCTAAACACGAACTATTACGGTACTATACGGCTACTTACATATTAATTACACTATTAACATTTTCACAGTTGTTTCTTTAATACAAAATTAAAGCCAACGGAAGAAAAAACGTAAAACATACTTGCCAATGACAGGTTTGTTGCGATGCAATTTTCTTTGTTGACAGATGTAACTTTTTCATATGGTGGTAAGTCGCAGAAATCGCAGGAGTCACAGAAATCGCAGAAGTAGCAGAAATCGCAGTGGCGGAGGGATACACGACCTATGTTCCTTAACTGCGACAAATCGCAGTTAAGAATAACAGATACTGAAAAGTAGCATTCACTGAAATCACTGATATCGGAAAATCGCAGTTTAGCCCATCACTATATGCTACTAAGAACTGAGTTCACAACAATCCTCTTGCTTACATGTACGACGCGGAATTAAATTCACTATTAATATGCTCACTAACGACTCCTGCAGATTTTGTGATTTGGGAGATGTTACTACACTTTCGAGGTGTGGCGGTGGGAGAGTGCAACCAATTTATTTGAGGCAGCGAAAGAAGCGACTGCGAGAATAAACTCTGTGTAGGCGACGCTGCTATTGGTTGATATAGCATCCTTGACCCTAGATCGCTGATATGTTACGACTGCTTGAGATATTGGAATAGAAAGACGTATTGTAGGAGCGGATCCAATTGTATTGTTGAACGGAAGCCATTATGGAATTAGTCAGAGAATTATGTTTATTTAAACGCTGAGGCGTTGTGGATAGAAATACGAAAGTGGTTGTTTTGTTAAAGAGTACTAACGTATAAATAAATTTTTATTCAAAGGTGAGCAATTTCTTTTAACAACTTTGGAAATTTGTGCTTCATGTCTACATATACGCATTATTATATATTCGTCTCAGCGGCTTTATGAGTATTAATTCCAGCCTGCACGCGTTCCGGTTCCGTCGCAATAGGCCATCTTTGCACAGGAACTGTAATTTATTAATATTTTCTCCCCCCCCCCCCCCCCTCCAAACTGAGACGACTGCATTTGTACATCTGAGACTTTGCTGCGAATGCAGGTGGCCACGCATGTCTAACTTGAGAAATAAAAAAGCTTTTCAGGAGAGCGGCGTGCAATATCAGCGGTGCAGAGTGCAGAGACTACAGCTTCGTATACGAGGTGTGGCTAGAAAAAAACCGGACTAGTACTGGTGAAACAATAAAACGAATGCAATAAGGCTGAAAGTCGCGTGGCCTGTCACGTGACTCTCGCTCCGCCTACTGCTCGAGTTTCATCTGCCTCCTGCACTCAGTCTGCCCGTGGTGTCTGTTTTAAGTAGTTGACGTTTTGTCTGTGCGTCGGAAAATGTTGAGTGTACAGAAAGAACAGCGTGTTAACATCAAATTTTGTTTCAGACTAGGAAAATCTGCAAGTGAAACGTTTGTAATGTTACAACAAGTGTACGGCGATGATTGTTTATCGCGAACACAAGTGTTTGAGTGGTTTAAACGATTTAAAGATGGCCGCGAAGACACCAGTGATGACACTCGCACTGGCAGACCATTGTCAGCAAAAACTGATGCAAACATTGGAAAAATCGGTAAACTTGTTCGACACTTTCCTTGTCAACTCCTGTTAACTCAGACACTGCTCTGATTGTTAAACGGCGATCTTGTCGAACAAGTTTACCGATTTTTTCAATGTTTGCATCAGTTTTTGCTGACAATGGTCTGCCAGTGCGAGTGTCATCACTGGTGTCTTCGCGGCCATCTTTAAATCGTTTAAACCACTCAAACACTTGTGTTCGCGATAAACAATCATCGCCGTACACTTGTTGTAACATTACAAACGTTTCACTTGCAGATTTTCCTAGTTTGAAACAAAATTTGATGTTAACACGCTGTTCTTTCTGTACACTCAACATTTTCCGACGCACAGACAAAACGTCAACTACTTAAAACAGACGCCACGGGCAGACTGAGTGCAGGAGGCAGATGAAACTCGAGCAGTAGGCGGAGCGAGAGTCACGTGACAGGCCACGCGACTTTCAGCCTTATTGCATTCGTTTTATTGTTTCACCAGTACTAGTTCGGTTTTTTTCTAGCCACACCTCGTAGCTACCATTTGATCATTACGACGACTGTACGAACCTACATCATATAGGTAAACTTATTAAACTTAGGCATTGCTGGACGGTCCTGGAAGCTTAGATCCATTTAAAGGCACTCATAATTAAAGGGAAAAACTTCTTCGTATTGGACATTAACATTTAACTTAACATTCAAGTAACATTCATTCCAACTTTAACATTTCAAGTTTAACATTCATTGAAGTAAATCGCAATTTACATTTCTCTCCCTTTATTTTTCTGTCATTACGTAAAAAGCAGATGGACTACAGTTTTGAGCGTTTGGTGAGCTCTCGAACGTTCGGGGTGTCTTCACCGTGCTCTGGACCAACCCGGACGGCAGTGAAGAGAATATCGACGTGTCGCCGCTTCCGAAGTTGGAGAAGACACTCAGTCCTAACATACTGTCAGGAAACCGAACCCATGTCCGCCCAGCGATTACTCCTGGAAGTCAAACGCCATTGCCCTTGACTTAGTCAAGAATTGATTGGCATTCACTGCGGAAGCAGACACCTGAGGAGACGAGCTTCGAGACGGCTGATGAGTTGACATAACTGAGCCGTGGCGGATCCAGTTCATTTTATCTTCGTCTTTCCGGTACTGTCTTTCACTGTCCCCCCGATAGGCGGTGCAGATTTAGTTTGCAGTTTTCGTAGATGATCATTGGCTCAGAGAGTTTGACATAGGCCGGTGGTGGGTTGTGAGGTGAGAATAGGCAGGAGGGTCACAGCGGTAGGGTATCGCAAGTGGATTTTCGCGCACAACGGTTCTTTCGGCCGTTAGTTCTGCTTGTGCCGAGATCGACTTGTCACTCCTTTGGTAGTGGGAGTCATATTGCTGTATCGACGGTGTCTTCCTACGGTTTTCAGTAGATCTGCACTTCCATGTTTGCCCAGGCTCCGCGGACCTCCAGTTTTACCCTCACCTTTTCTGCTTAGACAAGGAAAATTACTGGAAAATTTTTCCGTCAATATGGCTCCCGCTCTGATATCTGTGCCTCTACTTTAACTTATTGTGTTCTACTTCTTCATTTATTTCATTGGTGAAAATTTTGGATATAAATTAATGATTATCCATGTGCCGGGAGCCGCTCGGGGTAGCCGCACGGTCTAGGGCTCTATGATAGACAGAAATGTGCTTTAGGGAGATTCAGCAGCCCAAGACAACCTAAAATGCTGGAGGACAATTTTAGAAGAACTAGGGGAAACACCAAAGCATCCAAAGCCCAAAATGAGTAGGGGACAAACGGACATGTGAGTTATCATCTGTCGAGGATTCCGAAAGTTCTATTTCCCTTCTCTCGACGAATGATGAAGGCAGTGCAGATGAGGAATGCATCCACTATTCTGTCCCATGCTGAGAAGATAAATCTGGAGAATATTGGATAAGGTGTCTAGGACGTTTGCTTTGGCTACATGAACTACATGCTGGGACTGAGAAACATGGCTGGAAGACTTACAAACGAGAAAATTGCAAATGATAGCCCCAGTGTAATTATAAGTGTATCATTATTGTAATCAAATTGGAATATCTCAACATTACTTCTTGTACTTTTTGTAAAAAAAAAATATTCCTATGGGTCTGCAGTCTTGAATTTATCAAATAGCCCTATCCGAAATTAAGAACCACACTATCTGAAATTGTGCACACTTTTAGTACACTCTCCAAAATGCGCAAGTTTCTTTGACATGAATTATTAAATAAAATATGTTGACTTTGGCTATGAAGGGTCATATATAACCAATATCTATTATGTTTTACATACGTCAGTCATATTCGGGAGCTTTCAGCTGATTTTTAACCAACCATAATTTTAGATTTTCTTATTTATCCGAAAATAGGGCAGGATAATATGCCAAACAAGACCTAATACAGGGTTTGATGATAAATAACAACATTTATGAGACAGAATACTCTTGGACAAAGGTACTGCTACTTTAGCCAGAATGGACAGAACGGCGAAGTATGATGTCCCAGTTCTGATTTGTAATCTGATTTTTAACAACCGAGTCACTGCCCTTTATTACATAAAAGAATTTATAGCATCTGCTGCTACTGCGGTCAGGTTCGTCAAACATTTGTTAGAATGTGCCTTAAGAAAATAACGATTTGTCGTTAGAGAGAACACAGATTATTTTACCTGAGTGTAACTTCCGCATTTCCGTGTTTTTGTATTAAGAGAGGAACTTCGCCATATCCAGTAGCGCTGCATCGCAGTGACGAGTGGACTTGGACTATCATTGTCAGTAACAGACTACAGCTACAGATAGGGTTGCAACACTAAACTAGTAGTTTATTTTTATGTATCGATTTCTTTGCCCTCACAAGATTTTTGCCGTTCGGTCCTGTCTTACATCTGCTTGGAAATAGAACTACAGACATAGTAATAAAAATTTTAACTGTAGCAGAAAAAACATAGTTTATCTATTTTTCCATTTCCTCACCCTGCTGATTTTCTTCCTGGGGGAAGATTTTGTCATGTTTCCCCTCTTTTTCTTGAAAACCTTCGAAGTTATCTATTTTGGTTCCAACTTTTTCTGTGTTTTATATTTCTTCTTTAGGTATTTTCATCTCTTCTAAGACGTCTCAGTACCTTTGATCCATTGATTTTTCTTTTTGGTATTGAAAAGTTGGTAGATTCTTTTAGTTAAACCATAATCCTCCATTCTTTTAATAAGTTCAAAGAAATGGACCCACCTTTCTAATTGTGTCTGGCAGATTGGAAATTTTTTTTGAGATACTTCTTTTTTGCTTCTTAATTTTGAATTTTTTGAGAGACTTCTTTTTCACTTCTTAATTTTTCTGTTTTTCCTACTTTATGTGTAGCAATGCACTCTGCTGCATTGAATGCTTCTGTTCTCATAACTACTTCATTGCGCATAATTTTCACATGAATGGTTACTGATTTTTGGCAGCTTTGTATTAGGTCGCTCTTCTGTCAGTCGGTTTGGAACAAAATTTTGCAATTGATTTTAAACTAACTTCCAGATGAGCTAGAGACTTGATATTATGAACACAGCTCAGAATTGGCTGATAGTATCACAGTGTGGGAATAACAAACATCAGCCTGAAATATGGGAGTGGTTGGGGGGAGGAGGGGGAGGGGGGAGAGTGTAAACGGGACGGCAAAGAAACATAGCGCAGAGCGCCTCCTGTCCAATTCGAGTTCCTGCACGATGGCTATGCTTAGCAGATAGCGTCACAGCCCCTGCAGGCGCAATGTGCGATAGTTACCCGCTGCAGAAAGAGTCTGCAACAACTAATTTGATTTATAGGCGCACCTCTGTAACTCCTGAAACGATTTCTACCAAACTGTACCCTTGCGTCATTGGCACCGTGGAAAAAAATTACCTCGGCAGTGAGACGTCCATTGCACTTCTACAGCTGAGGGTGGAGCTGAAAAGAGATGCTATGAAAGCGTAACCCAGACGCGCTTGGAGCAAACAACCAATTATATTCTACATTATTATTATTATTATTTTGAGTAGTCAGTGTGCTGACTGCTTTGATGCGGCCCGCCACGAAATACTGTCCTGTGTCAACCTTTTCATCTCAGATTAGCAATCGCAACATACATTCTTAATTATTTGCCTGATGTAATCCAGTCTCCGTCTTGCTCTACAGTTTTTTCCCTCTACAGCTCCCTCTAGTACCATGGAGTTATTAACCGATGTCTTAACAGATGTCCTATCATCCTTCACCTTCTTCTTGTCAGTGTTTTCCACATATTCCTCACCTCGCCGATTCTGTGGAGAACCTCGTCATTCCTTCCCTTCTCAGTCCGTCTAATTTTCAACATTCTTCAGCAGCACCACATCTCAAATGCTTAGATTCTCTTCTGTTGCTGTTTTCCCACTGTCCATGTTTTGCTATAACACAGTGTTGTGATCCAAATGTACATTCTCAGAAATATTTCCTCAAATTAAGGCCTGTGTTTCATAGTAGTTGATTTTTCTTGGCCAGGAATGCCCTTATTGTCTGTGCTAGTCTGCTTCTTATGTCGTCCTTACTCCGTCCATCAACGGGCTCTTTTGCTGCCTAGGTAGATAAATTCCTCAACTTCGTTCCCCTTTGTGACTCCTAATTCTAATGTTATGCTTCTAGCTGTTCTCGGTTATGCTACATCTCGTAACTTTCGTCTTCCTTCAATTTACTCTCTATTCATATTCTGTAGTCATTAGATTGTTCATTCCATTCAAGAAATCGTGTAATTCTTCTTTAATTTCACTGAGGATAACAATGCCATCAGCAAATCTCATCATTAACATCCCTTCACCTTGAATTTTAATCCCACTCTCGAACTTTTCTTTTATGTCTGTCATTTCTTCTTCGTTTGTAGACTCAACGGTAGGGGCGAAAGACTTCATCCCTGTCTTACACTCTTTTTAGTCCGAGCATCTCGTTCTCGGCCTTCCAGGCTTATCGTTTCCTCTTGGTTCTAATACACACTTTCCCTATAGCTTACGCCTTTTTTTTTTTTTTTTTTTTAGAATTTCTAATATCTTGCACCATTTTACATCGTCGAAAGCTTTTCCAGGTCGACAAATCCTATGATTTAGTCTTGTTTCCATCAACAACTGTATCGTCAGAACTGTCTCTCTGGTGCCTTCACCTTTCCTAAAGTCAAACTGTTCGTCAGCTGATCCTAAATTTTCTTTTCCATTACTCTATATATAATTCTTGTCAGCAACTTGGATGCAAAACCTATTAAGCTGTTTCTACGATAATTCTCGCACTTGTCAGCTATTGCAGTCTTTGGAATTGTATGATTTTTTCGAAAATCAGATGGTATATCGAAAGACTCATACATTCTACACACCAACGTGAATCATCGCTTTGTTGTCACTTCCTCCAATGATTATAGAAATTCTGATGGAACGCTGTCTATCCCTTTTGCCTCATTCGATCTTAAGTCTTCCAAAGATCTTCCGATTCTAATACTGTATCCCTTATCCCTTATCTCTTCCCTGTCGACTCTTTTTTCTTCTTATATTACATCATCAAACAAGCTGCCCGTCTCATAGATGTCTTCAATGTACTCTTTCCACCAATCCGCTCTCTCCTCTGCTTTTAACAGTGGAATTCCCGTTGCAGTTTTAATCTTATCGCCCTTGTTTTTAATTTCACCGAAGGTTATTTTGATTTTTCTTTACGTTGACTCAATTTTTTCGACAATCATATCTTTTTGATTTCTTCACATTTTTAGCCTTTTCGTCTTAGCTTCCCTGCACTTCCTACTTATTTCATTCCTAAATGCCTTGTTTTCTGTATTCCTAAATTTTTCCCTGAACATTTTTGTACTTCCTTCTTTCATCGATTATCTGAAGTATTTCTTCTGTTACCCATGGTGTCTCCGCAGTTATCTTCTTTATATCTATGTTTTTCTTTCAAACTTCTCTGATTGCAATTTTGAAGATGTCCATTCCTCTGAGCTATTCATTATCGTAGTCTCTGCAGGCAGCCTCATAGAATGTCAAGTTACATCTTTATTCTTTAGTAATTCCGCATACTACGTTTTCACCCATTTTTTTCTTCCTGACTAGGCTATTAAACTTCAGCCTATTCTTTCTCCTTGCTAAATCGTGATCTTAGTCTATATCTACTCATGGGTACGCCTTCGGTCCAATGTCTGATTCTGGAATTTTCTCGTATCTCCCTGCCTTTACCAAATATATTTCCTTCTCTTGTGACTCTTGAACAGAGTATTTGCTATTAGTAGCTGAGATTTATTGCCGAACTCATTTAGTCTTTCCTTCTCTCATTCCTACTATCAAGCCCATATTCTCCTTTAACCGTTCCTTCTACTCCTTCCCCATGACTATTAAGATTTTCTTTAAATGTATTCGCAATTGTGAATGTGGACAATTTTCAGCTGTAGGATGGAATAACGACAGTTAAAATTTGTGCCGAACAGGGACTCGAACCCAGATTTTCCGCTTGTCGTGAGCGATCGCCTTATCATTGTGCTATATGTGCACGACTCATGGCCAAACTCAAACTTCCATATGTTGTCAACCATTCGTCTACAATGTACACTCGTACATCCATTACGCATATTCTCGTACAGGTGAGACATTATACTGGAAAGTCGCTTGCACGGTGACGGAGAATAAATACGATATTGTAGTGACTGTGTTATTCTGAATTACCTTGAAAATTTTCTTTGGACATGCATGCATGCACTTGCGAATACATTTAACATATTTCACAATGGCAGTAGTCCTCGCACTGCCTGTTCCTTTAGATAAGCATGCATATCCGAAGGAACTTCGCATCGTAATTAAGAAGTCACTGAAATATCGTGTTAGATTTTCATCTCCCTGTAAGTGCTAAGCAACTACGCCAGAACAGGCCATGAAGTCCCCAACTGTACCGACCGTCCGCCGTGTCATCCTCAGCCCACAGGCGTCACCGGATGCGGATGTGGAGGGGAATGTGGTAAACACACCGCTCTCCTGGCCGTATGTCAGTTTCCGAGACGGGAGTCGCTACTTCTCAATCAATTAGCTCCTCAGTTTGGCTCACAAGGGCAGAGTGCACCTCGCTTGCTAGCAGAGCTCTTCAGACCGGATGGTCATCCAGCCCGACGGCGCTTAACTTCGGTGATCTGACGGGAACCGGTGTTACCACTGCGGCAAAGCCTTTGGCCTTCATCTCCTTTTCATGCTGAATTATCCGTTCAATATCCTCATATACTGTTTCTCTTTCTTCATCTGCTGTTTGCGGCGTTGCCATGTATACCTGCGCTATTGATGTCGGTGTTGATTTGCTATCGATTCTGATAAGAACAACCCTATAACTGAACTGTTCACAATAACTCAATCTCTGCCCGACCTTTCTGTTCGTAGTGAATAATACTCCCGCTGTACAATTTTCTGGTGCTGTTGATATTTCCGTACACTCGTCTGACCAGATGTCCTTGTCTACTTTCCATTTCACTTCAGTGATCCTCACTATATCTAGACTGAGCCTTAACATTTCTCTTTTCAGATTTACTATCTTCTTTACGTACCTACGTTCTCCTTTCGCTTGATGCCCAACCATCTTCTGATGGTCACCCACCCCTGGCAGTCCCCTCCCAGAGATCCGAATGGGGGACTAGTCCGGAATCTTTTGCCAATGGACAGATTATCATGACACTTTTTCAGTTTCAGGCCATTAACTGTCTTCAATGCAGTGGTTTCTATTGCCTTCCGCATTCTCACCTCGTTGATCATTGCTGATTCTTCCGACTTTTGGGGGCAGTTTCCTATCGCAAGGGAAAAAGGATGCCCTGGAACCCTGTCCGCTCATCTGCCCCCTTTGACATAGCCGTTGGCAGAATGAGGATGAACTCTTATGTCGAAAGTCTTCGGCTGCCATTGCTGATGATTTTTTATTCAAAGTTTAAGCAGTAGCGAGATTCGAATCCGAGACCAAGGACACTACCCCTAGGACATAGATGAAGCGTGGTGATGCAAAACTTTATATATACGTCAAAAAGAGTTTTGCATCACCCCAGTTCTAAGAACTCCTGAAGATAGACGTTGACTTTGGATATTGTATCACAGAAACAGTCTCTTTGACCAAAGATGTCACTAAACACGCCCAAACACACAAAAAAACCATGCATGAGCAGCGCCTATTAGACGGAGGGGGTCCGACACCCGATCAGTTCCAGTCATTCCACCAGGAAGGAGGTACACGGCTCGTGTTGTCTGTAGTTCAACCATCCCTAGACGATCAATACCGCGGTTCGAACGTGTCCGCATTGTTACTTCGTGCCAGGAAGAGCTCTCAACAAGGGAAGTGTCCAGGCGTCTCGGTGTGAACCAAAGCGATGTTGTTCGGACATGGAGGAGATACAGAGAGACAGGAACTATCGATGACATGCCTCGCTCAGCCCTTCCAAGGGCTACTACTGCAGTGGATGACCGCTACCTACGGATTATGACTCGGAGGAATCGTGACAGGAACGCTACCATGTTGAATAACGCTTTTCGTGCAGCCAAGGGACATCGTGTTACGACTCAAACTGTGCGCAATGGGCTGAATTATGGCAACTTCCCTCCCAAAGTCCATGGCGAGATCCATCTTTGCAACCACGACACCATGCAGCACGGTACACATGGGCCCAACAACATGACGAATGGACCGCTAAGGATTGGCATCACGTTCTCCTCACCGATGAGTGTCGCATACGCCTTCAACCAGACAATCGTCGGAGACGTGTTTGGAGGTAACCCGGTCAGACTGAACGCCTTAGACACACTGTCCGGCGAGTGCAGCAAGGTGGAGGTTCCCTCCTGTTTTCGGATGGCATTATGTGGGCCGACGTACGCCGCTGGTGGTTAAGGAAGGCGTCGTTACGGCTGTACTATACGTGACTGCCATACTCAGACCGATAGTGGCCGGCCGCTGTGGCCGAGCGGTTCTAGGCGCTTCAGTCCGGAACCGCGTTGCTGCTACGGTCGCAGGTTCGAATCCTGCCTCGGGTATGGATGTGTGTGATGTCCTTAGTTAGGTTTAAGTAGTTCTACGTCTAGGGGACTGATGACCTCAGATGTTAAGTCCTATAGCGCTTGGAGCCATTTGAACTATTTTGACCGATAGTGCAACCATATCGGCAGCATATTGGCGAGGCATTCGCCTTCATGGACGACAATTCGCGCCCCCATCGCGCACATCTTGTGAGTGACTTTCTTCAGGATAACGACATCGCACGACTAGAGTGGCCAGCATGTTCTCCAGACATGAACCCTATCGAACATGCCTGGGATAGATTGAAAAGGACTGTTTATGGACGATGTAACCCACCAACCACTCTGAGGGATCTACGCCGAATCGCAACCATCTTGTGGATAGCATGCCACGACGAATACAGGCATGCATCAATGCAAGAGGACGTGCTAGTGGCTATTAGAGGTACCGTTGTGTACAGCAACCTGGATCACTACATCTGAAGGTCTCACTGTATGGTGGTACAACATGCAATGTGTGGTTTTCATGAGCAATAAAAAGGGCGGAAATGATGTTTATGTTGATCTCTATTCCAATTTTCTGTACAAGTTCGGTAACTCTCTGAACAGAAGTGATGCAAAACTTTTTTTGATGAGTTAATAAAAACAGAGTAAAATGAGTTACACACACACACACTCATTTTACTCCATTTTTTAACTCATCTGTTGTCTGTCTGCTAGTTTAAAATCAACTGCGAAGTTAGTATTTAACTTCACGATCAGCTAGAGACTTCAAACTTGCACCTAGCTCAGGACTGGAGGGCAATGCAATACTAACCCGTTTTTTGTCTGTAGTGTGGTTGAGGATATTTTGTGTGCTATTGCCACTTCCCCCGTTTTCCTTTCCCAGTGGCGAATGATTCGCGGCAAGAACAGTTGCTGCTAAGCCTTCCTGTGATCTCGAATCTCTATAACTTTTACCTTAGCAGCCTCTTAATACTGTGTAAAGGAAATGTTCCGATGTAATCTCATCAAGATGTCTAAAAAATTTTACACGCACAAGACTGAAAAGCAGAAAATAAAAATTTAAAAACAAGTAACTTTTTAATATAGCACGTTTTTACATCAGATTAAAGACTAGAAAATAATTTCTCCTAGCCTGGTACAGTTTTCTAACTCTATACGTATAGTTCTGAAAATCTGTGATATGACTCTTAATAGTTATGAAAATACTGATAACATTTATAACAAATATGTTGGGGTGCATGCTATATACGATTGATGCATGAATTGTTCAACTCCTGCTATCGATTGCAGGTGCTCCTCGTATTTCAATATAAATTCACAAATATTTTGAAAGCTGTTAAAATTTCACCATCAAAAATGTTGAGGACTACATTTGTGGAATCTGTGTGGGGCAAGGAGAAATTATTTTATACTTTTTAGTCTGATGTAAAAACGTGTTATATTAAAAATATCTTGTAGTTGTCGGTGGAGACTTGATATACCATCTACATTTTCTGTGATCTGGCGTTGCTTTTTACATTGGTCGGTCCTATAGTTTGAACTTCATTAATTTTTCCCAAAATGTATTTTCAACAATATATATTCTGCTTAGGGTGTCGAAATTTCTATACCTACTTTCTCCGATGTTCTTCGGTGGAGGTTCATTTGAGTGATAGTTGATTCTTTTGATTACATGGGTGATATTCAAATATCTGAGTGTCAGCAAAGTATCACATTATTTGTTATTGAAGACTTATGATGGAAGTGATAACACTCATTCTACCACCTGCATTTTTAAAAGAGACTGGAGGAGCGAACATTCGTTCAGAACGCTCTGATCCTTGCAGAGGAAACTTATGGTTTAAGATGGAAGAAACACTTTGTGTAAACTACATGGGAAACCACTACATTATAAAATTTTAAGTGTTCTGATGCAATGTGGTTTTTGCTATACAGATTTGGCAAGGGAATGGAAGGAAATCAGAAATTTCTGGAATGGTAACTGTAGCGTAATAACAAGCGATTGACGTACATTGTGCTGATGGCTCATAGCACTATGTGACTTAATTACGTAATACTGCCATTATTACGAATACGGAAGTGGCGAACAAAGTGCCCACTATAAAAATTAACATACCAACGTAACACGTTGGCGATGACACAGCAGGTAGAACGCGTAGGAAAATGGCGGAAATGTCAAAAAAAAAAAAAAAAAAAAAAAGGAAAGAGGTAGAAGAGTTTATTAGTTTTTAGGCGCTGTAGTAGAGGAAAGAATATGCATAGTGAGTTACCAAGGACCTTAGAGTCAGAGAAGGAAATGGAGGGGAAAAAGATATTTGGAATTCTGTGGTACACTTTGATGGCTCTGCGGTCACAGATCGTGATTTTGCAGAGATAAGTTTGGATTCCGTAGATATGTTGGAAAACGTGAGGCAATACTGACCTTACGACTTATCTTCGAAGAAAGATTAAGGAAAGGCAAACCTACGTTTCTAGCATTTGTAGACTTAGAGAAAGCTTTTGACAATGTTGACTGGAATACTCTCTTTCAAATTCTAAAGGTGGCAGGGGTAAAATACAGGGAGCGAAAGGCTATTTACAATTTGTACAGAAACCAGATGGCAGTTATAAGAGTCGAGGGCCATGAAAGGGAAGCAGTGGTTGGGAAGGGAGTGAGACAGGGTTGTAGCCTCTCCCCGATGTTATTCAATCTGTATATTGAGCAAGCAGTAAAGGAAACAAAAGAAAAATTCGGAGTAGGTATTAAAATTCATGGAGAAGAAATAAAAACTTTGAGGTTCGCCGATGACAGTGTAATTCTGTCAGAGACAGCAAAGGACTTGGAAGAGCAGTTGAACGGAATGGGCAGTGTCTTGAAAGGAGGATATAAGATGAACATCAACAAAAGCAAAACGAGGATAATGGAATGTAGTCGAATTAAGTCGGGCGATGCTGAGGGAATTAGATTAGGAAATGAGACACTTAACATAGTAAAGGAATTTGCTATTTGGGGAGCAAAATAACTGATGATGGTCGAAGTAGAGAGGATATAAAATGTAGACTGGCAATGGCAGGGAAAGCGTTTCTGAAGAAGAGAAATTTGTTAACATCAAGTATGGATTTAAGTGTCAGGAAGTCATTTCTGAAAGTATTTGTATTGAGTGTAGCCAAGTATGGAAGTGAAACATGGACGATAAATAGTTTGGACAAGAAGAGAATAGAAGCTTTCGAAATGTGGTGCTACAGAAGAATGCTGAAGATTAGTTGGATAGATCACATAACTAATGAGGAGGTATTGAATAGAATTGGGGAAAAGAGGAGTTTGTGGCACAACTTGACAAGAAGAAGGGACCGGTTGGTAGGACATGTTCTGAGGCATCAGGGGATCACAAATTTAGCATTGGAGGGCAGCGTGGAGGGTAAAAATCGTAGAGGGAGACCAAGAGATGAATACACTAAGCAGATTCAGAAGGATGTAGATTGCAGGAAGTACTGGGAGATGAAGAAACTTGCACAGGATAGAGTAGCATGGAGAGCTACATCAAAGCAGTCTCAGGACTGAAGACCACAACAACAACAACAAGTATAAAACTTAATATTTTTCTTTAAGAAGAATGAAAAGCCTGCAGCACGAGGAAACGAAATATTTAGAAACTAAGAATCGAGCCGAAGTAGAAATTTTATAAGGTAGTACAGTGGGAAAAAAGGAGGATTGCAACGAAAAAGGAAGTAAGTCAGTTCGCCTCTGCATCAACAGGTACGTCTACACTCTGTGAACCACAGAAGTGCGTGGCAGAGGGTACGTCCCATTTTACCAGTTATAAGCACTTCTTGCCATTCCACACGCGCATGGAGCACGGAAAGAATGACTGTTTATTTAAACACCTGATGTACAGACAAAAAAATGATATATTGTCAGAAAAAATGGTTGATACTAGTATATTCAAGAGAAAGAGCTTCGCAACTGAACAAGTCAATAACGTGTTGGTCGGCTCTGGGTCTTGTGCAAGCAGCTATTCGGCTTGGCACTGACTGACAGAGTTGAGGGATATCGTGACAAATTCAGTCCAATTGGCGCGTAAGAGTGCCGCGGATGACAACCAAGGGATTCCGATACGAAATTAAATGAGAAATGACACCCTAGATGATCTATCCTGGTTGCCGGGCCGTATGGTCGGATCAGCTGTCCGGAACATCTCCAGGGTGCCTATTCTGTATCTTTCCGCCATTGTGCCTATCGTTTCTGTACTCAAAAGCACTGAGCGGTCTAGTGCTCGAATTAGAGCCTTTGCATTATTCAGTATGGATTTCGGTAGCGATACCGTTCGGGTCTAGAGAATCAAAGCTCTGTTGTCGGTTCGTGTCGCGCAAGCCAATCAAAACCAAGCGGCCCCATATCCGCGCATGCGCACTGCAGCGCCCACAGCGCCACGAACACAAATCGGCTAGCAGACGACACAGGCGCGCTTTTCTTCCAAGTACCGAAAATTGCGATCACGTTGCGATAATGCATGACGCCGCATTCCATTGATCTGACGTGCCTGCCTACAACGCCCTTGCCTCATCCTTAACAGTATCTGGCGCAGTATATCCATTTCCACGATTCCCACCTGAAAGGCATAAAAATTTTTACAGTTTCTCTGACCGCATGTTTCCATGCATGCGTAATAACGGTAGCGTATTTGACTGTTGTCTGCAGATTGTCGTAAATGCCGCATTATGTCATCTTATTCTCATTCACACTGACATCGTGTTTTGGATTTTACGTTTCGGAAAATGAGTTAGGAATAGTGTGTAGTACCACCTTGTACTAATACATCTATGAAAATACCCGAAAAACTGATTCTGAGAGTTTCAAAGAATAAGAAGATAAGCAGAATGTGGTTATAACTCGCTCCTAGAGATCCAAATGATTAAGTATCCCACTTCCTTATATGATACACCAACGATTTGGGTCTTAAAAACAGAATTGAAAAAAAAAATCGCATTTTCGAGAGCTCCTGCAGTTCGTCGAAGTTTGCAACATGCATCTCATGAAAGAAAATGTTTCCTATATGGTGCTACAGTCTAAAAATATTACGGCAGAGATCTTTCATCTCTGTCTACTGTAGTTGAGTATTCGATCGCAGATAAATACTTATGACAAGCAAGATTATGTAGATAACTGCTGCTAGTTACATTCCCAGTAATTTAAGGGGCTCCGGAACGCCCTATACTTGCAATGTTAAAATAACGCTTATAAATTACATCTTTCCTCACAAAGTATTTGAGGTAGGAAGTTGAACTTTTTACAGATTATTTATTGGAATATGGGCTACAACTTAACACAGGGATTTTACAAAATTTTAGTTCAGTTATTAAAGATGATTTTTTTTCAATTGTAATGAAAATTCACAACATTTTTTTGCAATTTTTTATTTATATATTCAAAAATATACAGTTTTTTGGAAAAAGGCTGTGTTAAATTATGCAGAAGGTACTGTGTAACATTTACTGAAAGTTTGAAACAAATATGTTTGGAAGATCCTTAGAAAACATGTAATTAGATGAGAAAATAAAAGTTTTGGGAATCGAGCGACAAAGATTGGATTAACTTTTTAGTGCATTACAGGTCCATAGGATGGATTATCTTCATCCTCTGCAAACTCCTCCTCCAGCTTCCTCTTGTTCCTCCTCCTGTTTACTCTTGCTTGTATTTCTAGACTCTTTACAGCCCTGTCTGCAGCCCGAAGGCGTTCCTTGTCTAAAGCAAGCATCGCTCGTACCATGTTAGAACCTATCTTCATTCCCATATTTCTAAATACCTTGCACCTTACAATGTTGCCATCATTGAAAGTCGCAACAGCATCATACACACCAAAGTGAAGTGTTTCTATTCCAACAAATACAGTCTTGGGGATTCTCGACCATATAACACTATTTACACTTTCATTGGGGTTTTGAGTTTTTCCGTGAATACACTTTTTCAGCAGTTCAGGTGCTGCTAAGTCTCTGAAAATAGGTTTTATCACCTATGAGACAGACTATGCTTATGAGTGTACACTTCACCAGTTAGCAATCCTTTGTTATATTTACACCAACTGTCTTCTTCTTTGGGACACAAGCTATGTTGAGGATTTTCATCGTCTTTATTATTTACAGTAATAACACATACCTTTGGCTTTCCAACATTTCTCCTTTTCTTAAAAGCCTTCAGAGGATTTCTAATAACTTTACTTTTACTCATTATTATACTTCAACAAAACAGAGACTCAAGAAACAGAATTAATTACGAATATTTTCGAGATAACGACAGAGTAAATAAACATGAAACAATCGACAATCACACCAGCGATATATATTGAACCATCACAGGTTAGCCACGACAAATACTTTATCTCACATCACTAAAATGTATCTGATGAACACGGACGTTAATAATAACACCATTTGACAGCAGTTTAACAGCGCCACAGTGGGTCACGCCCATGTAGAACACATTTAAAAAAAAAATTTAAAAATAGTTGTAGTCTTCGGAATTGAATAAATTATATATCTATTAAAAGGTAATAGTCTGCAGATTCAGAAAACGCAAAAAAGTAAAAATTGAACTTTTCATGATTTTGAGCCTTTCCAGAGCCCCTTAAGTTGTGCTCTTAGATTCCTAAGTAGCCGCGTACTCGGAAATCGCCACATATTCGGAAAAAATGGTGAATTAATTCTGACAAGAAAAAATATAAAGGTCACTGTCGGTTGTTTCACTCACAGCAATTTCATCTCCAGCAATTCCATACTTCGTATTTTAAACACACAGAAATCACGAAATCATTACTGATGAAGTGCGCTCTTACATGTAAGTAGAATATTGCAGAAAAATCTTAACTTGCACGAATAACAATGTCTCAGTGTTGCATATATGAAGACGAAAAAAAAAAAATTTTTGGTTTTTGCATCCGTCCATGTGTCCTTTCGTAATGCATTCCCGCGCGCTAACCACTTGGCTATGCCAAACAGCAGACGCGCAGTTCTCAATTCTTGTAGTATTGAGTAGAGGAAAGTAGGCTGACCTCGTTGTCAAACGGTGCTGCGTAAATAGTAAATGCGTAATAGTTTGGAAGGTTTCCAATATCAGGCTTCACATCTTTCCATTGTTACTTGAAAGTTGTAAACACGTTTCGATAATTACTAACTAAACCATTTGTGGGAAAAAGTACACAAAGGCACTAGTAACGTCAGTTCACACTCATGTAATATACGTAAGCAGAGCCGATGTCTCGATATTTAATGATCTTTAAACTGTTATATTGACCGAAAACGTTTTTTGTTTTTGTTTTTTTGGATGTAATCATTCACAGTAACAACCTAACCCAACCATATTTCTAACAAAGGAAAATAGTCTACTATGAACTCACTTTCCAACCGGATGCGTCCTCTGGTGATACTTTAGTAACACAATTACTAAATCCAAAGCTAAGACCGCTAAATATCTTTAAAATAACAAATTATAGGTATACATAAACCACAGCTAACCGGTCGACAGAGAAGACAGAAATCCAAAACCTCTCGATACAATTGTCTTAAAATCGGTGGGTAGGACCGTTCGGTAACAAGCCTCAGAAGCTTACTGAATAGGATATTTAATAAAGAATCGAAAATGACGTCACTACCGAGACTAACCTACTACACCGATCGATATGAACGATACAGAATAGGGCTCCAGATACATCTTCGTTGTTCATCGGAGCTCAGTTCGAAGCAGGAGTCGTCACTGAAGGCAATTGCACACCAGTCAGTGAGATTCCAGTGCCCGATCTTCAGCGAAGACGTGTCTGAGACGTTCTGAACTGTGACTGGCTATCAACCACACTGTCATCTGCTGTATGGCCCGACAACCAGGAGCGACGGTGTGGGTGCCACTTCATTTCATAGGAGAGTCCCTTTGGTTGTCATCTGCGGCGCCTTCATAGCTCAGCGGCACATCGACGATACTGTACGCCCTTTTTTTTGCCCTTCCTGGAAAGCCATCCTCGGCTTACGTTTCAGCAAGATAATGCCAGCCCGCATGCAGCGAGAGTTCCTACTATTTGTCTTCCTGTTTCCCAAACCCTACATTGGCCAGCAAGGTCGCCAGATCTCCCCAGTTGAGAACATTTGGAGCTTTATGTGCAGGACCCTTGAAGCAACTCGAGAGTTTGACGATCTAACGCGCCAGTTGGACAGAATCTGTCACGTTTTCGCTAGGGAGGACATCCAACAACGCTAGCAATCAGTGCCAAGCAGAATAACTGCTTGCATGCGGATCAGAGATGGACAAACACCTTATCGACTAGCTCAGTTTTTGAAACTCTTTCTCTTGAATGAATCATCGAAATTTTCTGAAATTGTAAACTTCCTTTTCTGTAGGTAAACATCATTCCTACGTATTTCCGTCCAACACGGATAATTCCTTCGTGGTGCATCGGATTTTTTCAGTTTTTTCTTTGTTTTGAGTGTATTGTATTCCTAGAGCCGGTTGTTGGAACTTTGTAAGTATGATTTATCGGCTGATGATGATGTTTGGTTTGTGGGGCGCTCAACTGCACGGTTATCACCGTCCGTACAAAATCCCAACCTTTGTTCAGTCCGATTTCGCCACTTTTATGAATGATGATGAAATGATGAGGACAACACAAACACCTAGTCATCTGAAGGCAGGTGAAAATCCCTGACCCCGCTGGGAATCGAACCCATGACACCTTGCTCGGGAAGCTAGAACGCGACCACGAGACCACGAGCTTCGGACTGATTTCTCGGAATGGTTTACGCCTGACATGAAATGTGGTATGACGACAATGAAAATTTTCGCGAAACGGGGACTCCAATCCGAATTTCCCACTTTACTCGAGGAGTAACCTTAACCTTTTCGATTATCCGAGCACGACTCACGGCCAGACCCAAACTTCCATACGTCGTCGTCCATGCGTCATACCTGTATCCGTACATCCCATTAACGTTGTTGCCGTACAGGGGAGATGTTTTATTTGAAATAAAATCGGCTGATAAATGCTAAATTGCTGTGCCTGTCTTGTGGAGAAGAACAGCATGCATGCATCCGGGTTCGGCACAAATTTTCACCCTCGTCGTTCCTATATACAGCTGGAGGTCTTTCGTATTTGCAACTTTAAATACATTTCATGTCTTTCACAGCAGATGCAGTCGCCGCAGTGCCTGTTCCTTCACAAGCGCTTGCATGTCCGAAGGAATATTGCATCGTACTTCACAACTCTCAAATAGAATGTCTCCCCTGTACGGGAATAGCATTAATGGGATGTACGACTACAGGTATGACACATGGACGTCGACATATGGAAGTTCGGGTCTGGCCGTGTGTCATGCTCGGACGGTTAAGGTTAGCAGTCGAGTAAAGCAGGAAATCCGGGTTCGAGTCCTGATCCGGCACAAGTTTTCACTTTTGTCATTCCATTATACAGGTGCTGGTTCTTCGTATTCGCTAATACATTTCATATCTTTAATAGCAGCCGTGGGCGCCTGTTCCTTCGGACATCCCCTGTTAGTCTTGTTTGGTAAGGGTCCCACACTCCTCAGGAATATTCTAGGGCGGGTCGCAGGAGTTATTTGTAAGCAATATCCTTCGTAGATTTCCCTAGTATTCTACCAATGAACCGAAGTTTTTCCCTGCTTTACCCACGACTAAACCTATGTGATCCTTCCATTTCATTTCCCTGCAAAGTGTTACACCCAGGTATTTGCATGAGTTTACCGGTTCCGACTGTGACTCGTCCATTCCGTCACTGGGTACTATATTTCTTCGTTTTGTGAAATGCACACTGTTAAATTCCTCAACACTTAAAGGAAGATACCAAACTACGCGCGACTTCGAAATCTTGTCGGTGTCTGACTGAGTGTGAAGTTGCTTTCAGTCTGTAATGTAGGTAACTGCATCGTCTGCGAAAGGTCTGAGGTTACGATTAATACTGTTCGCAAGATATGTTCGGAGAAACCACCAAATACAGTGAAGGTTTAGCCAGTAAGCCATGGATAGCTCATGAAAATTTGCAGCTAGTCGATGAAAAAGGTGGAAAAAGGGTACAAACGATAGAAGGATAACGCTGTATTCCTCTTAGAAATGAAATTAAGAGCAAGTGAATAAAAGCAATATCAGAATGAAAGAGAGACGTGCCAAGAAATTGGGAGAAGTCTGGTGGTACGAAAACATTCATGCGGTACACGAGGTGGATAAACAAAATTTGGGAGATACGAAAAAGAAAAAAAGTTATCTTACGATAAGTAAGTGCATAACTAGAGAAAAGAAGAAACCTACTTATTTAACCTACACTTCCTCAAAAGGCATATAGTGATGATATGCAACTGGCATCGAGTAGCGCAGAAATTGTCTGACGTGCCGGATTTCCACATCTGCCATCAAAGATTTACATGGAAGGTATGAGGGGACGCTGTTAATGGGTAACAGCACTGTAGGATTTAAAAAAAATCATTTTTATTGCCTTAAAACACGATTTGAACCTTCTAATTCCTGAAAAAAAAGTTCTGTGAAATTTCGAACTCCTCCTCTAGCGCCTCCGATGACTCGAAATAACCAACCTCAGCCAGCTCTATACCGCCTTAAGTGTCTGGGTACAGTGAGAAGCATTTCAAAAAAATAAAATGCTAGTTTGGCGTCAGCAAGCTTTTTTACGCGCACGGAAAGGACAATACTTCCCCTTCGAATCTTCGTTTATGTGTGTAGTACTGACTTTTGATAGTTTATTTGAGATCTTTTAGTATGCAGTTTTGTCAATCAAGTAAGAGAGAGTGGTAAAAAGGTGAACTCGGGTAGAAAAGGTGCAGAAAAATCGTATCGAACGCGGCGTCGAAGCAGTACGTCATCAAAGCGTCCGAACAATACCGGGTGATCAAAAAGTCAGTATAAATTTGAAAACTTAATAAACCACGGAATAATGTAGATAGAGAGGTAAAAATTGACACACATGCTTGGAGTGACATGGGGTTTTATTAGAACAAAAAAAAAAAACAAAGTTCACAAAATGCCCGACAGATGGCACTGGACAGTAAAACTGCTACTGTGACGGGTGAGAGGTACGCCGATTTGTTACAGAATCGCATCATCCCCAGCCTGGCTGATGAACACCTGCTGGAACGTACGATGTGTATGCAGGATGGCGCTCCACCCCATATTGCTAGACGCGTGAAAGATCTCTTGCGCGCGTCGTTTCGTGATGATCGTGTGCTCAGCCGCCACTTTCGTCATGCTTGGCCTCCCAGGTCCCCAGACCTCAGTCCGTGCGATTATTGGCTTTGGGGTTACCTGAAGTCGCAAGTGTATCGTGATCGACCGACATCTCTAGGGATGCTGAAAGACAATATCCGACGCCAATGCCTCACCATAACTCCGGACATGCTTTACAGGCCGTTCACAACATTATTCCTCGACTAAAGCTATTGTTGAGGAATGATGGTAGATATACTGAGCATTTCCTGTAAAGAACATCATCTTTGCTTTGTCTTACTTTGTTATGCTAATTATTGCTATTCTGATCAGATGAAGCGCTTTCTGTCGGACATTTTTTGAACTTTTGTATTTTTTGGTTCTAATAAAACCCCGTGTCATTCCAAGCATGTGTGTCAATTTGTACCTCTCTATCTACATTATTCCGTGATTTATTCAGTTTTCAAATTTATACTGACTTTTTGATCACCCGGTAGATACGAGGCCGAGAGCCGTTCGGAAGCAGTCATTGCCTCTGCTCAGAAACTGAAAGACAGTGACCAGAATTTTGATGTGAATTATGGATTGGGGAACAGGGTTATAAATTTCCTTGTCGTTTTCTCTGTTATTTCTCAACATGTGAAATGCAAAACCTGCGGTTCAGACATCACATTGTAAGGATGAAGTTCTCGAGGTTTAGGCTTCACAATAATTATTGCTTGTCCAAAATGCCTAGAAGGTGTTATGCAAGTAATAAGTTTACACGGAACGCATTTAAAATTCGTCCTAGCAATGCGCCCGCTTGGAGTAGAGCTAAACGGAATTATGTAGCTTTGTGCGTTCATGGACCTTCCGCGACCGATATTCCTATCGTTCTATAATAAAGTAGTGGATATGATTTCCTGGGACAGCAGGTTAATGGTAAGAGATTTTTAAAAGTAGAATTTTTTCATTTGTCCATGTCTGTAACACATTTCTAAACTTCAAACGCGTTTTACACGAAATATGATACCTGAAAACGGCATGCACCATAACTCCAATCATTTTCTATCTCTGTATTTGATAATTTAGCCACAACTTTGAAATAACATTTCAAAATGAACCTCGTAGAGGATTTTATATTAACTAATTTAATCAATATTTGTTAACAAATGAGTGCCCTTTTTTATGAAAATTGAACGTCTTTATTTAAACACTCGCCAATTACACAAAAATAAATATTTATAAAATTCCATTCGTTGTTCACTACCTACATTCATGCAGATTATGTAGATTTTTTTTAGTTTTTCAGGTTCAAATATGCACCAGTTACAGTGCGTTCCGCAGATCGCCTAAAATTCATCATGCCGCGGGAGAATTGCTCCAGTGTCACCATATTGTAATATTTTTCGACAATTTTAAAAAAAATATATTTGAATATATGCTCAATAACTACCCCAAGTATTATTTCTCTGTCACCTTTCCTTCAGCCCAAAAAAACTGTCAACAAAACCCTTTTTTTAGTCGTTTGCAATTGTGTTACCCCTTAAGAGTGATGCCTTTCAGCAACTAGAGGGAGAACGTGTAGCCGCAGCAGTTTTTAAGGATTTGAATTTTGGAAACAGAATCGGTTGAAGGGAAACTCACTGATTTCGTGAATCAGTAATGACTTATCTTGTGGTGAGAAATGAATTTCCGATATACATTTGCGCTGGTGCAGAAGTACTAATCGCGAGCAAAGTGCAATTGTGTTACTCATCCTGAATTTCAACACTCGGGAGCATCCGAAACGACAACATGAAAATGAGTAATTAATTTTATCAGTTAATGTCAGGTGAAGTGTAATGTTATGGCTCTGAGGGCAACCATTTACATTCCATTCATTCAAGCTTTCATGTTACGAAATACTCAAGTGCGACTGCACTGGGAACAGTGCGTTAAGTACGCAAGTACGCAGGCGCGATGTAAGTGGGGACAGGACCATCGTACCGGTCTCATACAGCAATGTGACTCAGATGAATGACGCATCCTGTTTCATCATGTTGATGGTCCTAGTAAGATATGTTGCCTCCTACGAGGACGCTGCCACAGTTAAGTTTGCCACAAGCAGAGGTCGTTACTGAAGACATTCATCTGAGCATCCTGTACCCTGTCTTTGTCACGGAAGGACGGTGGAAGCTATCGATTGTACCGGTATTAATATTGACGAATTGAGTCACTTCAAAGTTAATGCCTTCTTAACCCGCTGAGCACGAAATACATCTTAATGACGGACCAATGAAAGCGTGCCCTTATTAACAGAAGAAAAAAAAAAGGTTTAGTATTATCAACGTAGCTATAAATGTAAGCTAGCTAATCGATGTTCCAGTTCCATCCTTCTTTTATTTCATCATTATCCTAGGATGCGTTTTGATTGACCTAATATGTAAACACATCAATTCCAGTTATACATTGACGGGAAAAAAATCACAGCCCCCCTTCTATCAACCGTGTACCGCAAGTGTCTAGAGGAACGGGAGGTTCCAAATGATTGGAAAAGAGCACAGGTAGTTCCAGTTTTCAAGAACGGTCGTCGAGCAGATGCGCAAAACTATAGGCCTATATCTCTGACGTCGATCTGTTGTAGAATTTTAGAACATGTTTTTTGCTCGCGTATCATGTCACTTCTGGTAACCCAGAATCTACTATGTAGGAATCAACATGGATTCCAGAAACAGCGATCGCGTGAGACCCAACTCGCTTTATTTGTTGATGAGACCCAGAAAATATTAGATACAGGCTCCTAGGTAGATGCCATTTTCCGTGACTCCCGGAAGGCGTTCGATACAGTTCCGCACTGTCGCCTGATAAAGTAAGAGCCTACAGAATATCAGACCAGCTGTGTGGCTGGAATGAAGAGTTTTTAGCAAGCAGAACACATCATGTTGTTCTCAATGGAGAGACGTCTACAGACCTTAAAGTAACCTCTGGCGTGCCACAGGGGAGTGTTCTGGAACCATTGCTTTTCACAATATATATATATAAATGACCTAGTAGATAGTGATCCATGCGGCTTTTCGCGGATGACGCTGTAGTATACAGAGAAGTTGCAGCATCAGAAAATTGCAGCGAAATGCAGGAAGATCTGTAGCGGATAGGCACTTGGTGCAGGGATTGCCAACTGACGCTTAACATAGACAAATGTAATGTATTGCGAGTACATAGAAAGAAGGATCCTTTATTCTATGATTATATGATAGCAGAACAAACACTGGTAGCAGTTACTTCTGTAAAATATCTGGGAGTATGCGTATGGAACGATTTGAAGTGGAATGATCATATAAAATTAATTGTTGGTAAGGCGGGTGCCAGATTGAGATTCATTGGGAGAGTGCTTAGAAAATGTAGTCCATCAACAAAGGAGGTGGCTTACAAAACATTCGTTCGACCTATACTTGAGTATTGCTCATCAGTGCGGTATACGTACCAGGTCGGGTTGACAGAGGAGACAGAGAAGATCCAAAGAAGAGCGGAGTGTTTCGTCACAGGGTTATTTGGTAACCGTGATAGCGTGACGGAGATGTTTAGCAAACTCAAGTGGCAGACTCTGCAAGAGAGGCGCTCTGCATCGCGGTGTAACTTGCTGTCCAGGTTTCCAGGGGTGCGTTTCTGGATGAGGTATCGAATATATTGCTTCCCCCTACTTATATCTCCCGAGAAGGTCACGAATGTAAAATTAGAGAGATTCGAGCGCGCACGGAGGCTTTCCGGCAGTCGTTCTTCCCATGAACCATACGCGACTGGAACAGGAAAGGGAGGTAATGGCAGTGGCACGTAAAGTGCCCTCCGCCACACACCGTTGGGTGGCTTGCGGAGTATAAATGTAGATGTAGATGTAAAAAGGAGTTGTGCGATATAAACGAAAATTGGTAGCCTTATTTCTACATCTGAAAGATTTCTCGCCAGTCGCATAAGAATGGCACTAATAGAGCGCATGTAAGGATGCAAATCAGGTTTGTCTTAAGTACTTGCTGTAATAATCGTGAGCGTTAGTTACCTTTTAGTCTGGGCATGTTGAGTTGATGTTAGTCAAGAATGCCTTTAAGGCGATAAAGACGCGATTATTAACACTTCACTGACTTTGAACGAAGTCGTGTAATAGGGTTATGAGAAACTGGATGTTCCTTTGGCAATACTGCAAAAACACGTGGCGGGAATATAGCCACTCCACATGATTGCTGGCAGCGGTGTGCACGAGAATGTACCGTCGGAAGAAGACCAGGCCTCAGACAGCCAGTTGACACCGCCAAAAGGAAAGACTGTCGTGTTCGACGTATGTCTCTGGCGCATCGTACCGCATCTGGAGCAGTAATTTAGCAGCAATTGGCACCAAAATGATACAAGGAACTGTTTCAGATCTGTTACTTCTGGAACAGTTCCGAGCCAGACGCCCCGTAGCGTACATTCTAGTAACCCCAAAACACGCCCATTTGTGATTTCAGTGGTATGAAGCGAGAGCTCCTTGGAAGAAAGTGTGGAAGTCTGTTGTGTTTTCTGATGAAAGCTGGTTCTGTCTCAGTGCCAACGATGGCCATGTGTTGGTTAGAAGGAGTCAAGTTGAAGGACTGCAGCCAACCTGTCTGCGTGCTAGACACACTGGACCTACACCAGGGTGTGATTTCGTATGATTACGGCAGCAATCTCGCGGCTATCCCACGCACCCTGCCTGCAAATTTTTACGTCAATCTGGTGATTAGACGTCTGTGCTGCCATCCGTAAACAGCATTCCAACAGGATAACGCTTACCCACATACCGCTGTTGTAACCCAATACATTCTACAGACGGTCGACATGTTGCCTTGGCCTGGGCATCACCAGATCTGTCTCCAATAGAACATATATGGTGTAAGGGGTTCACCACCCTGCTGGAGCAAATGTAATTTCGATGTATTGCTCATGCGCTGCCTGCAACAGAAAATATCTTTTCTGCAATAGAGCCGCAGGTCAGAGCAGTCTCGGTAGCAGTTGCAATCGCTCGCTGGTTCAGAGTAGTTGCAGTCGCTCGCTGCTACAGGGCAGTTGTAGTCTGTCGCTGGTATAGCGCAGTTCATAGCCATGTATTGCAAGGTAAATTTTATTATTTTTGTTGGCATGCGCGTAGTTAAGTCACTTGTCTGAGATATTAATATGAATTTGTTTCAATCTTTTTGTGATTCGTCAGCACCAGTTGACCCAGATATGTAATATTCAATTTTTCATATAATGTATTGCAGGTCCTTATCAATAATGTAAAAGATCTTCAGAATATAATTTTTACCAGTGAACAAAAAAAGGAAGGAATAATTTTGCGTTAAGTCATTGCCAGTCCCGATCGAGTCATTTATTCACATTACAATATTTCAGAAATTTTCTCAGATCATAGTCATATGTTCTTTAGTAATCAGACAACCAGCTGTGCAGCTGTGTCAATAAGCAAAATCAGTTTTTCTAATAATTCAGATCTCAGACAAATGTTGTTCAATATTAGTAGATAGGCCAGCGTTGCTCTAAGCTGTGCCATTTACGAGCAGATATATAGACAGCGTTATCCGGCGACACCATCATGAGGTAAGAATTTTTCAGTTTATTTATCATGGACATATTTAGATTGATATCAAAGGGCCTTGGCGTAGCGCTACTTACGTCAAAATTTATCAGTTATTTTATACGAGAAGGTTACACTTGCCGATATCCGGCCAGGATCGTAATTTTGAGAATTTTCTGAAAAGTAGTCAGTTATGTACCTGCTCTTACTTATCCAGTGGTAAGTGTGGTATGAATTTGGCGCAAGGCATTTGCTAATTTGTCATATTTTTTCACAGATCATCGGCAATTTATTGCTCTTTGTTGTCACTATATTTGCTCCACTCTGTGCCCGCTTTGTCTTTGTTTGATTTTGTGTCCACCTTCGACTTACGAAAATGCCACAAAAAACTACAAACAGTATATCACGAAGTGCAATGAATAAAAACGCTGATCTGAGTAGTTTAAATGATAATACCAGAAATATTCAGTCTCACAGTTCCTTCAACCTTAGACAGTCAGTGCGTGTCAACCACCAGTAACATTTCAAATTTAAACGATGAGCAAACAGATTTAATTATGTCCACAGTAAATGTAACAATAATTGATGACGCGGCGTTTTCCACTACAACTAATGCTGCCTAGTTTCACACATCGGATGTGCAGAATTTACACAGTGAGCAGCTAAATGTTACTAATGAAAACGAGCAATTTACTCAAAATACGTCAGATTTTTTTTTGGTTCCGGTGTAGTGACCAACCGTGCAAAACCAATCAGCAGACCTTCCCATGAATCAGACAATGACCAAATGGATACAGAACAAGTATAAAATGCAGATACACTATCACAAAGCATAAGAAAGGGTAGCTAATTTTGACGTTGATCAAGATATGGCAGTATTACTACAACTTAATGAAAACAACATTCTGTTTCGCTGCTCTCATCCTGATAGAAACAACTGGTTACTCTGCATTCCTGAAGAGCTTGTTAACAAATTAATTTGGTACACTCTTTTAAGCTACACCCATTATGGAGCCAGAAAATGTATTCTCATCCTAAGACAGAATTGTTATTTTGCCAACATGGAAAAACGTATTCGGTGAGTTTTAGCGTCTTGTAAACTCTGCCAGAAAGCTAAATCATCCACTACTTCACATATAATACCGTTATATGCTATTGCACCCACTGAATTAAGGCATATTGCCGCTGTAGATATCTTTGGACCGCTTCCTAGATCTAATAGAGGTTTTTGTTACATATTTGTCGCTGTTGAACTCACTTCGAAATTTGTTACCTTTACTGCGTTACCCAAAATTATTGCTGAATCTGTTTCAAATGCATTCTTAAAACATTTTCTACGTGATGTAGGTCACGTACTGAAAGTAATTTCCGACAATTTCGATCTGTAACGTGGACACGTGTGTTACAAGCTAGAAACATTTCTCCGATTTATTTATCCAAATATCATGCTTCTTCCAATCCTTCCGAACTTTGGCTGAAGGAAACTGGTAAATTATGTAGAATATACTGCCATAAGAAACATTTTAATTGCGACACACACTTTTTCATTACAAGACGTAATTAATTCTATACCAAATGAATCCACTATGTTATCTCCTACTGTTATTTTGAAAAACCTTGAACCACCCAATAAAATTAATGAACTGTTATCTTTTCCTACATCACGTCGACTACGTCACCATGAAATAATTGACATTGCGCTTAACAATAACAAGCGTGGCGCAGAGCACCGCAAAAAACAGCAAAAACAGGTTCGTAAATTCCGTGACTTTCAGATACGACAGAAGATATTGGTACCCAATCAATATTTATCCAATAGAGGAAAGAAAAGATGCTGCACATTTGAACTTCTATTCGCTGGCCCATATAGAATCCGCAGCATTCCTCACCCCAATGTAGTACATATCGAAACTTTAGTAATCAGAAAGTCGAAAGTAACCACCACATTTCAAACGTCAAAGCCTTAATAGAATGAACTTGTTTAATGATTTGTCACACTGTAATGCTGTTTCCAGCTACATTTACATTTATGTCACGACGTACTGATTATGATTATATTTTTTCTTGGCAAATGCCCGGTAAGATAAGGTTAGGAGGTCGCTTTTCTTGTAATATCAGACCGTGCACATTTTATAAATAACATAATTTTTCTTGGCTAATTCCCAGTAACTTGAACTTAGCAGATCAGTTCACTTACTGTAATCGCAGACCTAGCACATTTTCCACTTTATAATGTACACATAATGGTTTTCCTATAGAGAATAGAATATTCTCTGTATATACTATGTAGTTTTTAAGATATAACAAACAGCAGTTCACTTTGACATTTTGCATTATGATATCCCACTATCTTGTTTATCCCACTATCTTGTTTATTGCATATTTCTTTATGCCACTACATTGTGATATTGTGTATGAATTTCTGCACTTGAATATATTCGTGTCTATGGATTTGTACCTACCACATTTTTCTGTTATGCTATGCTATATGCACATACCTTGATGTATGTTATAAAACAAAAAAAGTTTTCTGATGTTATATTTGATCACATCAATAGAAATAAGTTTTTCCTTTATGTATATATAATGTAAATGCTAGATATTAATCCATATTTGTCATTTTCAGAAAGCAATATCCTGTAAAAGAAATAAATTAAATAACCACAGTGTTTACTGTAAACTGATATGGATATTTCAACATCAGAATGAAAGAGAGAAAATGCAACACTTTGACATGAAAAGTAATTGGAAAGGAATTAACAAGCATTAACAAGAATATACTATACACACCACATGATAGCAGTCTTGACTAATTACTTGTCTTTCAGAGTATGACGCGATTATGGCAGACTATCAAGTAAAACTATATACATTAATTTTAGTGATGAGGGATGTTAGACGTAAAAAGCTCTATAATATGTGAAATGATGATGAGAATGAAGTAATATGAAAGAGAATGATGATGGTAATAATGTTATACAAAGAAAATGACACTAGAGAAGTCATGCCTTGAACTGACTCAAACAAATGATGGTGATGAACTCTGAAGTCTTTATTTTTTGCATATGATGAAAATGATTAAGTTTTCCCTTTACTTATGAGATGCTACATAGTTATTTAAGTATTTGTTGTAGTTTTTTTTGACAGTATGTCATTTATCGCTTAGTATAATGAATGAATAGTTTTGGGAGAGACAAAATACATTCATATTAAACACAAGTTTTCATTACCTGTTAATTCAGAGTTTATCACCTTTCTGCATAACAGGCATATATTTCTTCTTTCAGCTTAATAATTCACTTTGTATTTTTTCCAGGAATAACATTTTGTTTCATCAGAATCATTTTTTAAAAATGTTTTTTATGTTACATGCTATAGACACTTAGTTATTAAGCCTGCTCCACTACTTGTATTTTACCTACTTCTTTCTATCATTCATGAATGTGATCACATATACTTTACTTATTTGATTACCTTGCTGCAGTTGACTCATGACGAATGACAAATGATATTAATCATTTTATTTCCAGCAGTAAATCAAAAGTAAATATTCTCATGCACCAGCAGTTAACCATTAATCCCAAAGCAATGCATTACTAGTCCAAAATATATTGCAAAATTCTGTTCTTGTACTATGTATAGATTCCATTACCTGTATGAATCATTAGGTTAGGCACCTTGATCACTAGGTTACATGTCATACATTTTTAAGTATCTCTTATGTCACTTGCACAATATTATATGTACTTACTAGCAGCTAAATGCTGCATGTAATAACACGTATTTCTGGATAATGATTGGTATATCATCTGTATCAGTTAATGAAAATTGACAGGCCACTGAGTGCCAACACTTCTCCAGCTAAGAATATATAAGATTACTACTGATGATTTCTATGTTACACTTATTTAATGTTTTAATTTAATTGTTTGGCCGATGAACGCCAAAATATTTTGTAAAATTGTCATGTAAAGCTTCCTAAAAGCCACATAAATGAGTAACATAAAAAATTTTTCTGATCTACTTATTATGTCAGATCAAGTATATATCTATGTAAAACCGCCAATGGAACGCTCATGTGAGCTTACCTTACATATGTTATAAGACTAAACGTATCCTTCAACCTCTGCCCCAATTATCACCAATTAATGAGACTTTCCTATATCATGCCCGTCCTCGTGTTCATGGAGCACTCTATTTGGATTTGTTTGCACCAATTCTGCGTTGATTTTGTATAGATTATGGATTCTACAAGAATGTGGTGTTGACATATCAAGCTGTCCACCACACTGACCAACTATGCTATTATGGGCCTACTGCTTGGTGTACCTAAGGTACTACCAAAAGGCCATCATAAAATATTAACACTACATTTCAGTGTCTTGGCTACAATGATAAATGCTTCGGAAAAGAGAACTTTAGATCGTCACACCTGGTGTTGTGCTTCTGCGAAAAGATACGGACTTTTCAAAGCAGTTTGTGCAACCCTCTGTGCTACAACCATGATGCTATCCTTTCCATTCCTCACCTTCTTCTTATAAAAGATACTAATGACATATACTAAAGAATAATTTGAATTGACAGTGCAAGTGGACTTTTATATGATTCTTAATATTCATAACTACCTTTGCATGTTCAGTGCTTACGTAATTTGTCAATGATTTCATATATACTCTGTAACTATGTAAAAAATATGTATATTCATTACCAAACCTCATTTTGTAGACTTAGTGAACTAAATATGTCACATCTATTTGCATCAGAAAAAATTTGTTGCTCGTGATAAGTCCAATTGACTCACCATCGCTGCCAAATTTTTACCGCCCCCCCCCCCCCCCGTCCCCCCCAGTGGAGGGTTATGTAAGGGGTTCATCACCCTGCTGCAACAAATGTAATTTCGATGTATTGCTCATGCGCTGCCTGCAACAGAAAATATCTTTGCTGCAATAGAGTCGCAGGTCGGAGCAGTCTTGGCAGCAGTTGCAATCGCTCGCTGCTTCAGAGTAGTTGCAGTCGCTCGCTGCTACAGGGCAGTTGTAGTCTGTCGCTGGTATAGCGCAGTTCATAGCCATGTATCACAAGGTAAATTTTATTATTTTTGTTGGCATGCACGTAGTTAAGTCACTTGTTTGAGATGTTAATATGAATTTGTTTCAATCTTCTTGTTATTCGTCAACACCAGTTGACCCAGATTTACAATATTCAATTTTTCATATAACGGATTGCAGATCTTTATCAATAATGTAAAAGATTTTCAGAATATAATTTTTACCAGTGAACAAAAAAAGGAAGGAATAATTTTGCGTTAAGTCATTGCCAGTCCCGATCGAGTCATTTATTCAAATTTCAATATTTCAGAAATTTTCTCAGATCATATCATGTGTTGTTTAGTACGACCAGCTATGCAGCTGTGTCAGTAAGTAAAATTAGTTTTTCTAATAATTCAGATCTCACACAAATGTTGTTCAGTATTAGTAGATAGGCCAGTATTGAACTAAGCTGTGCCATTTACGAGCGGATATATAGACAGCGTTATCCGGCGACACCATCATGAGGTAAGAATTTTTTAGTTTATTTCTCATAGACATATTGAGATAGATTTTGCGGAGCCATGGCGTAGCGCTGCTTACGTTCAAATTTATGTTTTCATGAGTTAAGATATTAACAAAAAAATTATCATTTATTTTATACGGGAAGGTTACAATGGTACATCATCAGACTATAACACATCTTCGTATTGATCGAAGAAGCGCAATAGCCATGGAATTCTGTCTCACAAACTGACATTCAGCACCTGTGCAACAAAAATCATGCACCTTTCTATGCCTGAATTCAACATTCTGGCAGTTACATCGGTTACTAATGTACCAACAGTATATTTCTGTGAATTGTATTCTGTTTCTAGGCTCTCAGTTGACAATAAAAAGCACAGGACCAAAATTATGGGATGTTTGGAAATATGTCGAAGGTGTCCAATATTCAGCCGTATAGGTCGCGTCAGAATACTTTGATTTATGTGTAATGAAACCCGACGGTGAAACGGAGACGAACTGCAATGAGTCATCTGCAGCGGTATTGCATCACTGGATCCGCAGAACTAATCAGGTTTTGATTGAAAACTGGAATCGTATGTTATTAATTGAGAAGTACTTTGAGTCGCACAAGTTGGCTACTGGTGATGCGGTATCTTTGCGGAGGTGCGATTTATCATATTCAGGCTGCGCAGAAGACAATGTGTCGTGGTATGAAGCGGCATTTCTGAATACGAAGACACTTGGGAGGCAGCTGCATTTGTGTGAGGATACAAACATAGGTTAACTAGCATTGACTCAAAAGATAGTGGTCGTAAGCAAAACTGTTATGTGCCGTTTTGTTCAGAATTGGGATTCGATGACTGCCATTCAAAACTACACAATATTATACTCTGAAGATTGAGTGGTTGAGTGGCGTGTGTACTCGCACATTCTGAAACAAATTGTTGAATGACGGCTATTTAATAGAAATATCAGAAACAGTGGTGGTCTGACCATAATGCTTAGGAGTCTTGAAATGTTTGTGTATAGTGAAATTATTATTGATGAAGCGATTATAAGTCATCTTATTGAAGCTGATTGCCAAATTAAGCATTGTCCTTTTGTCGAAGTCGATTATGATGCGACGATGGTCGAGAATGAATATTTCGATGTCTTAGCATCGGATGGTTGCACGTCGTCTTCAAATTGGTTCAAAATGGCTCTGAGCACTATGGGACTTAACATCTATGGTCATCAGTCCCCTAGAACGTAGAACTACTTAAACCTAACTAACCTAAGGACATCACACAACACCCAGCCATCACGAGGCAGAGAAAATCCCTGACCCCGCCGGGAATCGAACCCGGGAACCCGGGCGTGGGAAGCGAGAACGCTACCGCACGACCACGAGATGCGGGAACGTCGTCTTCGAATGAAAACTGCAGTGCATGGTATGCAGGCGTTGTGTAGGAGATATTCTGTTGCACGGCATTTACAAAGATGTCAGAGGACTCTTGTTACATTAATGCCTGGCTGTCGTGCTATGACTAACTGGCAATGTACATATTTTTAAGTATGGTAATGGAATGTATAACGACGCTGCTTTACAGTCACATACACTAGAAGAACAAAATCTAACAGAAGTAATTAAGTTTTTTTAAGAAGTATAGTAATGTTATTATTAATAAGACGAGGGTGTCTAAGGTAGGGGCTCAAAATTCATGACCTCAGTACGTTAGGATCTGTGTAAGTCACGAAAGTGTGTGGAAAAAGCTACAAATTGTCATATATGGGTATACTCCTGAATTTATGCTCCACGTGTATTGAAGTTACTGTTCAATTGTTATAACATACTAAAAAAAGTATTTGTCATAAATGTTAATACAGCAACAACAAAAACACAAAGAAGTATTTGTAATAACGTTCCCCATGAAAATTTTCATAAATACAATTAGTTTTAATGTATTTCCCCATTATAACATAGCCAGTCACTTTCACTGTTGCAAATCACTTGTAGGCCATGAATGAATAATTTTTTCACGTTTTTTCAACCTTCTAGAGTTGTGTCACATAAATTTGCATGTCTGTTTAGATGAAGAGCGTGTTTCGTGATTACAAACTAAGCATTTCGTGCAACGAATTTATTTCTCTCCCCTTGCGCTTTCCAATATCTAAAAAATAATATTATCTTAATAAATGGGGAATAAAATTAATTTTTACTAACACTTCCAAATTTCGTCCACGGGACGATATTACGAACATCCACAGATTTATTACAATCGTCGCTTTAGCAACGTAGGCCAAACTCCTGACTCTAGCGATTATAAAACTAGAAACTACAACAAACGACTGAAATACAGTTCTGTATTTGAACATACTAGGAACTGCAGGCTGTTAATGTGACTGTCACACTAACTCACTTCAGCACGAAACACTGAATTCCCTCTCATACGCAAGCTACACGTGCTCTACACAACAAACTCTCTCGACAAACCAATGGACTCAGGTCATGGGTACACACGAAGCTAAATAGTTTTTACCAAATGAGGAAACTGAAAATTCCTAGAGGGACGAAATTAGTAGCGGGGACTATATTAAGGTCCATTATCTTATTAGTAAATATGAATCTACATGTTCAGAAAAACAACGAAAGATAAATAAGTTGGCAAATCATATTATGTTCTACAAGGAATGTTAGAAAAAATCTATGATAGTACAGAACCAAGAAGAGGAAAGACTACAAATGCAGCAATACTAACAGTAACATGATATCCCTATTATGTGTCTAAAAGGTGTTCGTAGTCTTACCATGTTATTAATAAGAATGTTGTTTAAAATCATTTTCCTATCTTTTAATAAAGTATGCACCTATTTTTCAATGATTTACAGACAGTAACTAAACCAACAACAAAAAATTACATGTGGCGTCTGCCCTTTCGGACACGTCCGAAAGGACAGAAACCACTTATATAATACTATAGATACGTATCGACGAGCAATACAACTCTTTCCATTCCATTTGCGAGAATACAGCGAGCTTGTGAGCAAAGGGGAAAATAAACGGGATCACAAAATCAATGGTGAGCAGCACTTGGGATTTTTGAAACGACCGTGAAGAATTTCCGGATGGCCAAAGCGGTCAAGACGACAATCGCCAAAAGCGGAGAATCCGGGTTCGAGTCCCGGGCCGGTACAAGTTTTCAAGTACATCTACTGAATTATTTCGACGTCCAAAGCAGCAATGACATACAAATTTCTTTTTAATTATAATTTAACATAAAAATTGTCTCTGGTTTACACAAAATTTTAAACACCCATGTATTACATTTTCAACGAACCCCTGTTACTGACCTTTGAGATTTTTACCAAATGAGGAAACTGAAAATTCCTAGAGGGACGAAATTAGTAGCGGGGACTATATTAGGGCCCATTATCTTATTAATGAATTATAATGGACAATTTACACTGAGGTATAACGATATGCACATTTACAGGTTGCGGTAGTATTGCGTACAAGGTATAAAGGGGCAGCGAGTTGGTGGAGCTGTCATTTGTACTCAAGTGATTCATGTGGAAGGTTGCAAACGTTATTATAGATGCAGGACAGGAATTAACAAACTTTGAACACGGATTGGCAGTTGCAGCTAGAAGCATGAGCTAGTCCATTTCGGAAACAGGAAATTCAATATTCCGTGATCCACAGTGTCAAGAGTGTGCTGGGAATATCAGATTTCAGGCATTACCTCTCACCACGGACAACGCATTGGGTGATGGCCTTCACTTAACGATCGACAGCAACGGCGATTGCGTGGAGTTGTCATTGTTAACAGACAACCAGCACTGCGTGAAACAACCGCGAAACCACTGTGGGATGTACGCCTAGCGTGTCCATTCGAACAATGGGCTATGGCAGCAAATGACAAGGCGAAGCCTTTGTTAACAGCAAGATATCGCCTGGAACGCCTCTCCTGGGTTCGTGACTATGTCGGTTGGGCTCTAGACGACGGGAGAACCATGGCCTGGTCAAACGAGTCCTGATTTCAGTTAGTAAGAGCTGATGGTAGGATTCGAGAGTGGTGCAGACCCCACGGAGCCCTGGACCCAAGGCACTGTGCTAGCTGATGATGGCTCCATAATGCTGTGCGCTATATTGATATGGAATGGACTGGATTCTCTGAATATTTGGCAACTTGAAGAGCATTTGCAACCATTCACGGACTTCATGTATCCGAACAACGATGGAATTTTTACCGATGCACCATGTCACTGGGCCACAGTTGTTCCCAACTGGTTTGAAGAACACTGTAGACAGTTCGAGGGAATGATTTGGCCACCCAGACTGCCCAATATGAATCCCATCAGATGTTTACGGGACATAATGGAGAGGTCAGTTCGCGCTTAAAGTCCTGCACACGCAACACTTTCGCAGTTATGGATGGCTCTAGAGGTATCGTGGCTCACTATCCCTGTAGGGAACTTCCAACGACTTCTTGAGTCCCTCCCTGGTCGAGTTGCTGTACTACTCAAGGAAAAAGGAGGCGCGACACGATATTATAAGATATCCCGTTCCTTTTTTGTATGAATGGTAATGAGCGGTTGGCATCATGGCCGGGAGGCCACTTACGGGGCAAGTCCGGCCGCTTTGGTGCAGGTCTTATTATATTTGACGCCACATTGGTCGACCCACGCCAGATGGGGATGAAATGATGATAAAGACAACACTCAGGGCCTGACCGGAGAAAATCCCCGACCCAGCCGGGAATCGAACCCGTGCTCCTTAGGACGGCAGTCCGTCACGCTGACCATTCAGATATCTTTTTTTTTTTAATGTTCCCGCTCATTGTGAGCGGTGGTCTTACCCTTTTTTTTGTAGGGCAGCTAAAAAAAAGAAATAAAACAAAATCATAGCCATCCCTACGGGGCACCGCCACTTGTGTCCCTGCCAAACAAAAATGAACTCTTACCTCTTAAGGCGTTCCCATCCTAACTATACGTAACCCCTCCCCCCACCCCCCCTTCATCTAAAATGTGAAGAAACTATACTATTCGGGACTGACGTGTGTGAGCCAACCCATAAAAATACGATGAAAGGAAGTGGGCGAAGGGTATTTGTAGTAGGATGTGGAAGGTTTGTTTTTCGTTATGTACAGTATGGACATATAGATATCAATGTGCGAACAGTCATGGATAGTCAAGCCTTGAAAACCAAAACAGAATGAAGACACCATCGAAGATAGTAAACATAAATAACATGAAAAGAAAGCTACCACTTCGTAGTCAGGCTACCCAGCAACTGCGCCCACTGATAAAGATAGTTCAATGTGTGATCGTTTGCACTTCGTTCTGACCTCATCTACCACTGCCTGGAACTTCCAACTACACGGAGGGATGTGAAAGGCACTCCATAGGTAGTTTGCGAAGCATCATCGATATCTGGTATGACCTGCAAAAGCATGATGTCTTTCTTGCAAATAGAGCCAGAAGTGAAGTAAATTATTGTGACCATCACGATAGACGTAATGGACCGTATGTTCACGTATCTAGGTGACGGAGATGGTCCAACTCTTGGGGTAAAATGTCTCATCCTGAAACAATAACGTGCGTGTAGATATATACTCCGGTGTAACGTGCAAGAGATGAGCCAGCATCTGCTTCACTAGGTGCCAAACCGGCTCCGCCTCTCCACAGCTGAGGCGGTGCTCGTCAAAATCTACTGTAGTACAACCCACACAATTGGGTGATTCTGCCATGTGGATATTGTAGAGACATTCTTGTGTCACCAGCCTCCCATTAACTACTATGTATCATTGGGAAACAACATCGGAATCAAGCATGGTATCGTGTACAGTCTTCCACACCAAGCCCCATCGTACATCATAATATGTTAGTTCGACCACATTAAGGGGGAGGCGTTGCAGCATGTCGTGATATAGGCGTCGAGTTGTGGCCATTCGCGGTGTCATGATCGCTACACTGCAATAACTTTATTCTAAATAGAAACGTCCTGTACAAAAGAGGGGCGCTTTGATGTCCTGTAGCGGCACCGGCGCTCTTAGTGAAGCAGGTCGAAGCGATGTCAGAAGCAAACCCAACATAGAGGACAACGGCTCTGTCATGTACACTTGACAGCAAAAAAAGTGGGTCACTGCCGAGTGCAACCAACATAACGTAGTTGTGTTGCAGGTCCTCTAAACACCAAAACCCTGTGGGGTACAGTCGTTTGACTACACACAATGGGTACCGCAAGAGACTACTAAGAGACCAAAGGTCTTTATGGCAGTCAGTCTAAGCATCAACTAATATCGTCATACAAAACATATTAGAAAACACGTTCTTAGCGATGAGACACCCCATAACACTCATAAACTAATCTTAATTACAACAAGTAACATTCCAAAAGTTCTGAGAAAACGGATTATTTTACATATATCGTACAGTAATCGTTAGTCAAAATTAAATACTTGAGACAATATATGGAGTTACAAAGCTGTATCGCAATTGGAAAAAAGTTTTTCGCTCTCTAAAAGGTTTTCCATCCACGTGCTAAAGGTCGCTCAACGGCGAGTGGCTCTGGAAACTGGATATTGGACGAACCAGTAGAAAAACGCGATTAACGGCAACAGGCACTCTAAGGAAATCTCAACATTAACAGCGAATCACCAGTAATATCATTGTTCTTGTAACACGTCAACAGCTACGTGTACACAAATTTGAACTTTAAATGACATGACCAACGTCGTCGTTCTGGATCTGGATGCAAACCCAGCACCTATAGCCATTGCTAACTAAGCTAATCTTTGTTTGTGCCTTATTGAGAACGGATCACTAGGCATAAAGAGACGTGAAGTATAGACGTTTGCACCAGTATCAGCTATAAATTCAGATCCTGAAAATAAATGACGAAAATGTTTGTATTGAACTGGGAATCCTGTCATAACAGTTACCATCCTGGGAACCACCCCCAACGACGTTTAATATGGTGTCATTGACAAGGAACAAGGTATGCTCATGTTTAAAACTGAAATGCCACCATATAAAGCTTGTGACAGGGATGCGAACCCAGCACCTAATCGGATTGTTAACGAAGTACAGTCATGCTCAAAAGTATCCGAACGACCTGGATTGCATTTCGCCTGATTCCCATGCAATCCACATAACGCAGCTGTCTAGCAGGTCCTCTAATCGCTCCTTGATACAGTCGTTTGACTATTGAAAATGGTTCCAACAAGTCACCACTAGAAAACACTGCTCTATATCGCCATAACTCAGGATGTAAAGTAATACCACGATACTAAAAATATCAGGGAACACCTCATCACAGATAAGGCTTGTAAGCTCGCATTTATTGCAATAACTGACATACCTGAAACGTTACCACTCTCATTATTACGTCAGATGGGTAATGCACGTAGTAAGTTCGTCGTATTCATGATTTCCTCTTCAAAGTAATATACCATACTTGTTATTTAACACAAAAATCATTAAAAATTTACGTTATTCACGAGCAGCTAGTTGAGAATATGTATGAACTTCAAATGACACGACGAACCGACTCGTTCTGCATATGGATTCAAACCCAGGTCATGCAAACTAAGATTTCGTGACTGACGGAAATTAACAGTCATTCCTGACTAGGCATAAAGAGAGTGATATACCTCGATTTTAGACAGTATCAGTCAACAAATATCAACTTTAAATTACATAACGTAAACATTTTTAACGGTCGCGAATTCCTACCCAGCATCTATTGTCCCCTGTTAACGAACTACGAGAAATGTTAAATACTGCTTCTTCACAAGTAACTTACTTGAAATGCAGTGAGGTATAGCTTTGTGTTGGGCAGGGATTCGAACCCAGAACCTAATCGGATTGTTATCGAAGCACAATCAACTTTGACATATCGGATTTTCTCGGCAGTAGCTAGATGTATTAAGTGAAATGACGAGACGAAACATTAATTTTTCCTTTCCAGGACTCCAACCCGGCACGTATCGCTGTTATATTCTAGAGAAAAGGAACGTTAAGTATGGGTTTCTTACACCAGCAGCGACATGTGAGCATGTTTGAACTAGAAATAATATGACGAAGTGTTCAGTGCTGACTGAGAATCGAACCCCAAACATATCGTTGTTGACTACACACAAAGAGACGACACTTACCGAATTTTTCTCCACCAACAGCTCGGAATAACATCCTTGAACTTACAGTGATCTCGGAAATAGTTCTGTGTCTCACTGGGAGTCAAAAATATCAGATATCGTTAGTGTTGACAACGAATGAAAATACATTAAAAATAAAAATTATTATCCACCAGCAGATAGGTGTTCTCATGCTAGAGCTTGATAATACATAGTGAAAAGTTTAGTTCTGGGCCAGGATTCTAACCCATTCATGCGCAATATGGGGAGATGTTGAGGAATCGCAGTTTTGAACAAACAACAAGTTGTAGTCGAGCTGTATTGTCACGAAGGGATCAAATTCCGCGTTAAGGGCGGTCTGAGTTGCATTCCCAGTTCAGAACCAATTTTATCGACATAGAGAAGCTCAAATAAAAGATGGAATAAGTGTCCTGTGACCATACACAGGGTTTGTTTCGTCACTAGAAATAAATAACTATAAGAAAGATTACTGGTGATAGAGTTTCTACATGTCACCTTTCCCTACTTTGTTGTGGTTCCACCTAACGTCTACTTGGTAGAGAAGGAATATCATGTTTAATGTGATTTTCAGACCACAATGCCATTATACCTTCTTCACTTGGCGTAGATAGAAGAGAATAGAATCTACCTGTCCCTATAAAAAAAACATCGGCAAAAGTTGGAATCGAACCGAGACCAACATCATATGAAACCATCATCAGTCCAACAGACCAGCACACCCACTTCTCTATCCCTAATTTCCTTATCATAACATGGTTGCGGCACACAAGATGAGAATTCCGACACACAGGCTCCCTATAGTGGTTTGCAGGATGTTCACCACATTCATTTACTTGGTTGACCGAATCGCCATGAACATCAGAGAATTCGCATATATCGTTGATGATTAATTTCTCTCTCATGTTTAGTAGTGTTTTAACAACACTAAAAGAAACCTTACGAAAACTGTGTACTGTATTGTAAGAAATGAAATACAACTTCCCACGATAACCTTACGACGAGAGTCTGTTTTAACAAAACTGAGTATCTGTACACAAGCGTGCCTCTATCTGCACGAATTAGTAAAACACTATTCACTTAGATTTCGATTGGGTCTGTGTTTCAATGGTATGCTGTGTCATACTCAACAGGTATGCAAACATGGCTTTTTATAAATAAAGTTACGTATTCCTAGAAACCCAAAATTTGCTTGTCAGCAGCGGAAAGAGGCGTTACCTGTCGTGGAGCATTGTAAGTTTTTCAGCATTTCACTTTGAGCCGAAAATATTTTCTTGCGATTTTCTAATCAATTTATTTCTTTCATACTTATCATCCTGGCATGGGAGTCTTAAGTGAAGAACATTATTGAATTTCGTATCGTTGACGGTCGATTCGAATTTCTTCAGAGACGCTTGTATTGTGTAGCAGCTTGGCAGTCAGAAAGCCGAGATCTACGACCATTAACACACCTTACTGAGTCGAGCTGCCAAGAGGATTTGATGTGTAAAGGTTTTCTTCTGATTTTGTGACAGAATTTTTTTCTGGGAATTCGCAGCTTCATGAAATAATACACAAAAAAAGCTCGGACGCGCTGCCCCTACCACGGTTAGAACTGACGATTTTCTTAACCGTTGCAACACGAGACACGGGCGGTACCACGGGGCTACGAACACACTGCTGCCAGCACGCCACTCTCGTTATGGTATTGGTCGCTCAGCCTCATAACGCATCGTGAAAGATATTAAAAGTTGTCACTTATGTGAAGAATAGCATTTCTTTAGCAAAAAAATTGAAATTTCTGTCTCAGTGTCTTAGTTTACGTGAGGATTATATACCACGAGTCATTCAAATGGAAAGGGAATACCAAGTGAATTTAGCGAGTCAATTCAGTACCATACGCGGAAGTGATTGCACTGTCACAGTGTTGCCAAATGTTTGTGACGATGTGGCCAATTCTCAGCTGTGGTAGGAACAGCTCTGTAGCGTTACAGGAGGAGAATCCTGTGCTCGTGTCATAGGAGGATACGGGGAGGAGGCGCGGGGTTTGGTTAGTATGCAGCGTTTTCTCCTACCAGCTGTGTCAAACTTTCAGGTGTGTAATCTTCCATCACGATTACAGAGTCCCACAAAATATATACGAATAAAACACTTACCTTGTTACTTTGTTACAAAAGATTATTTCAGTACAATAAAAAGTCTTTAGAAATCAACTTTGCCAACCTGTCACGAAAAGTAAGATAACAAACACTTTGCACCTCGAATTCGATTGCATCTATGTGCAGTCTTGTGATCATACAAGTAGAATTTCAAGAATTGCACGAGAATGTAGAAAAATGTTGGTGCGAATGGAAGGTGTAAGAAACACAGTTACCTAATTATTCTGTACCACGTAATAATCAATTCATTTGATAATTCAGAAGAGAAGAAACGAAAAATTATGCCCATTAAGACAGAAACTAAAGTGCAGATGCGGGCACTGTGCAGATCTGCGCTTTTTGATCTTCAGATCTATACAAATAATGTATACTAACCAGCGTATTCATTGCTTTCGTAATGTTTCACTCTTGTGTAGTCTTCTTATGATGAACTGGATCTACACCCATGAGTCTGATTTTTTCTTTGTATCCTTCCATCTACTATCTTTGTGTGTTATTGTTAGGTGTTCAAAAAGCAAAACATAATGCCTGCTCCCACGAGGTATTAAAATGAGGTCGCAAAAAGCCTAACGTATTATAATCAAAATACAGTGAGACGCCAATTTGTCTGTCGTCATAATGTTAAGTGGACAGAAATAGTTGGGTGTTATTGTCGTCTTTTCTTATTGAGATTTTCATATTACCCTGACACAGGACGCCGAGATAAATGTGTATATACTCCGTGACAAAACATCCCACATTCCATTCATCCTGATCCATTCGTTACGTGCATCGGCGGCAATGAGTGATTGGAAAGCTGTTGTGGGGTGACGAATAACAATAACAATGGTAGTATTTACAAATCAATAATCAAGGATGTTTACTGCATTACAGACGATTAACAAAATAACCAAGAATGGCTGAGTGTTTAATTGGCGCACTGAGTAGGTGTTCTTACCACTTTGTTACTGAATTCTGTTCTAGTTGTTTGCAGAGAGAAAACAAAGAACCCTGTGGCCATACATATCGCTAGTACAAAGAGATATTACCTATCAGCTATCCTTGCTTTACATCACGAGACGAACATGGCGTCACTGAGCTGATATTTGAAATACATTCCTGTTTTCTCTCTCTGTCTCTCTCTCTCTCTTTTTATTTTTATTTTAATTTTTGAGGAAAACATCGAGAAGCGCGATAATAAGCAAGTAGGCATATAACCTGTTTACAGTTATTTTCATCGGGATTCATAATGCAAAAATACAACTTTTAAGTGTGTTATTGCGTAATTCCAGTTATTGCCAGTCTATTCGTGAGCTTGCGCGCATTCAGTGGGGCGAAACCTATCACAGAAGCAAGCAAAACACAAATATTTCTTGCACCATGAGCAACATATAAACGAAATCTCGCTGCACTGACGTGTTGTCCGATGTATTGCACGGAAAACATATCTGATTCATGTTGCTAAATACAGCTCTATCAGATATCAATTTGGAAGCGTACCAAGTGTATGAAAGTATACCTTTAAATACGCAGAAAGGCCCATAGAGGTATTCGACTGAAACACAGCTACGACCAAAATTGTAACTGGGGTCGACAGCATCATCGTCTAGCACCTTGACAACTCGAACAGTGACAGTGCTCGGCCGGTTACTTACGTTTACTGGTATCAAAGCTACAGCATGAAAATACAAAAATGTTAATAACTCGAAGATCATTAGTTTTGGAACCCATAGAAAGTAAAGCAGTCATCAGTCGCAAGAGTGGTTTGAACACCACAGTGCTTTAATAGGCACGGACTTGTTGGAGGTGGTATGCTGTTGCTTTCATCCGACCTTTGAGTTGACTTACCTAGCCAGTTAATAGGGAAACCTACAGTTTTACGTGGCTTTCGGACCACAGTGCAACTCGGCATTTTTCACTTCAACAAACACTGCCCCAGGAGAAATATGTGTAAAACGGCACATAAAAATGGTGTGACTGGTGAGGGATCGAACCTGAGACCTTCGTATCCGCAGCCTTGCTCTTTATCACCTTGCCACCATGCAACCAACACTGTGGGTTCTGCTTGCCATTAAAATTAAGGATATCTCGTTTGAGCCTGCGGTGGCACTTGCGTGTCCCTTAGGAGGCCTTACCTTTGGGACTACCCTCTTATACGTGTGTGTAAACGCCTTCCAATGCCCACTCAAGGAAGACAATGATACCTAGTCTAGCTTCAATATTACAAATAAGCCTCTGTTTGTGGATGAACGCAGACTTAGGTTGATAATCATTTTGAATATTTATCAGTACTGTACCCATTGGTGTGAAACTCGTTTTCTACCAATGATTCCCACAGCTACAGGAACACTACTTTAATACCTCTTACACAAAATACTTACGCAGTGCTATCAGACGAAAAGATCAACCTAACACAAACTGTGGGAAGCCTGTTTTACAACCTTCGTACCTGGATAAAGAGCTTTTCCTATTTGAGATATCTGTGAACGTTGCTGCATAAGACGATTTAAGAAGAAACTAAATTTCTTCAGCTACGCCAATGTTTAAAGAAATCGTGTTAATGGCACTGAATCGTAGTTTGTAAATCGTTTACCAGCCGTACTCTGCCGCATTTCGCTGGTTCGAAGGCAAAAAGCTTATTGACAAATTTCACAGAAGGAGAAGGGGGACGAAATATCTCCCACTCGAAGGTCATGTTGTTTTACTTAAATGATTACAAAATCGGGTAAAACGAACAATGAGGTTGTCAGTATAAGCACATTACTGTTGTCAATATGATGTTGCACCGCCCAGGGCCTGTAATGATAAGGGCCCATTTAGGTCAGGCATATTGTACACAGAAGTGGAAGAGAGAGCACCACTAAATTCTACAATGCGTATGCATTGCATACACACAGAAATTACTGTTACAGTGTACTTATGGAGCCCAATGAGTGAATTGCATGTTTTCCGGTGAGAAAGAGCACTGGCAAACAGTCTTCGCTATATTGGGTTACTTAAACTGGCGTCACTTTGAGCTAGAATTTATGACCAGCGACTAAGTGTAAGGACAGTGAGTCGGATGCGGGTTTTGTAACTGTGAAATACTTTCCTTACATTATGGAAGCGAATATTAAATTTGAACTAATATTGCGAAAATTTTGGACTTGGATAGCTTAGAATGAAAATCTTTCTGTTTATTGCAAACAATTGATTTTCTAAAACATTCTGTGTCATAAACAACTTGAAACAGGTCACGTCGACCAAATCATATGGAAGAACCGACAGCGACGTATATTGGAAGGCAGTAAGATCCCTTGGCTTTTGGTTTGGCAGTATTCGACAGCCATTTCTAGGCGCAAGTAAATGAAGAAAGGCAGCGCGTCTTCGTTATCAAGTAACGTCTTCATCAATTACTTTAGTTTTAATGTGATCTACGAGTAATTGCTGATGTTTGATATTAACATGAAAAGGATTCCGTAGACAGGGAAAGAACTTGTTCTTGGGCAACTAGTTCTATAATGACCAAAAGGACTTAAATGATCTTCAAGCACATGTGTTCCAGCAGGGGTATGAAGAAAATGATAGTAATAATGACGGTGATAATCGAATTATCCGGTAACTTCACACTTCACAGCGGATTTTCTGGAACTAAGAAATTTCCTGAATTAGTGAAAATTTCAAAATGGCTTCAAATCGAGGCTATGACGCTTAGAAGAGTCTTTACATCCTGCTGACATGAGAATAGCATAATCTCCACGTCAGAAGCTTGCTTCTACTTAACCATTTAATAAACTCGCGTGTTTTTCCACCGTGACTAGTTTAGTAAGCTAAGCACATCATCCATTACAGCACACTCATCGAGCTGGGAAATGTGGCCACAATGGCATGGTGGAACGAACTATCACAAGTGCAATGCGTGGGTTCAGGCATTTACTTTTAAGTGGCACAAACAGATTTACTTTACCTCTGGTAACCTCAAGAGAAAGACGTTATAATCCAGAATCCGCATTAAACATCACGTTCCTTCATTCCAAACTGGGTAGAGCCGGTTTACGTTGGAAAATGACATAGGTGGAGGTCAGGGTAAACAGAAATACTGTCACCAGTAAACTTACTTACATTAGAAAATTTTATTTTATTTGATGAACTGATAACCGCCTAAAGGAACAGGGCTCTTATTTTATTTGTACTTGATTGAACTAGAGACGTTGAAAAATTTGGTGCTCGACTGTGATTCGAATTCGTATCCCCTCTTTCGAGGAGCTGAATCTCTCGGAACAGTACAGTTCAATCATTTCATTCCTTTTCCCAAGACTGCAGTCTTCTCTATGTCTCCTCCAAAGGTAAATATGTGGGTCCGAATCCTGATCCAGTACAAAAATATTCATAATTTCTTTTCAAGCCCTATCACGTGCACACCGGCCTGCTAGTGAAAATTAACGTGCATTTTTAATGTCTGTTCATGATGCCAACAATTTCTGGACAAACACGCACACATCTTACTGTTGGTGAGTAAGCAATTGATACTTAAGCAATATTCGTGGACAATAAAGAAGAACGATAGGAGTGCGGTTCGATTGTCGCTCAGGCACAAAAATTTGTGTCCTTATTTTAGATTGAACACCAAGTAGCTGGCAAGGAAAACCGATACGTAACATTTGATTTTACTTTGTTAACAATCCGATTACGTCTTGGGTTCGTATCTCCGTCGCAGAACTTCACATCATGCGCTTCATCTTTAAATTCATACACACTTCGTTACTTCTGAATTGAGGTATATCAGACATCTTTCATAGTTAGTTAACAGGGGTGAAAGGGTCTTGATAAGAATCCCGGTTTATTACAAAAACTGTCGTCTTTTATTTTCAAGTTTAGATTTGCTTACTGATATAGGCGAAAATTTCGGTACTTCGTGACTCTTCATGGATAGTCAGCAATATGATATGATTAGATTAATACTTGTTCCATAGATCATGAATACGACATTTCGTAATGATGTGGAACGAGTTATTTTAATGAAAGATTTCTTTACATACCAGTATTCAATTTCTTTACAACAATTTTTTACCCCCTCTCTCTCCCTCCCTTTCTCTCTCTCTCTCTCTCTCTCTCTCACACACACACACACCCACATTCTCTTTTTATTTTTATTTGTTTGTTGTGCTCCACTATCGGCGAGTCACGAAAGCGTCCGTGAATGAGTTTCTTAGTTTTGAGTACAGTTACGAAAGAAATATAAAAACAACTATGACAGTTACTGATTTATGATGCTTAGTAGCAGTCAGTTCTGAGTATTATTAGCAACTAAGCTCCAGTCCCCAAACCTAGTTACAGAAATGCGAATCAGACGCATTACGTATTCCAGGCCGTAGCAGCCGCGTCTTTGAGGCGCCAGCTATGGTCACTTCCCAGCCCGCTGTAGGATCACATCGGTTCGTCTTCTTCCTGCTGGTAATGTAAGTGAGATTTGGCAACAACGCAAGGTATGTTTGGCAACTCTGTGATCGACGAGTTACTTCCTGGTGTGCATGGAATTAAGCCTCAAAGTTCACTTGATTTCTCGTGTCATTTCCATTGAATAACCTGAATTGTTATCGCTTGAGGTGTAACAGAAGATTGTAAATTTAAGGTTTTCAGCCCTGCAAAGTCATTGAACGTGGGAATTGCAACTAATCTCGTCCTGTAAATAGCTGTTTACGAGTTCTAGCCCCTATTGGCCTCGTAAGAGGATGGCGCAAAACACATCTATCCGCTAGCTCTGTGTTGACGTGCTGATTTGTGGAAATGGCGACTGATATGGTTCGCGGTTCCAGCCTCGCTGAATGTAACGTTTTTATCCCTTCTGTGTAAGAGCTGCAAGCACTCAGATCAAACATCGATAAGCAAATCGTAAGAAAATACTTTCAGCTCATAGTGCAATGGTGAAAAACTTACAATGCTGCACGACAGGTAACGCCTCTTTCCGCTGCTGACAAGCAAATTTTGGGTTTCTAGGAATACATAACTTTATTTATGAAATGCCACGTTTGCACACCTGTTGGGTATGACACAGCATACCGTTTAAACACAGAACCAATCGAAATCTAAGAGAATAGTGTTTTACTAATTCGTGCAGATAGAGGCACGCTTGTGTACAGATACTCAGTTTTGTTAAAACAGACTTTCGTCGTAAGGTTATCGTGGGTAGTTTTATTTCATTTCTTACAATACAGTGCACAGTTTTCGTAATGTTTCTTTTAGTGTTGTTAAAACAATACTAAACACGAGAGAGAAATTAATCATCAACGATATATGCGAATTCTCTGATGTTATCTATAAGTCTGACAATGCACATGCAGTTTATTGATTACATGCATGTAGAAAACTTGTTCTGTGTTAAAACTGTCAAACAAGGTTTGAAGAAGAATAAAATGCCACTACCAGACGACAGCTAATGTAGAAAATATTTTACTGACTATTTTGGCACGATGCGCTCTCCCCATACGTAATACAAAAGCTTCGAGCGCATCTGCTACCTGGCCGTCTATTAAACCTGAGAAGAACAAAATGATGCAGAAGTTAGCCTTTTTCCACATGCGACTATTTTGGGTTGAGAAGTGAAGAGAATTATGTTCAAACTTCCATTAAATTGATAACTTCAGCAGACAGCAGAATTGCGTTTAAAAAAAATGTAGTAGTGAATGGAATAGAACACGCGGCGTCTTATCAACAGCGCGCGACACTTACCGTCACGCTACTAGCTGTGACGTAGCTACAGCACCTCTGGAAGTGAACAACAGTTCCTCCAGAACTTCGGCATTCCACAGTGCTGTGAGATAATGCATATGGCCGGTTATAGACATCTGAGAGACAGACAGTTACAGCATTTCTTTTGCACTGCACGATGGTTTCAACAAACAGATAGCGCGATAGAGTAGCTCAAATGGAAAAGGAACACTTCCTATTTAAATTTCTGCATCCTACACTGTTGGCAGTTCTGTTTAGGTGACAGTTAAGTTATTTTATTTCGGTGATTACAAAATAGAGCCGAAAGTATGCACTGGGTAGCCAAAGCAGCTAGTTCATGGCGATTCGGTCAACCAAGTAAATGAATGTACTGAACATCCTGCAAACCACTACAGGGAGCCTGTGTGTCAGAATTCTCATCTTGTGTGCCGCAACCGTGTTATGACAGAGAAACAAGTCGTAGAGAAGAGGGTTTGGTGGTCTGTGGGACTGATGATAGTTTCATATGATGTTGGTCTCGGTTCGATTCCAACTTTTGCCGATGTTTTTTTTATAGGGACAGGTAGATTCTATTCTCTTCTATCTACGCCAAGTGAAGAAGGTATAATGGCATTGTGGTCTGAAAATCACATTAAACATGATATTCCTTCTCTACCAAGTAGACGTTAGGTGGAACCACAACAAAGTAGGGAAAGGTGACATGTAGAAACTCTATCACCAGTAATCTTTCTTATAGTTATTTATTTCTAGTGACGAAACAAACCCTGTGTATGGTCACAGGACACTTATTCCATCTTTTATTTGAGCTTCTCTATGTCGATAAAATTGGTTCTGAACTGGGAATGCAACTCAGACCGCCCTTAACGCGGAATTTGATCCCTTCGTGACAATACAGCTCGACTACAACTTGTTGTTTGTTCAAAACTGCGATTCCTCAACATCTCCCCATATTGCGCATGAATGGGTTAGAATCCTGGCCCAGAACTAAACTTTTCACTATGTATTATCAAGCTCTAGCATGAGAACACCTATCTGCTGGTGGATAATAATTTTTATTTTTAATGTATTTTCATTCGTTGTCAACACTAACGATATCTGATATTTTTGACTCCCAGTGAGACACAGAACTATTTCCGAGATCACTGTAAGTTCAAGGATGTTATTCCGAGCTGTTGGTGGAGAAAAATTCGGTAAGTGTCGTCTCTTTGTGTGTAGTCAACAACGATATGTTTGGGGTTCGATTCTCAGTCAGCACTGAACACTTCGTCATATTATTTCTAGTTCAAACATGCTCACATGTCGCTGCTGGTGTAAGAAACCCATACTTAACGTTCCTTTTCTCTAGAATATAACAGCGATACGTGCCGGGTTGGAGTCCTGGAAAGGAAAAATTAATGTTTCGTCTCGTCATTTCACTTAATACATCTAGCTACTGCCGAGAAAATCCGATATGTCAAAGTTGATTGTGCTTCGATAACAATCCGATTAGGTTCTGGATTCGAATCCCTGCCCAACACAAAGCTATACCTCACTGCATTTCAAGTAAGTTACTTGTGAAGAAGCAGTATTTAACATTTCTCGTAGTTCGTTAACAGGGGACAATAGATGCTGGGTAGGAATTCGCGACCGTTAAAAATGTTTACGTTATGTAATTTAAAGTTGATATTTGTTGACTGATACTGTCTAAAATCGAGGTATATCACTCTCTTTATGCCTAGTCAGGAATGACTGTTAATTTCCGTCAGTCACGAAATCTTAGTTTGCATGACCTGGGTTTGAATCCATATGGAGAACGAGTCGGTTCGTCGTGTCATTTGAAGTTCATACATATTCTCAACTAGCTGCTCGTGAATAACGTAAATTTTTATTGATTTTTGTGTTAAATAACAAGTATGGTATATTACTTCGAAGAGGAAATCATGAATACGACGAACTTACTACGTGCATTACCCATCTGACGTAATAATGAGAGTGGTAACGTTTCAGGTATGTCAGTTATTGCAATAAATGCGAGCTTACAAGCCTTATCTGTGATGAGGTGTTCCCTGATATTTTTAGTATCGTGGTATTACTTTACATCCTGAGTTATTGCGATATAGGGCAGTGTTTTCTAGTGGTGACTTGTTGGAACCATTTTCAATAGTCAAACGACTGTATCAAGGAGCGATTAGAGGACCTGCTAGACAGCTGCGTTATGTGGATTGCATGGGAATCAGGCGAAATGCAATCCAGGTCGTTCGGATACTTTTGAGCATGACTGTACTTCGTTAACAATCCGATTAGGTGCTGGGTTCGCATCCCTGTCACAAGCTTTATATGGTGGCATTTCAGTTTTAAACATGAGCATACCTTGTTCCTTGTCAATGACACCATATTAAACGTCGTTGGGGGTGGTTCCCAGGATGGTAACTGTTATGACAGGATTCCCAGTTCAATACAAACATTTTCGTCATTTATTTTCAGGATCTGAATTTATAACTGATACTGGTGCAAACGTCTATACTTCACGTCTCTTTATGCCTAGTGATTCGTTCTCAATAAGGCACAAACAAAGATTAGCTTAGTTAGCAATGGCTATAGGTGCTGGGTTTGAATCCAGGTCCAGAACGACGACGTTGGTCATGTCATTTAAAGTTCAAATTTGTGTACACGTAGCTGTTGACGTGTTACAGGAACAATGATATTACTGGTGATTCGCTGTTAATGTTGAGATTTCCTTAGAGTGCCTGTTGCCGTTAATCGCGTTTTTCTACTGGTTCGTCCAATATCCAGTTTCCAGAGCCACTCGCCGTTGAGCGACCTTTAGCACGTGGATGGAAAACCTTTTAGACAGCGAAAAACTTTTTTCCAATTGCGATACAGCTTTGTAACTCCATATATTGTCTCAAGTATTTAATTTTGACTAACGATTACTGTACGATATATGTAAAATAATCCGTTTTCTCAGAACTTTTGGAATGTTACTTGTTGTAATTAAGGTTAGTTTATGAGTGTTATGGGGTGTCTCATCGCTAAGAACGTGTTTTCTAATATGTTTTGTATGACGATATTAGTTGACGCTTAGACTGACTGCCATAAAGACCTTTGGTCTCTTAGTAGTCTCTTGCGGTACCCATTGTGTGTAGTCAAACGACTGTACCCCACAGGGTTTTGGTGTTTAGAGGACCTGCAAAACAACTACGTTATGTTGGTTGACCCGGCAGTGACCCACTATTTTTGCTGTCAAGTGTACATGACAGAGCCGTTGTCCTCTATGTTAGCTCACATTTATGTCTGCCGCGCCGTTATCCTACAAGCCTCACCAGTTTGCTTCTGACATCACTACGACCTGCTTCACTAAGAGCGCCGGTGCCGCTACAGGACATCAAAGCGCCCCTCTTTTGTACAGGACTTTTCTATTTAGAATAAAGTTATTCCAGTGTAGCGATCATGACACCGTGAATGGCCACAACTCGACGCCTATATCACGACATGCTGCAACGCCTCCCCCTTAATGTGGTCGAACTAACATATTATGATGTACGATGGGGCGTGGTGTGGAAGACTGTACACGATACCATGCTTGATTCCGATGTTGTTTCCCAATGATACATAGTCGTTAATGGGAGGCTGGTGACACAAGAATGTCTCTACAATATCCACATGGCAGAATCACCCAATTGTGTGGGTTGTACTACAGTAGATTTTGACGAGCACCGCCTCAGCTGTGGAGAGGCGGAGCCGGTTTGGCACCTAATGCGGCAGATGCTGGCTTATCTCTTGTGCGTTACACCGGAGTATATATCTGCACGCACGTTATTGTTTCAGGATGAGACATTTTACCCCAAGAGTTGGACCATCTCCGTCACCTAGATACGTGAACATACGGTCCATTACGTCTATCGTGATGGTCACAATAATTTACTTCACTTCTGGCTCTATTTGCAAGAAAGACATCACGCTTTTGCAGGTCATACCAGATATCGATGATGCTTCGCAAACTACCTATGGAGTGCCTTTCACAGCCCTCCGTGTAGTTGGAAGTTCCAGGCAGTGGTAGATGAGGTCAGAACGAAGTGCAAACGCTCATACATTGATCTATCTTTATCCGTGGGCGCAGTTGCTGGGTAGCCTGACTACGAAGTGGTAGCTTTCTTTTCATGTTATTTATGTTTACTATCTTCGATGGTGTCTTCATTCTGTTTTGGTTTTCAAGGCTTGACTATCCCTGACTATTCGCACATTGATATCTATATGTCCATACTGTACATAACGAAAAACAAACCTTCCACACCCTACTACAAATACCCTTCGCCCACTTCCTTTCATCGTATTTTTGTGGGTTGGCGCACGCACGTCAGTCCCGAATAGTATAGTTTCTTCACATTTTAGATGAAGGGGGGGGGGGGTTACGTATAGTTAGGATGGGGACGCATTAAGAGGTAAGAGTTCATTTTTGTTTGGCAGGGACACAAGTGGCGGTGCCCCGGAGGGATGGCTATGATTTTGATGACAACGCACGAAGAGACGTTGAAAATGCAACTGTTTTTCACCAGTAGTTCGGAGTGCACATGCTAGGGTTTGAAATGAAATAATGAATATTTTGTGCTGGTCAGGATTCGAAACCAGATAGGTGCCTTTCGAGGACGCCTAGAAGAGTTTGCAATCTTCGGGAACACAGTGAAATCGAATTCTAATCCCAGTCCAGCACCACAATTTTCAACGTCTCAGTTTCAAATAAAGTAAGAGCCTTGTGAACTTACATGGCCATTGGTTCATTAAATGAAATACGTTTTCTAGTTTACGACGGCTTGCTGGTGACAGAGTCTCTTCCTTACGGGGTTTCTCCATCTGTCACAGCTCAAACGAATGCTTAGTCGGCAGCGAAGGGATGTTATCTTTACTGCGGATATTGAACTACGGAGCTTACTGGCGTTCTGCACTTGGCGTTACTAGGGGTGAAGGAGAGCTACTTGTGTGTGTTAAAAATCTACGCCTGACATGAGATGTGAACCTACACGTTTTACACATCAATACAAGATCAATCCACCAGACCACAGAACCCCCCGCCAAGCACATAATTACGAATAGCAGAGTATTCATTTAGATGTAGATGCAGATGTCAAGGGACGCGTAACAGGAAGGAGGGCGGGATCTGGGAATGGATAGAAGTGCAAAATATTAGCGTGAAATGCTTGCAAAATATTGCTTACTTAGACGTGTGTCACAGTTTGTTTTATGTTAGGACCGAGAGATAAGGAAGGACTGTTCTCAGAACGAAGAATGGGTTATAGGGAAGGGGAGATCAAAGAATACGGTTTCATAGGTAGTGAGAGGAACGATAAAGAGTAAAGACAGCAGCAATTAAAAGAGAAAATGTAGCGTCATTGGAAACCGCTAAATTTGTTTACAAAGTTTTGGGGGAGTGTAATAGAAGGGCACTTGCGGCGATAGAGTCAGAGAGAGAGTGTGTGAGAGAGAAAGAAGAGATATTAACAACGAGTAAACATAAATCATATGTGTGTGAAATCTTATGGGACTTAACTGCTAAGGTCATGAGTCCCTAATCTTACACACTACTTAACCTAAATTATCCTAAGGACAAACATACACACCCATGCCCGAGGGTGGTCTCGAACCTCCGCCGGGACCAGCTTCACAGTCCATGACTGCAGCGCCTTAGAACGCTTGGCTAATCCCGCGCGGCGAGTAAACATAATATGAAATCGTTGGCGTATTGTGTGGAGTACGGAGGGTGTATTCATGGATGGAGGGGAAGAGAGAGACGTATTTGAAATAACAAAAACTATTGTGACGGAGTCCATCTACGCTGATTAGTTTGTAAGTATGTAGACAGCGTATAAATGAAATCAAAATAGAATACTTAACAAACTGTATATTCAAAATAAACCCACTTGAATTAAAAGGGCAACTCAAAGGAAAGCTAACTCATATTGTATCTTTTCTGTTGCCACGCGATCTTCCACTAGCTCCCAAAGAGGAAAAATGACGAAAAAGAAGACATAACAAAACATTTTAAGAACTCTAATATTTTATCCAGAATCCTTCATTATTTTGTACTTCTATCACGCATAAGCCGTCGGGCGTAACAACCTGAAGAAGCAACTTCCTCCCAGGCTTCCAGGACGCAGTCCCAAAGAGCGTCCGCAGTAGTTGGTTGGTTTCGTGGCCAGTTCTCTGTTAACGTTCTGGCGACCTCAGTCCACATGTTTTCCATGGAGTTCATATCAGCCGCCCGTGGCGGCCAGTCCATGACGTTGACGCCAATCGTGGAGAGCCGCTGCTGAACAAATGCAGACTTGTGAGTGGGAGAGTGGTCCTCTTCCAGTGTGACGTCCCCTTCTGTGTACAGCATTCGCACTGACGGAAGCATCACATTTTCCAATATGTGGGCATACTGCGCGCTGTCCAGAGTTCCTTCTATCCTGTGAAGAATTCCCGCCCCTCTCGCAGAATTTCAACCCCAGCAGGTAACAGATAGCCGGCCACTTCTTCTCGTCGTGGTTACATATTCGCGTCAATGGCGAGTCCCTTGCGGCCTGTAAACGATTCGTGGACCGTCGTTATTGGTGGAAAACACCTTCTCATCAGTGAAAATGACGTTGTCCCACGACGCCCTCAGATGGAGCTCCGCAAATGCTAGCCGGCGTAAAACGTTGTCTTCGCTGAGCTCTTGTTTCATGGCGGATCGTCGTGCATGCAGTCCAGCGTCCCTCAGCCTTCGGCGAATCGTGTCACTGGAGCCGGGGAAGTTGGTCTCCCGCCGCAACTGCTTCGCGTTCAGAAAGGGATTTTCTCTGCTCCTAGACGTTAGATCCCTGTCTTCCTGCTGTGAGATCACTCTCTTCCTGTTTGAGCCACGAGCCCTGTTGGTGGTGCCTCTTTCAAGGCAGATCCTCCACCATCTCGTTGCAGTGGTATGTGGTACGCCATACCGTCTGCCAGCTTCTCTGATGGAACATCCTCCTTCCTCAACGAGAGTGACGACTCTACCTCGGCCGGCCGAAGTGGCCGATAGGTTCTAGGCGCTTCAGTCTGGAACCGCACGACCGCTACGGTCGCAGGTTCGAATCCTGCCTCGGGCATGGATGTGTGTGATGTCCTTATGTTAGTTAGGTTTAAGTAGTTCTAAGTTCTAGGGGACTGATGATCTCAGATGTTAAGTCCCATAGTGCTCAGAGCCATTTGAACCATTTGTTGACTCTATACCTCGAATAGACCTCTCCCAGTGAGCCATTACGGCAGACAGCCTGATGTGTATTTTTTTTTCCTTTATTGTAATTTTAATCACCTATACAGGCGGGCTGGCAGCAGCACATTACGCTGCTCTTCAGCCGTAAGTGGAACAATAACATGACATAGAGGTGATACAGACAATACAAAAAACGGCGGGCAAAAAATGGAGATACAAAAAAACAATAAACATGAAGCCGTTCACGTTGGACGATAAAAACACTAACACTTGTGGACACGGCGCACAAAACACGGAGAACGGCGATGGCACATGTGAACAGTGGAGTCGTAACTGCACGAAACACAAAACGAAGCATACACACGAGATACTGATGTCGATGATCTCCGGCGCGCGAATGTTCACTATGCGTGTGCGAGTCCGGGGACTGATGTGTATTTCTGCTTGCCGCTCTTATACTGATTCCAGGAGAGGAGGTAAACATATGTACGTCAAACGGAGCGGCAGAGGCAGAGGCATGCGGCGCAGCCGTGCTGGCTCGTCCCGGGCTGTTGGCCCACCAACGCCACCGCCAGCTCGCTCACTTCTATCTCGCCTCGGCCAGCCTGGCTGGCCCGTAGCTCGCGAGCCGAGGCTAGTACAGACCCGAGCCGCATGGCCACGATCACCCCTTGAAGGATCAAAAGTTACACCTAACCTATCCAAGTCTGTAATACAAACTAACGCAGCTACAGCTATTATGCTATAACATGTGCAGGCACACCTACAGTTGACGATTTGTTCAAATATTTGACGAACAATACTTTCAAAAATACACTTATTTTAAACATAGCTACCACAAAATATTTCACCTAGCTAGTAATAGCACGACGCAGGAAACTATACTTTCTTGTAAGCGCTGTGCATTAGATGTAGCCTTAAGAAAACCTGTATTCAACCACGACAACTAAGCGGAATGTAAAAGTAAACAGGTTTGGCGGCAGCTTCTCCAAATAATAGTATCTACTTAGTATATAATACACGTTTTGTGCACTTATAACATGTACTCAGTGTCTCTGAAACAATACGTGCTGCACGACGGAAATTACTTTCTGCTGAGGCACTTCATTTACATATCAATGATACACGACTACTAGAGAACATTGCTCTTTACGGCAGTCTATCCACTTGTAAATTAACGTCATGATATCGCAGATATTAGGCAACACGTTACTGGGGATGAGTAAGGCCTTAAGGTTTGCAACTAAACATGCTACTCCTAGCCGGCCGCGGTGGTCTCGCGGTTCTAGGCGCTCAGTCCGGAACCACGCGACTGCTACGGTCGCAGGTTCGAATCCTGCCTCGGGCATGGATGTGTGTGATGTCCTTAGGTTAGTTAGGTTTAAGTGGTCTAAGTTCTAGGGGACTGATGACCACAGATGTTAAGTCCCATAGTGCTCAGAGCCATTTTTTGCTACTCCTAGCTACTACTGAATATGAAATTGATTATTAACGTTTCTTCATAACCATGTGTGCGGCGTTCGACTCTCGGGTCAGCATAGACGTTTTCGTCACCTTATTTCTAGTTAAACGTGTGCACATCTCGCTGATGGTGGACCTACATTGGACATTTCTCGTCTGTTCCTGGTTAGACAACGACGGCGGTAGGCGCCGGGTTCGAATCCCGGTCAGGCAATACAACTTCAGTCGTCATTTAAGGTTGCAACCCCACTACTGGTGACAAACTGTGATATCTACATTCTGATTTTACGTAGTTATTCAACAATCCGATTGTCCCCAGAATTACATGATGGCATTTCAATTTTAAACATGTGCATCCTTTATTCCTTGACAATGCAACACTATACAACGTCTTTCGAGGTTAATTACCAAGAAGGCAATTGTCATGTTAGGGTTCCTGCTTTCGTACAAACATTATGGTCATTTACTTTCAAGTTGAGAATTGATAACTGATACTGGTGCAAACGTCAGTGTTTGACGTCTCTTTCTGCTTAGTGATCGAGTCTCGATAAGGCACACAGCTTTGCTTGGTTAACAATGGCTTTACGTTCTGGGTTTGCATCCGGATCCAGAACTAATACGCTGGTCATGTCATTTAAAGTACAACTTCGTGTACAAGTAACTGTTGATGAGTAATGTGAACAATGATATTACTTGCGATTCGCTGTTAATGTTGGGATTTCCTTCGAGTGGTTGCCGCCGTTAATCACGTTTTCTTTTAACTGCTTAGTATTACATAAAGTTGATGCGAAACCACTCCCCGTTGAACGTTGAACGACGTTCAGCATGTGGGTAAACCTTTTAGACAGCAAAGAACTTGTTTCGAATTGCCATACAACTTTATAAATCCATATACTGTCTCAAATTTTTAATTGTGCTTAAGGATTACTGAACGATTTATGTGACAAAACTAGTTGTCCCATAACATTTGAAATGTCACTTATTGTAATTAAGTATAGTTTACAAACGTTAAGGACTGTCTGATCTCTTCTGTACTATCGTGGAGTTACTTTACATCTGTACGGACTGTCATAAAGACTGGCGTTCTCTAGTAGTCTCTAGCGGTACCCATTGTTTATCTTACAACGACTGTACTGTGGAGGGTTGCGACTATGTGCAACACAGATATGCTATGTTGGTTGCATTCATTCAGGTGCAGCCTACACGTTGGAATTCAGGGGTGACCCACTTTTTTTGCTGTCTAGTAGTCTCTAGCGGTACCCATTGTTTATCTTACAACGACTGTACTGTGGAGGGTTGCGACTATGTGCAACACAGATATGCTATGTTGGTTGCATTCATTCAGGTGCAGCCTACACGTTGGAATTCAGGGGTGACCCACTTTTTTTGCTGTCGAGTGTACATTAACTAGGCCGAGATAACTTTTTTCCTTGGAGAGGGTAAGAAATACGTATCTGATCTTCAGTAACATACCAGTGCTGACGAAGTATCCCAGCGCTGCCATAATGCTACGCGCCAAGGGTTTCGGAATGGGTAGCGTTTGGGCGATTGCGGTACGCGGGACGCAAGATATATATTGGCATAATGCGCCTGCTGAACGATGTTGAGGGAACCAAATTACTGATTTGCATTTCCGGCCTGAATTTGGTTTAGAAGGCGTCGATAATCGAGCTTCGTCGCATGTCGTTCATGAAATCTAAGCCCAAGCAGCGGACAATATCACTGCGTAAGGGGGCAATGTGTTCCTGCGTTAGCCCTATCCCGATACTCAAGGCGACAGACTTGTCAACGTTGATTTGGCCTCCAGAAGCTGTACTGTAGGTTGCAATCCAGTCCAAAGCCGCCGCCATATCGGCAGCTCCACGTATGACTGTCATCAAATCATCCGCATATGCGGTGCAGCGATAGATGGAGCCGCCAAACTGTATCCAAGTGAGCCTGCCTTGGAGACCATACAACAAATGTTCTAAGGCCAATGCAAATAATAATGTAGATAATGGACATCCCTGTCGTACTGACCGGCGGATCGGCATGGGTGCTGTCATTCTTCCATTAACAAGAGCTCGAGAAGTAGCACCATGCGGAAGGCGTGTCAACACTGTGATACAGGGGTCGGGGTATTCCATGCGCCGTAGAACAGCCGTGAGGAAAGTGTGGCCCACACGGTCAAAAGCCTGGCTAAAGTCGATAGACGCCAGGGCTGCCAGCAAACGTCTCACCCGTGCACGGGAGATGAGATCCGTGTAACGACATAACGCAGTTCTGATGTTGTTGGCCTGCCCCCAAGAACATCTGATCGCTGAACAGGACGTGCGATAGTGTGCCGCGAATACGTTCTGATAGCAGCCTCGAAAAGATCTGTTCAATAATGTTAAGGAGTGATAATCGCGGACATACTTCTGTCCCTTCGGGTTATGGATGGGTACAATCAGTTCTTCCAAGAACGGTACAGACAACGGTGGACATCAATTCCTGACAAATTTCAACCCAACAAGGTACCAACAATTGTTTAAAGGCTCGACAGAACTCTAATGGTAGTCCGTCGATTCCTGGTGATTTATGGGGAGCACCTTTACCAATGGTGTCGAGCACTTCCTCTTGTCTAACTTCTCCCTGTAAAGTCGGTACCATGTCTCGTGGAACTGTTCCGTGGGCACGTGCAGAAACGGTGTCTACCGTTGCCGAATCAGGGAGCACTGCTGAATAAAGGTGAGCGTAATGCCCATAGAAGGCTTCTGCTATATCTGCTTGTTTTACCACGTGTCGACCGTCGTCCGTTATCATGTCGGTTACCAGCGCCCTACTGCGCTTCCTGTGCTCTAAGAGCACGTGGTGCATAGATGGCCTTTCTGATTGTAGCTTGTCTGGAGTACGCGACTGTATAACGGCGCCCTGTAAATGATGGCGTGCTAAGGAGACGAGCTGCGCTTCTGCGCGATTGACAATGATCTGCCTGTTGAAAGGTGGCAACACTGAGCCACAGCGCCAGAGATCGCGCTAGAGAGTATTGTTCCGACGCCTCCACTGGCAGTGATTATTGAGAGGTAGCGGTGGGCAGTGCTTGTCGAGAGGTCGTGGTGGAGAGTGCTTGTTGAGATGTGGTAGTAGCGAGTCGGTGTGGAGATGTTGTAGTAGTGAGTGCTTGTTCCATGTTTTATGCAGTTGTTTGATGGGCTAGACAGCAGATGTTGTTCCAATGGAGATATTGTAATGATTAGAGTGCTTTTCATCAATATATATGAAGGTAACAAAACTCGTCACTGTACGAAAATTACACACAATGACTCTTTATCTCCAACAATACCATTCACACGAAATGTTTCCCACAAACACGATTAATCGAACAATTGAAATAATGGCACTAAATTGTCAAACCCATAGACAAGACAACAGAAATTAAATTTTGCAAAATACCATTAGAAGAATCCCAATTACCAAATCTACACATGCAATATAGACTACAATTACTAAACTACAAATTACTACAACAATACTACTGTCTACTATTTTTACAATCAGAAGAATTCCAAGGGACGATCCTGGCAGGGTCGCCACGTGCATGGGGGCTTAATTATTTAAAAAAAAGAATGCAAATAAATTTAAATTTTAGTAGCTGTATGTTCGGTTACGAAGTGTCGTAAACGGTTGGCCCTGACTAGTTTTAGTACGCAATCTGACTGCATAGAATAACAACAAACAATGAAAGAAAATTTCCGTTAACACAATTAATTAATTAAGTCCCCAGCAACTATAAAACCAACGCAACAACAAAGCACAAGTGTAACTGTTCTGTGTGTGGAAGTGTGATTCAACGTACACATCTGGCACGGTTCTTCTTCAATAAGACAAGAAATTTTAAATATCATTTATACTGAAGTAATTAAAAAAAATAGAAATACTATAATTGCGCAAGAAAACCAGAATTACACTCTAATACAAGAACACAAGCCAGATGTTTTGTTGACGCATTATTCAAGACATTGAAATAATGAGAAATAAAGCGAGTTTTGTTACCTTCATATATATTGATGAAAAGCACTCTAATCATTACAATATCTCCATTGGAACAACATCTGCTGTCTAGCCCATCAAACAACTGCATAAAACATGGAACAAGCACTCACTACTACAACATCTCCACACCGACTCGCTACTACCACATCTCAACAAGCACTCTCCACCACGACCTCTCGACAAGCACTGCCCACCGCTACCTCTCAATAATCACTGCCAGTGGAGGCGTCGGAACAATACTCTCTAGCGCGATCTCTGGCGCTGTGGCTCAGTGTAGCCACCTTTCACTGTCAGGTGAGGGCTCCTTAGCAAGACAATCCCGTAGGACGGTGTAATAAAAGTTTTCCGTGCATCTCCTCCATGCTGCCGCTTCCCGGCCGTAAGCCATGAATGTGCGCCTAAGAGCAGGCTTCGCACATTCAATCCATCAACTGGAGGTCGATCGGTAACGACCACGACGCTGTAAGGACGCATTGCAAGACTCTTGGATAGCACCTTTACATGCCGGCTCGTCCAGATGGGCAACGTTCAGTTTCCAGGGGGGCCTACTGCGCCACACACGTGCAGTTGGGAGGGCAATGGTGCAAATATAGGCTGTGTGGTCGGTGAATGCAGTTGCCAAAGCTCTGCTCCTCTCGTCGCCGTCGAAAGGGTGCTTGTGACGTAAATCCTGTCTAACCGACTTGACGAATGACTTGTATAATGGGTGTAACCAGGAGCTGGGCCATGGATGTGGCGCCACGTGTCGAGCAGGAGGAGGTCACGCACTAGCATTTCCAATTCCGCACACGGACGCGATGTGGACGGAGATAAAGTACAGTTAAAATCGCCTCCGATCACCATATTGTCTATGCGGCCCGTGCAGAGACGCGTAATATCTTCCGAAAAAAAAGGGGGCTCGATCTCTCCGTCTCCCTGATCCTGAAGGGGCATATAATGGCTCAAATGGCTCTGAGCACTATGGGACTCAACATCTTAGGTCATAAGTCCCCTAGAACTTAGAACTACTTAAACCAAACTAACCTAAGGACATCACACACACCCATGCCCGAGGCAGGATTCGAACCTGCGACCGTAGCAGCCCCGCGGTTCCGGACTGCAGCGCCAGAACCTCACGGCCACTGCGGCCGGCGAAGGGGCATATACATTGATGAGTCGTACACAGTTGACAGTTGCAGAAATGGCTCTTGCATTCGGTAGGTATAGTACGTCCGCAGCCGTCAAGCCTTCCCGTAGCAGGACAGCCACACCACAATCGGTAGAAGAGGCGTGGGAGATGTCGGCGGTATATCCGTAGAAGTCAGGGAAACCAGCTACATTTAACTCCTGTAAGAGCGCCACGTCGATGTTCGCCGCGTTGAGCATGCGTTGTAGCATTGTCAGTTTGTGTGGTGCCCTTATCGCGTTGATATTGATTGTGGCAAGGCGAAAGATGTGCTGCCTAGACTCTTCACCTAGGGTAGACGCCATGGCAATCGAAGATAACTGCAAGAGATGCCGGATCCACCGAACCCGTTACAGATTAAGAGTCTTTCACATTAGGAGCGGCATCCCCAATGCCAGCCCCTTCCCTGTCCCCCGTGCCCTCTCCAGGAAGTTCCTCAACATCGTCCGACCACTGTGGGTGTAACACGATGCTGTGTAGCTGATCGGCACCTAAGTCTCTTTCACCCACATCGTCTTTGGAAGAGGTGGACGTAGCGCCATCCATCGACGCGACCTGCTGCATCTGTGGAGCATAATGTAACTGGGCAATCGTGGTATGGGCAAGTTAACCGTCTGCACCACTTGCATACTCAGCAGGCGCAGCATCCATGCCGTCTGACGAGATGTCACCTTTTTGACCGGCCGTGCGTAGGAGTCAATCATCAGAAGGGGTCCGCCGACGTCGCTTGCGTCGTGGAGGCGAACGTTGCTTTCGAACGTGGACATCCGTAACCGAATGTGGGAGGCAATCCAGTGTCTTATCGCCTTCCTCTAGGAAAGCCGCGGTCGGGACAATGTTCACGTCCACGTCCATCGCGTCTGGATTCCGTGGGACTGTTGCTGCTGTTGTTGCGGTGGAGGGGGCGACATCTGGGGTGGCATAGATGGTCCCTTCTCTTCCTCCCTTGGTCCTTCTGACGTCGATGGATGTGCCCGACCGCCCGTTTCTTCTTCATCTATTGTGCGCATCGTCGTCTGAGCGTATGTGAGGGGCAGGATTGTCGTCCCCGTCGGCGAAACGGAGTCTCCCACTGGTGTCTGCGTAAGTCTACGTTGTAAGCAGCCCGATCGAACATGGACTTCCTGCCCACATCCGGTACAGGTACGCAGTTGACCGTCGTACATTATGATTGCACGACAACCACAGATGTTCAGATAGGACGGCACATGTTTCTTGAGCTCAAGTGTAATTTGGTGCACACCATTGTAGACCTTATACGTCGAAAAAGTTTGCCACTTTTCTGCAACGTGGCTGATGACATTGCCATATGGTCGGAATCCGTCCTTGGCAACTTCCTCTGGGACCTCGAAGGGGAGCTCAAAAACCCTTAGTCCTCAGGCTCATGCCTGCATGATCCACCGTCACTACACCGATATGCCCGTCAGAATGTTTAAATCTGAGAGAGTTCGCGTATTTAGACACCATTGTCGCGCAGATCTCTGCACTGATCATTTTAACATAAACCACGCCCGACGACAGTCGCCGGATCTAAACAAAGATCGTCGCGTATGAATTCTATTTCATAGGCTCGAGGACGCGCGTGATCTAGTTGGAAGATAATTCCGATCGTATCGTGGCGCCATGTGTGTGCCATAGCCGCACTGAACTTGGAACAAATACAACTCACGCCGCGAGGAAGTAAACACAAGCAAGCGCTCACTGTCGCGCACGGCGGGGCGCAGAGTACGTCCTCGCCCCACCGCTTTCGAAAGCGAAGAGGGGAAATGAACGGTTTCACAACATTAGTGGTGAACAGCACTTGAGAATTTCAGGCGGTCAGGAAGCGTTTCCGGTTGGCCCAAGCAAGGCGACCGTTTGCGAAAAGCGGAGAATCTGATTTCGAGTCAGGCCCGGCACAAGTTTTCAAGTGCAGCTGTTGAATTATTTTAATGCTCAAAGCAGAAAGTCATACATATTTCCATTAGCAGTAATTTAACATCAAAAGACGTCTCCGGTTTAGATAAAACTGTTAACACCCATCTATTACTTTCACAGTATCGTTTCCAACTAAGAACTGTTAGGGGATCTTTGATCTATGTAGATTGTGGAGTATAAATTAATTATAAGGCACAATTTAAAATATGCCGTAAATAATAATCACTGCTATTCTGGCACAGTCGGGCCATTCGGGATCGACCGACCTCCGTGTCATCCTCTGCCAATGGCGTCGTTTGAATGCTGTATGGAGAGGAGAGTCAGCACACCGCACTACCGGCCGTTGTCGGGTTAGCAGACCTAATGCCGCTACAACTCGGTCAAGTAGCTCCTCATTTGGCATCATAGAGGTGAGTAGACCCGTTCGTCCTACCAAGACAAGATCCCTGGCAGTAACGGAAATCGAACCCGTGTCCTCCGCATGGCGGACAGCGACCCTAACCACTATGCTGCGCAATCGGACATCAAAGCCATAGGCGTAATTAAAAGGACGGCCTCGAACTTCATTCCTAAACACAATTAATTTTGTGAAATTACTGTATTTCATGAACACGAACAGCCGTTTTGATTAACAATATTTGCTTTTTATTGCGAGCAGTGATTCCTGGGAGCATCACGCTGGCACCATTTGGCTTCTGTCGTCGTTGATAACAGTCTCAGTCCTGCGAAGACGAGAGAGTAGCCACATATGCCATATCCAGCTGCATCCACTAATTGATCATTAGGTCCTACACATCTGTCAAAATACAGGAATCTTCAGGGCTACATTCCACCTGCTGTTTCAAATAATCACGTACGATAGAATTCTCTCGAGCTCCCATCCGCCGCGGGTGGTTTATAATCCAAGAGCTTTCGGCGGAGTGAATGTTTTTTGGTTGCTGCTTCCATCCTTATATAGCCGCGCTGCCTTCTGTGACGTCACTGGTGCTCGAAAAAATGTGTGTGATATCTTATGGGACTTAAGTGCTAAGGTCATCAGTCCCTAAGCTTACACACTACGTAACCTAAATTATCCTAAGGAGAAACACACACACCCATTCCCGAGGGAGGACTCAAACCTCCGCCGGGACCAGCCGTACAATCCATGACTGCAGCGGCTAAGACCGCTCGGCTAACCCCGCGCGGCTCACTGGTGCTCGCCACAGCGCCATATGAAGAACTCTTTTCGTCGCTCGCACGCCACGCCTACTTCAGCCTTCCGGAGGCCGGGTCGCAAGCCGTGCTTAGCTATAGACCACAATTTTTATTGAGGGTGTCGTCGCAAATTTTATCTCGATCGCTTCTCTACTTACGCTATCCCATAAATTACTAGCCCATGTAATAAATGATGCATCTTCGAATGCAATACGATGTCCGTTTTCTAGAGCGAGCTCCGCTAGCGCAGATTTCTCAGGATACCGAAGTCGAGAGCGTCTCTCGTGTTCTACATACCGCTATTAAATAGTGCGCGCGGTCTCTCCAACATAAAGTTGTCCATACCTACGCGCCATTTTATATACTCCTGGAGTTCTGAGGCCTACACCGTCTTGCACATGCCTCATAAGTAAGTCGTCGAATTTTTGTTGGAGCCCTGAAGACCGAATCTGTTTTATACCTCTTTAGCACCCGAATAATCTTTCCCGTTACTGAGCCACAGAACGGCAAAAACACAAGCTTCTTTGAGGCCTCCTCGGGATACTTATGCTTCCGTGTTTTCGGAATGTTAGCTTGCGAATTATGGCGATTGTTGTAACCGTTTTGCTTGAATACCTTCCGTAAGTGACTCATTTCCTTTGGCAAGTTCAGCATTCGAGACGGCTTCCGCTCGATGCACCAAAGTCCTCAGAGCAGAACGTTTCTGTGACGTATAATTTTTTTGATCAGTAAATATAGTCATGAACCATGTCTTCATAAGCCATATACGATTTCTGTAGGGTTAAGATCGAGTGATTTTGAGTGCCAATCGAGGTGCGGCAGGGTGTGTGAATGGTCGTCAAGCCAGGCACTGAACACTATTGTTATCACTGTGAAGGGGCATCCATTGAGCCGTGCTGCGGCTCGCGTTGGTGCTGTTTGTAGGTTTTCGCCCTCTGTTGGAGGCCAGACGGTATCGTGTAGTTGGCATGGCTGCAGTTGTTTGTCTTCTTCTCGTGTTGACTGGTGCCACTCGATTACGCAAGCGTTGCCTATCCGATAGTGGCAGCAGCGGTGGTCATCGATACGTAGTAATTGTTGCCATATCTGTGGGCGACGTCGTTATTGTTCCGGATCGTGCGAGTGAGCCAGTTCGGCTGGGGACTAAGGAGGAGCCAGGTCCGTGCAGTGCGGGAACACACTGGGACCGCTGGCGGCACGCATGGACTGCCGGACGGAAGGGCTGTGGTCATGAGGGTGTACGACCTCGTCGTAAACCGGATCCAGCAAGCTTTAAGATGACTGAATTTCAATTCAAGTAGAGAAACCTCCACCATTGTTAAATCTCGCGATTCTCCAGAGACTTGGGTTGTGTTGCTGCTCGTAGTGTCGCCGAGGCAAAGACCAGCGAGTGGAGAGCTTGCGGAAGGCGGATCTGATTACCTTTCCTCGACTTTTTACAATTTGTTAACTTTAACCAGCGGTAATTTTTCTTGCCTGGTGGCCGCTAACGCCCCAGTTACCTGCCCTGGGGGTTAGTGTATGTAACGTCAGTGTACGTTTCCTCGTCTTGCAGGGCGTAGAATATCGGAGACGAAACCGCCGTGCTATAACGCTGTCGTAGAGGACAACCAAAGGGGTCCCGCTATGAAAAGGAGTGGCAGCACGTTCGTCACTCCTGGTTGTCGCCATATGGCGAGTGACAGCCAGGTTGATGTCTCACCGCTGTCCGGGAGGTCTCCAGATACGTCTTCGCTGGTCATTGGGGCTCAGCTTGAAACGGGCGTCATCACTGAAGGCAATTCTACTCTAGTCAATGAGACTCCGGGCCAAAGACGCGTGCCGTGGCTCTGTTTTCTAGCAAATTTTACTCCCAGAGCTATGCAATGTGTTTATCCTCTTTCTGAGCACGAGAACTCGGTCACCTAAAGAGATGTTAAGGCAGTGTCTTATCAAGCAAATGGGAAACAGCGGCACACAAAATGAAAAGGACGTCGCTACGGTCCCCAAGGATGGTGATAGTGTGCACAATATTACATTGTAAAATAATACGCGTATAATGTGTGTAGCGTGCGCAGTGGATATAGAGTGTGTGTAGTCTGAGGTTTTCGGGCGCTAAACAGCGTGGTCATTAGCGCCCAAACGCATAGAAACAGGAACACATGCGGTGAAGGGACGAATACGGGTAGCGAACAAGGAGAACGGCTAAAAGACACAGACCTGACACAATTCCAAATCCTCACATACAGAGGCAAAACAAGAGGAGAAGAAACGCACTAAAAAGGAAAGGAAACACAAGGAAAAGAGAACAGAAATCGAAGTGAAACAAGTAGGTAATCGTGACTGGCGGACCTCTTACCTAAAATCTGGGTGAGCCAGTCACCCAGCAGCACATTAAAATCCTCTCCCTAAAATCCGAGGCAACAAATTGGACATGACACAAAACCGCAAGACCTTAACCACAGTCGTTCTGTCGTCTTGCATAATAGAGGGCAAATCCGGTGGCAAGGAAACCACCGCCCTCTGGTCAGAGAAATAAAAGACAGTCAAGTAAAATTTGGTGGACAGTAATCTGGACGCCACAAGCACTGCAGATTGGGGGGTCCTCCCGCCGGAGTAAAAAACCATGCGTTAAGGGACTGTGACCGATGCGGAGGCGAGTGAGGAGAACCGCATCCCGCCTGCATGACTGGTAGGACGTACGCCATGGCCGCGTGGTGGCCTTGACCAGATGCATCTTATTTTCACCGACTGCCAGAAACGAATGAACAGAGTAGTTTAACATTATTGAATAACTTCTATGTAAAACATGATAAACCGAATGAGGTTGTATTCGAGAGGAGGGAGGTACCAGTTTTCATCCCATCAACCTCATTCAGGTTTTTCGTGATTTCCCTAAATTATTTCATCCAAATGCTGGGTTGGTTCCTATTATAAGGACACGGCCGACTACCTGCCCCATCCTTGTCAAACTAGACCTTTAAGTATGAAAATACCTGTATATCTAGTGTCATGACGGTGCAGTTAAATTGTAACACCATGACATGTCCAATATCTTTGTAATAGTGATCCGCAGATGAATAAAATAACAGCAACAACAACAACCGTATCTACTACTACTATTACCAGAACTTTCACTATGGGCGTGGCTTATCTCGCATCCTTTGCCAGTTTAGTATTGACACACTGTTCTATTCAAAAGCTAGATAAGCTTGGATACAGCACAATAACCCCCCACCAGCAATGTTGCCCCTTTCAAACTCTGTCAAGTTACAACTGTAAAACTTGTTAGTTGGGCTGCAGCTCCAGTCTAGGCATCAGATCGCAGTGTTTCGTTTGTAAATTCCACATTTTAATTGCCGTTTATTCTATAGTTCTTCTGACCTTAGTATGGATACGGACTGTGATACCTATTTTCAGATGCGAACTGAGTTGGTGACACTTCGCTTGTAGCTCCAGGCAGTGCTTGCTTTGGTCACGCAGCTTGAGGCAGTAGCCAGTGTGCACAGCTGTGGGAGGCTGGATGTGAGGACGCAGTTTACGGCCAGCACGTCTCTCGTGTTCCCTGATCGGTCAACTACTGTGACCGCCCCGGGTATTGCCCGCATTGACGCATTGAGAATGACACCTCACTTGTGGCTGATGGGGGCGGGGAGGGGGGGGGGGGGTTGCTTCATCCCTTGTTCGTCTGACGAATAGGTTTCGGGCGATATCTGTGGGTGACAATGATCTTGAGCCAGATGCAATCACTCGCCCTTCTCTAGAGGAAGCCTTTCAGCCCACAAGATCTGGGCATTCACAGAGAATAGAGTTACTGGTAGATGGAAGCTCCTTACGGATATGGCTTCCAAGGAGGGGGCGAATTCCAGTGTGCACTCTGTGTGCATGTCGGGAGGAGTTTTTCCAGATGTGGAGCGTGTGCTTCCGTATGAGACGAAGAGCACAGGGTGCAGCCAGTTGCAAGTGGAGGTTCGTGTCGGTGATAAGGATGCATGTCGCTTTGGGTCAGAAGAGAGTCTGTATGGTCTCAGGCTGCTAGCTGAAGTGGTAAAGTCTGTCTGACTACCTTGTGAGATGAAGTAGAGCTCACCATCTGTAGCATCATCAAAAGGAAGGACTGATCACCTTTGGCGCTGAGCCGAGTGGAGGATCTGAATCAGAGGCTCAGACAGTGTAGGTTACAGATCCCTCATCTTGCGCCATTGGGTGACGGGGTTTCAGGTATTGCTTAATAGATCTGGTGTCGACTACGCGCTGGAGGAAGCTACACTTGATTGGGCGGGCTTTTAGGTTAGAGTGTCTCGGAAAAATGCAGAGACGGTTTCAGTTTCAAAGGCTGCAGGACAAACACAGAAAGAAGGTAGACACAACAACAGTCAAAATTGTCTCTGTAAAAGGTTATAGCTGTATTGGAAAAGAACCATAGCCCCAAGCTCTAACAGAAAGCATTGAAACTCAAATATTTCTATGTACCGAACGCTGGCCAAAGCTGGAGACAAGTTCAGCCGAAAAAAGGATGTAACAGTGTTCAAAAAGAATTAATTAAATAGTCGGTGGCCGCGTCTTTGTTGCTGTTAGAAGTAATTTATCTTGTTGTGAATCTGAAGCAGACAGTTCCTGGGAGATAGTGTGGATAATGGTTAGACTTGACAACCGGAATAAATTTGTAATTGCTTCCTTTTACCTATCCTCCGACTCAGATATTTCAGTTGCTGAACAGCTCAAAGAAAACTTGAATCTTATTTCAAATAGGTTCCCCACTCATACAAGTAAAGTTCGTCGTGACTTCAATCTACCCTCGATATGATGGCGAAAATACGTATTCATATCCAGTGGTAGGTATAAAACATCGTCAGAAATAGTACTAAATGCGTCCTCCGAAAGTTGAATCGGTCAGTGTTGAAAGGCATTAAGTACAAATGTGCATATTTTGTTTTGTTGAACACCAGGAATTACTTGGACAACACGCTTTAAACAGCACTGGAAATAATTAAGTTAGCCTTCCTCTTCTATGTTAAACTCGTACTGCAGGTTAGGTCTGCGAAGCAATAAAACATTAAGTCACGGACATATTACTTTTCAGCTCTGTGCCATTGTGTGTGTTGGCAATGCTGTTACGTGCTGCTTCCTGTGCAGATCTTCCTGCATGGTTTCATATTCATCCAGTCGTAGTTTGACTGTCATACCGAAGTTAGTCTTACGCTCTGTCGCCCAAACGAAAGTGAAATGATTCCACTCATAAGAAAAACGTAATAAAACAAGTCATTACCAAAGGTATAGCTTATATTAACTACAGTTGAAAACACGTTGCAGAAACAAAACAGGAGAGGAATGCAGGTCAGTACAAACTTCTGCTATATCAGTGTTCACGATAATAAGCTTTATTTTCACACTATCTTTTTCCGACGCCGAAGTAGCTATGCTGGTATATCCTGTATTCTTTTCCAATATCTATCGTAGAAGACTTGATTAAATGACAGGTTGTTGAACTATCGTATTGATTGTAGGTGCCAGACCTTTCCTTTAGAAATTTCATGACCTCCCGAAGAAAGTTGTTCAAGATTTGTACCTGATGGGACTTATTGAAGTTTATGAGGTCAAGAAGCGCAGACCTCGGAAATTAGACTTTGATGGAAAAAATAAGAGTTGTTCTAGTTTTCGGTATTTTCTGATGTGTGGCTCACATAGAGTGCAAGTATGTCAAAAAGCACTTCGTAATTTCCACTCCATTAGAATGAAGTGGGTGTTCTCTACAGCCCACACGTTAATAAATGAGAAACCACCACAACATAAACGTGGGAAGAATGCGAAAGGAAATAAAATTCATAAAAGTATCTTGAAAACAATAGATGAACATATATAGTCTTTTCCTTTAAAGTCCTCACATTATGCTGGAAAGGAAATTCAGTACTTAGATTCGAAACTGATTGTGAAAACAATGCATCAGATGTACTGTAACGCGTATCCAGACGTAGCTGTGAAATATGACCATGGACCATGGACCACGAACCATGGACCTTGCCGTTGGTGGGGAGGCTTGCGTGCCTCAGCGATACAGATAGCCGTACCGTAGGTGCAACCACAACGGAGGGGTATCTGTTGAGAGGCCAGACAAACACGTGGTTCCTGAAGAGGGGCAGCAGCCTTTTCAGTAGTTGCAGGGGCAACAGTCTGGATGATTGACTGATCTGTCCTTGTAACACTAACCAAAACGGCCTTGCTGTGCTGGTACTGCGAACGGTTGAAAGCAAGGGGAAACTACAGCCGTAATTTTTCCCGAGGGCATGCAGCTTTACTGTATAGTTAATGATGATGGCGTCCTCTTGGGTAAAATATTCCGGAGGTAAAATAGTCCCCCATTCGGATCTCCGGGCGGGGACTACTCAGGAGGACGTCGTTATCAGGAGAAAGAAAACTGGCGTTCTACGGATCGGAACGTGGAATGTTAGATCCCTTAATCGGGCAGGTAGGTCAGAAAATTTAAAAAGGGAAATGGATAGGTTAAAGTTGGATATAGTGGGAATTAGTGAAGTTCGGTGACAGGAGGAACAAGACTTTTGGTCAGGCGAATACAGGGTTGTAAATACAAAGTCAAGTAGGGGTAATGCAGGAGTAGGTTTAATAATGAAAAAAAATAGGAATGCGGGTAAGCTACTACAAACAGCATAGTGAACGCATTATTGTGGCCAAGATAGACACGAAGCCCACGCCTACTACAGTAGTACAAGCTCATATGCCAACTAGCTCTGCAGATGACGAAGAAATTGAAGAAATGTATGATGAAATAAAAGAAATTATTCAGGTAGTGAAGGGAGACGAAAATTTAATAGTCATGGGTGACTGGAATTCGGTAGTAGGAAAAGGGAGAGAAGGAAACGTAGGAGGTGAATATGGATTGGGGGTAAGAAATGAAAGAGGAAGCCGCCTGGTAGAATTTTGTGCAGAGCATAACTTAATCATAGCTAACACTTGGTTCAAGAATCATGAATGAAGGTTGTATACATGGAAGAACCCTGGAGATACTAAAAGGTATAATCCCGGAAACACTATTAGGTATAAGATAGATTATATAATGGTAAGACAGAGATTTAGGAACCAGGTTTTAAATTGTAAGACATTTCCAGGGGCAGATGTGGACTCTGACCACAATCTATTGGTTATGAGCTGTAGATTAAAACTGAAGAAACTGCAAAAAGGTGGGAATTTAAGGAGATGGGACCTGGATAAACTGACTAAACCAGAGGTTTTACAGAGTTTCAGGGAGAGCATAAGGCAACAATTGACAGGAATGGGGAAAAGAAATACAGTAGAAGAGGAATGGGTAGCTCTGAGGGATGAAGTAGTGAAGGCAGCAGAGAATCAAGTAAGTAAAAAGATGAGAGCTAATAGAAATCCTTGGATAACCGAAGAAATATTGAATTTAATTGATGAAAGGAGAAAGTATAAAAATGCAGTAAATGAAGCAAGCAAAAAGGAATACAAACGTCTCAAAAATGAAATCGAGAGTAAGTGCAAAATGGCTAAGCAGGGATGGCTAGAGGACAAATGTAAGGATGTAGAGGCTTATCTCACTAGGGGTAAGATAGATACTGCCTACAGGAAAATTAAAGAGACCTATGGAGAAAAGAGAACCACTTGTATGAATATCAAGGGCTCAGATGGAAACCCAGTTCTAAGCAAAGAAGGGAAAGCAGAACGGTGGAAGGAGTATATAGAAGGTCTATACAAGGGCGATGTATTTGAGGACAATATTATGGAAATGGAAGAGGATGTAGATGAAGATGAAATGGGAGATATGATACTGCCTGAAGAGTTCGACAGAGCACTGAAAGACCTGAGTCGAAACAAGGCCCCGGGAGGAGACAACATTCCATTAGAACTACTGACAGCCTTGGGAGAGCCAGTACTGACAAAACTCTACCATCTGATGAGCAAGATGTATGAGACAGGCGAAATACCCTCAGACTTCAAGAAGAATATAATAATCCCAATCCCAAAGAAAGCATGTGTTGACAGATGTGAAAATTACCGAATTATCAATTTAATAAATCACGGCTGCAAAATACTAACGCGAATTCTTTACAGACGAATGGAAAAATTAGTAGAAGCCGACCTTGGGGAAGATCAGTTTGGATTCCGTAGAAATATTGGAACACGTGAGGCAATACTGACCCTACGGCTTATCTTAGAAGCTAGATTAAGGAGAGGCAAACCTACATTTCTAGCATTTGTAGACTTAGAGAAAGCTTTTGACAATGTTGACTGGAATACTCTCTTTCAAATTCTGAAGGTGGCAGGGGTAAAATATAGGGAGCGAAAGGCTATTTACAATTTATATAGAAACCAAATGGCAGTTATAAGAGTTGAGGGGCATGAAAGGGAAGCAGTGGTTGGGAAGAGAGTGAGACAGGGTTGTAGCCTCTCCCCGATGTTATTCAATCTGTATATTGAACAAGCAGTGAAGGAAACAAAAGAAAAATTGGGAGTAGGTATTAAAATCCATGGAGAAGAAATAAAAACTTTGAGGTTCGCCGATGACATTGTAATTCTGTCAGAGACGTCAAAGGACTTGGAAGAGCAGTTGAACGGAATGTATGGTGTCTTGAAGGGAGGATATAAGAAGAACATCAACAAAAGCAAAACGAGGATAATGGAATGTAGTCGAATTAAGTCAGGTGATGCTGAGGGAATTAGATTAGGAAATGAGACACTTAAAGTAGTACAGGAGTTTTGTTATTTGGGGAGCAAAATAACTGATGATGGTCGAAGTAGAGAGGATATAAAATGTAGACTGGTAATGGCAAGGAAAGCGTTTCTGAAGAAGAAAAATTTGTTAACATCGAATATAGATTTAAATGTCAGGAAGTCGTTTCTGAAAGTATTTGTATGGAGTGTAGCCATGTATGGAAGTGAAACATGGACGATAAATAGTTTAGACATGAAGAGAATAGAAACTTTCGAAATGTGGTGTACAGAAGAATGCTGAAGATTAGAAGGGTAGATCACATAACTAATGAGGAGGTGTTGAATAGGATTGGGGAGAAGAGAAGTTTGTGGAACAACTTGACTAGAAGAAGGGATCGGTTGGTAGGACATGTTCTGAGGCATCAAGGGATCACCAATTTAGTATTGGAGGGCAGCGTGGAGGGTAAAAATTGTAGAGGGAGACCAAGAGATGAATACACCAATCAGATTCAGAAGGATGTAGATTGCAGGAGGTACTGGGAGATGAAGAAGCTTGCACAGGATAGAGTAGCATGGAGAGCTGCATCAAACCAGTCTCAGGACTGAAGACCACAACAACAACAACAACAACAGGCAGTATTTTTGCGAAAATTACGATTTTAAGTTTGGTAGACCACAGATACATGTTTGTTCTGTTTGTGAGGAGCTTAGTGCTAAATTAAAAAGCCCCTTCTCTGTGGCTTCAAAACTTGCAGCCAAGGGTGATTTGCAGATTCATCTTCGAAGGAGTCGAAAGTTTTTACGAGTCTCTAAAAGAAACCAAGTCTCATTGTCTTCAAAATGAAGAAATATGTGCCATTACCTTTGACTATATGCAGAATTTGCCCTTACCAGAAATTCCTGGGATAAATGTGAATAATATCCACTATTTAAAAGATGATATCACCGTGGTATATCTTGAACATGGGGGTGACAGAAGAAAAGGTCCGAATGAGGTGTGCACATTTCAGTACCACTACACTAAAAACTACGTTCCTGACACAATCAAGCTTCTCAGCTTGTTCTCAGACGGATATACTGAAGAAAACCGAAATCACTCAATGATGAGAATGTGTGTAGGACTGACTACAGCTGGTAGATTTGAGTCAGTTATTCACATATTTCCTGAACGTGGTCATTCATACCTACCATATGATAGAAATTTTGGGGCATTCAAAAAGAAAATAAAAAAAATGTGATAGACTTTATATCCCAAAAGAATATGTTGAATTAGTAGCAAACAGCAGACAAAACGTGTAAGTTCATGTTGCAGGGTATGATAAAATAACTGACTTTGATAAATGGTGGCCACCGTACTTTAAGAAGACTTATATCAAGGGAAACTGAAGGATTCTCAAGAAATAAGAAGCAGGCGTTATCTCCATTAAAATTCAAGATCTGCAACAACAAGATTGGAGAGGTTGAAACGTCTGTTTACAACAACTCTCCTGTTACACACAGAATCTTCATGGGAAAGTGCTGCCTTATCTTGCCATGCCCTCTGAAAAGGTATACAAGGAGTCCCCACAAACTTCAAAAAGATGCAGGACATTTGAAAGTTAGTGAAATATCTTCCTCAGGACGCGACGGAATTTTACGAGAACAATCTAAAATGCCCAACAACTGGTATTCTGAGTGAATCTTTCCATACCTAATAAGACATGTGTGTTAGTCTGTTTCTGCATGAACTTGAATTATATTCACTCATAGTAATAGTATATTTTGTAATTAACATTACTATTGACCATTAATATGCATTCAATAATCACACATGATTAATATACCATATTAAATTTAGGAACCAATGCAGGTCGTGAATTTACTAGCAACCGCAGGGCTGAAAAGCATTATGTCCGTTTTGGAAAATGAAAGTAAGTGAGGATTTAAAGTTGAAATTTATTTTCACTAACGAAAATTACATTCTAAGATATTATTTTATAGCTAATAAGAGTTACTACCAAAGTTATTTGGCTTAGATAAATCTTCTCCTGAAAAGTTGGGGAATGGAGTTAATGCCTTTCAGCTCCGACCAATTCAATTATTTTGATCAATCACTCCAAGAGCCCATTCTAAGTGTAAATGGTTGCGAAAACATACTCGACCTCTTAGCAAGAAGCAATCCTGATCAAATAGAGAGCGTAATCACGGTTACAGGCGTTACAGGGGTTAGTAATCACTAGGTCGTTGTAGCGAGACTGACCACCGCAACATCTTAATCCACCAAACCCAGGCACAAAATACATCTACCTAAAAAAGCAGATAAAAATTCGCTTGACACTTTCCCAATTAACTATATAAATATAGACCACACGTGTTTTAGATTCAAAGAAAAAGTCTGAGGCATTTTAGAGAGTTGTACCGAATAAATTAATAAAAGATGGTACTGATTCCTCGTGATACACAACACAGGTCAGCACACTGCTGCAGAAGCAATGAGAAAAGCATGCCAAATTTAAAAGAACACAAAATCTCCAAGATTGGCGATGTTTTACCGAAGTTCGAAACATAGCGCGGACTTCAGTGTGAGATGTTTTTAATACCTCCATACGAAACTCTGTTTCTAAACTGACAGAAAATCCAGAGAAATTATGGTCGCATGTAAATTACACCAGTGGCATGATACAATCAATATCTTCAATGAGCGATACCAATCGTAATATTACTGAATCCAGCACCACTAAAGCGGTGTTAATAAACAAAGTTTTCCTAATATCTTCTCCAAAGAAGAAGAAGTAAATATTCTAGAATTCGAATCGAGAACAACTGTTCAGGTGATTAACTTTAAAGTAGCTGCCCTCGGTGTAGCGAAGCAGCTTAAAACGTTGACAAAGGCAGGTCTTCTTCCGGTGCAGATAGTAGGCCAAAAAGGTTCCTTCCAGGGTGTGCTGTTCCCCAACTTAGTATGAAATGGCTTAGTATGAAATGGCTTAGTATGAAAATGGCTCGGACGAATGAATACGATTGGACGTGAATGTGTGCATATAACCACACCACGTGAGAACACCACGTGTACGCCCGCCTCGTGATCCACACTGGTTCAAAGGATAGAGCGGGTTATTTGGGAAACGGGACACCCCATGTTGGGAATAGATCAGGATCTCGTTATGTTGCATAGACAGGACAATGGAAAAAAAGCTGGATCTACTAGAACAGCTGGAAATTACGATACATAGCGTGGATAATCAGAACACACTGAATGAACAGCTAACTGGTGATACAAACAACTTTTTCAAACATTCCACTGGTTTCTTTTAGTAACTACATTTTTAGCAACTGGCAGGGTACCATCATTTCATGAGGTCCTTGGAACATGTATACGTTATCTGTTTGTATAGACATCTCTGTGACTTCCTTGTTTACTTGCGTGTGAGCTCACTCGCGTTTCAGTGTCATGTTTGGCTACGTGGTGTGTGGTATCAACGAGGACGCAAGGGTGGTTTACGATGATAGAGCAGAGAACCATGTGGTTAGATGTTGAACACCATAGGCGTCACCATTTTAGAGTTTTTTATATTTTGACGACTACGTGGAGATGCACTTTGGAAGACACGGCTGCAACAAGGGAAGTAGCCACGATGTTTTAATTTTATAATCAATTTTATTGTGCCTGGTGCATGTTCCATTTTAGCGAGTTTTAACAGGTTCTTTTACTTTTTATTATACTGATGATGGAAGCTTGACTTCCAAAATGCGTCAATCTTAGTGTTTTACACTATAAACAAGTGGTTGAGCCGATATATTTTTTAACATTGGGATGTATCAGTATGAGTGGAATAGCGCAGAGGGGGGACGATAGTACTTACAGTGGAGCAGCGTATGCTCGCTGTAGAAAGTTACTTGACAACGAAGTCGTGGAAACAGTTGTTTCCTGAGAAGTTTAATGGCGTTTGCAACGAAGAGTGCCATACAACACGTAGACCTAAAATGGCGTCAGACAGGATCCCTTTTGACAAGTCAAAAAAAAAAAAAACATTACCAAACGTGCCCGCACGCCAGATAATGAGGCTACAGTTAACCAGAAAATGCTTCAGAGTCCTACCAAATCGAACAGACGCTTGCAGTAAGAGATCAGAATACCACATCGATCATGCCGACGCATACTCCACCTGGATCTGCAGATGTATCCCTACCGAGTGTCTTTTGTTCACGAATTAAAACAATCAGATGCTTGAGCCGTGGTGAAATTTGAAGAGTGCGCCGCAGCGCATAGTGTAAAGCAGTCGCCTTCCGTTTCTGGCGGTGGCGCCGCTGTGGCAATCGCAGCTTTGGTGTCTCCCTCTGGTGGGAAAGGGGAAAAGATGCCTGTTCACGTGCATTTAAGGGGCGCTATGAGCTGGTCAGTAGGTCAGCCGGGTCAGTGTGGGGTAGTCAGTGTCTGTCTGTCGTCCGGAGTGCTAGTATGTGTTAGGCCGCCAGTCTGTTCAGGCAATGGTCATTGGCGGTTGGATCGATCGGTTGGTCGGTCGCGCACTGGGACACAAGATGACTTGTCCGTATTGAGCGTCGGCGCATGTGAGGTCACCACGTCAGTCCAGTGGGCCGCGCCGTATAGCGAGGGGTAGTAGCTTCGCGGCCGACAGGAGAGCAACAGGAGTCAACCCACTACATCGGTCTGGCCGGGGCGAGCTGCGACGCCGTGAGACGGGAGATCGGCGCGCCTTCCTGCGTCCGTTGAAGCGGCTGGCAGCGGACGGTTCGGGAGAGCGTTTTGGGGGTGCTGCGCCAGGTCTTCGCCAGAAATCTCAGTTTATTAGAAATTAAGTGATCCTTGATATGTTGTTTCATTTACTTGTTAAATTCTACTTGTTTTCTTGGTCAGTCTCTCGTCCCCAGCTTGCTCGTCTGTCTCCCGTCCGCATTTGTTAGGCAGTTAGTTAGTGTCTGTCTGTCTGTCGGTCTGTCGTAAGTTAATAGCTGCCTCTGTCATGTTTGTCGGATTCGGTGTTAACGAATTTATTACTTAAGGTGTAAAGGCCGAATTCCTGAAATATGTTTTTCTCTTGCCTATGATCTTGAGAGGCGGTATATGTGTAATGTAGAGCATGTTTGTATGTTTTATGTAAGACTGCATTTCATGGGTTTTTATTTAGTGTATAAAGTTGCCACCCTTCCACCGTAAGAGTTTTTTTAAAAAAAATCAAGTTACGCCTTTGGTGGCAAGTTAATTTTCTTAATGTTAGTGTTTTGTACCATTTCCATCCCTCCTACGGGGTGCGTAGTTTATGTGCTTGCGTGAGTTGTTAAAAATTTTAGTTTAAAGTAATCTGGTGTGTTGCAGATATGCACCAGTGCAGTCTTTCAGAGGTTGTTGTGAGCGGTCGTGATTACGGCCGTGTCAAAAGGCAGCGGCAAGGTTCTCAGCCCGAAAGCTCATACTGTCAATATTTGTTCTTTCTGCCTCTGAATAAAATTGAAACTTGATATTTTGAGGGTGCTTTCTGATTATAATTTTAAATCTGTTAAAAAAAGGGGCTTTTAGGAATAAAATTTTCATTTGTTGAAAGAAATTTAATTTGTTTTCACCAGTTACCCACTGGCAACTACTTCCACACTCACATAGTGTGATTAAATGTGTTAATGTTCTTGATGAATCGCTAGTAAATAAATTATTAAGAAAAGGTTTTGAAAGTAAATTCACGGTTCAGCACATCCAGTTTTGTCAGAGGCGGTTCACTGAGATAACAATGCATGGCTTCGACACGGATCTGTTCTTTATGTCTTATGAAGCCAGATTTCGCCTGAGTGATTATGTCAACTCACAGAATCACAGGTTCTGGGTAGCGGCAAATACGGATAACTTCCATGAAACACCATTGCTTGATCAGAGGGTTGGAGTCCGGTGTGCAGTGTCTGCATGCCGCCTTACTAGTCCCATCTTCTTTCATCGGACGCTGACTTCGGCCCATTACATTGCCATAATTGTGAAACCATTTGTGGCAGCATTAACGGAGCAGCAAAAGACATACAGTTACTTTCAACAGGTGGGAGCAGCTGCCCACGCAGCCAACCGAACCTTGAAGCACATTTATACAATCTTCACGCCTGACAGCGTTGTTAGCAGAGATCAGTCAAGTCGGCCCTAACTGGCCATCCACGTCACCTTATCAGTCAGTGTGCGATTACTTTGTGTAGGGAGCCCTCGAGTATAAGGTGTAACACAACAACCCTCATAGTCTTCAAGAACTGCAGCAGATCATTTCGGATAAGACTGCAACAATTCTGGCAGTACAGCTTCGATACGCCTTCAGCAAATTGCTGACGAAGGCCCAGAAGTGCCAAGAGATGAATTGTGGTCACTTTCAACATACGATATATGCAGGTTAGTAATGTACTTCCTTTGCCGGCCGGGATGGCCGAGCGGTTCTAGGCACTACAGTCCGGAACCGCGCGACCGCTACGGTCGCAGATTCGAATCCTGCCTCGGGCATGGATGTGTTTGATGTCCTTAGGTTAGTTAGGTTTAAGTAGTTCTAACTTCTAGGGGAGTGATGACCTCAGAAGTTGAAATACAAATAGCTCTTTACACACACGAAGTAATAATGAGTGCTATCGACAGGGAATCTCAAATTGAGTCCATATTCATAAATCTACAGAAGGCTTTCGACACTGTTCCTCACAAGAGTCTTGTAATCAAATTGCCTGTCTATGTAGTACCTCTTCAGTTGGGCAACTGGATTCGTGATTTCCTGTCAGAAAGGTCACAGGGCGTGCTAACCGACGGAAAGTCATCGACTGAAACAGAAGTGACATCTGGCGTTCACCAATGCAGCGGTGTAGGCCCTCTGCTGTTCCTAATCCACATAAAGGATTTAGGAGACAATCTGAGCAGATGATGCTGTTAGATCTCCCACATGATTAAAAAAAGAAATCCGTTAAATTTCGGTTACACGACAAATCACACATATTTAAAGATTATCAGATCGATTAAAAACGTAGGAATTACAATTACGAAGAACTTAAAATGCAATTGGCCTTCTAAAGAGACAGGCTACACTACGCTTCTTTGTCCTGTGCTAGGGTATTACTGTGTTCTACGGGATGCTTAGTAGATAGGACTGAAGCGGAAAGAGGGGCAGTTCGTTTTGTACTATCGAGAAATAGGGGAGAGAGTGTCATTGATATGGTAGTTGGGATGGCAATCACAAAAAAAGGCATTTTTCGTTTCGGTGAGATCTTTTCAACAAATTTCAATCATCAGCTTTCTTCTCTGAATGTGAAAATATTTTATAGGGATCTGAACATAATGTCTTGCTCGTGAGAGACCACAGTCTGCGGAAATCTGTAGTACATCTCAGTCTGCACTGCTACTTAGTAATTGATTTGTGTATCGAATATTCTCTTATGTGAAAAATTACATTTTTAACTACTGTTTTTAACATTTCTCAGATCCAAAAGTATTTCACAAGGATGTGAAAACATGCTTGCTTTTCACGCTGAATTAGAATTTTTAGGACAACAGGGCGTTCCTGGAAAGTAACGTGCATACAGTCCCATGCGACTATAGCTAGCTGCGTTAAACGACCCTGAAATAGAGGTGTCTTTATTATCTCACATAATGAACTGGTAGTCTTGCTTTCTGAAATACGTTAATTGTAAAGGTGAAAGTTTTTTTTCTCAATTTCAAACAAATATTTTATTTACAACAGAATGATTCACACTTAGCCTCTGGATTGAAACAGGTAATTTTCTACAAAACTTCCTTTGCACATCATCGTTTCCTGCGTGTGGTTGTGCTGCGTATTAAATTCAAATGGTTCAAATGGCTCTGAGCAGTATGGGACTTAACATCTGAGGTCATCAGTCCCCTAGAACTTAGAACTACTTAAACTTAACTAACCTAAGAAAAGCACACACATCCAAGCCCGAGGCAGGATTCGAACCTGCGACCGTAGCGGTCGCGCGGTTCCAGACTGAAGCGCCTAGAACAGCTCGGCCACTCCGGCCGGTGCGCTGCGTATTAATCAACCATGAATGTCAGTTCAGAACAGATGTCTCGAAATTGTAGATATAGCTGAGAACTTCAACACACCACTAAAAATGATACCAAATGCAACCAAGAGCCATTCCAAAAAGAAGTGGTAGATGCTAATTTCGAATATATCTCTTTTGAGAAAAAAAAGCTGCACCTGATGACACTCGAAAGATAACGAACATACCTCGACACTGACGAATCTCGATCGTACGAACACCTGTGTTTGCTGACGTGACCAATTCTGTATCAGAACGTACTGTATGTACTTACGGTGCAGAAATCAACTCGTATCTGCTTAGCTCCTGCTACTGACAGTAAGTACGGGAATAATATAATACAACAAATTAATTAGAAGAATTTACACGGTATAGAGCAAGTAACTCACTTTCTTCTGCTACAAATTCTGTGGTGAGGTGGGGGACAGAGGGTAAGTACGGGGGAAAACACCAAGGCTTCATCTGATAACTCAGTTCACAAAACCGTATAGAAATTGCTTTCAACAACTCGTAGCAGAAGGGGACTTCTTATACGGATAATGGTGAAACAGATGTCATGCTATAATGATGCAATAGCAATGGTTATCACCCTGATGGAAAAATCTATATTAGCAAGAGTAATACAGCGCCAAGCCTGGTTTAGCTCGTTGTGCAACTGTAATGGGTACAGGCCACTTGTGAATTATTTCCCATGGAACTTTGAACCATTCGTCATTCAGCACGATGACGATAGCAGCTCTAGTCTGCATTTTCTGCGCTATAACCGACAACGCATGTGTATTATCTCCCTGTTCACAAACCGCGAAAAACGTTTACTAAAATTTCAAGTGACAAAGCTTGCACGGGTTTAAAACGAAGTGCCATGATGTAAAGTTCTGTGACGGGAACTCGAACCTAGCGCATAATCAGATTGTTAGCTAAGTAAAATCAAATGTTAGATATCGAAGTTTTTCACCAGCAGAAGACTTTCGAATTTGAAATGAGGATGCAATTTTGTTTCTTGGTCTGGAATCGAACCCGGTATCCACCGCCGCCATAGTTTCCTATCCACTAATTGGTTGTTCAGCATTAGTGGGATGTGTGCATGTTTGACTAGAAGTGACGGCACCTAACGTTATTGTTGACAACACATGAAGACACATTAAAAACGAAAATTATTTATCCCTAGTTGTTCGGTGTGTATATGGTAGTACTTGAAATAGAACCATGGATTTTTTGTGCTGAATCAGAATTCGAATCCACATATCTTTCTTTCGTGGAGACCTGGAGGAGCTTGCAGTCTTGGGGAAACAACAAAGTGATCGAGCTATATCTTACCGTGTGGGTCAGATACCACGAAAGAGAAGATCAGCATCCGAATCGCAGTCTCGCATCAAATTTTTCATCGTCTCAAGTTCAAACAAAATAAGTGCCATTTGACCTTAAATGACGACTGGCTCTTTAAATACAATAAAGTTTCTACTGTAAGAAGCTCACTGGCGGCAGAGTTTCTGTTTGTCGCGGTTTCCACCTGTGTTATGGCCCAACCTAAACCGGTTCTACCCCATTTAGTAGCGAAGGGATGTGATGTTTACAATGTGTTTTCTGAACTACACTGCAACCTGATGTTCTTCACTTGGCATTACTAGAGGTAAAGCAGATCTGTTTGTGTGTGTTTAGTATTCATGCTGGAAGTGCGAATCGAACCCCTACCTCACAACTAAGAAAATAGGACTAGTCCACCAGACCACTGAAGTCCAGTAGTTGCTACATTTATGATTGTGTCGAAACATATGATGCGCGAAGCTTGCAAATTAGAAACACTGAAAACACTCAATTCTCTATTTATTGGTTAATTATCAGCAGGCTTCTGACACGGAAATTTTGCTAGTCTCATGTCATCAGGATGTAAAGATGCTTTCAGCCATCTCATCCTCGATTCGAGGTCATTTTGAAATTTACGCTATTTCAAGAAATTTGGTAGATCGAGAAATACCATTCAAGAGTATGAAGTCACCAAATACATCGATTATTACTGTCATTATCGCTACGAACTTCTTCATTTTTCTGTCACTGCATGCGTGACTGAAGGAAACATTTAATTCTTGTTGTTCATTTTTAGAATCAGTGACCCAAATGTAGGGAAATATTTAGTTTTCAGCAAACAATTGCGGCGTTCTGTGGGAACTGGACCGTCCTTTTTTCTAGTCAATTACTTCTACGAAATACTGGAGAACATAATGATTTCTTCTGTTCGTCAGAGATTTTCAGTAATCAGAATAAGTGACAGTTCTCCGGGCCATGCAGCAAACCCTGTGAGAACCCTGGTTTCAAATGAACGGAGACGTTGACCTGTTGGAGTGGCCTCCGAAAGGTGCTGACCTCAGTCCCTTGGTGGCTTTTCTGTGCCTTTCTTGTGAAGTAATTCAATAGTTTCAAAACTTATACTTCTGCTCAGTCCTATAAAGTACTGAATGGAGTTTGTGAGATGATTTATGATGCAGAGATTGTCTTATGATTTAGACACTGAGTTTCGTTCTGGCCATTTGTAGATCGAATAAAAAGAACGAAAAAAAGATTTACAAACGACAGTATTTCTCCAGCGAGATCCGAACCGACTTGTATATCAGCCATAGCACTGAAAATCGAGTATGTTTCACTAAGCCAACATGACTCTGCTGTGGTGTACTGTTTTTCGTTACGTCCATAATTCCTAATGTAGATTACTCTGAATGTGACATTAGAGAGCAATCTTAGCTCAGGTGTCAGACGTCAAATTTGGGTTCAAACAACGAATTTTACTTGATCAGTGTCACATCTTAAATAGAAGCCATTTGGAGTATTTCGTCGATATGACAAGAGCGTACATTGTTAGACATATAAGATGGCCGAGCCGCCTCAAAAACGAAGTGCGAGTCATTCACTTAAGGCAAATAATATTGCCGGTCACCCCTCAGAATTCTAAGTCCCGCCATATGCAAGACTTGGTAATACTGTAGGATTTGGAAGCGTAAGTTATGTCATTTTTCTCGAAGTGTTACAGAAATATATCTGCTCTTGGTGTAGTGGTAAGCTTTCTGCTCTGTAAACGTAAGGCTCCGCGCTAAATTCCACTCCATTCCCCAGTTTCTTTAAATCGCAGATCAGGTATCTGCTAAAGTTATCAGTGTGATGGAACATCAAACATAATTAGTTTCATTTTCTAATAATAATAGCAAAAAGTGCCAGGAAGATTTCCGACAAACAGCTCATGATTGCGTCAAGGTCAGAACTACACTCCTGGAAATGGAAAAAAGAACACATTGACACCGGTGTGTCAGACCCACCATACTTGCTCCGGACACTGCGAGAGGGCTGTACAAGCAATGATCACACGCACGGCACAGCGGACACACCAGGAACCGTGGTGTTGGCCGTCGAATGGCGCTAGCTGCGCAGCATTTGTGCACCGCCGCCGTCAGTGTCAGCCAGTTTGCCGTGGCATACGGAGCTCCATCGCAGTCTTTAACACTGGTAGCATGCCGCGACAGCGTGGACGTGAACCGTATGTGCAGTTGACGGACTTTGAGCGAGGGCGTATAGTGGGCATGCGGGAGGCCGGGTGGACGTACCGCCGAATTGCTCAACACGTGGGGCGTGAGGTCTCCACAGTACATCGATGTTGTCGCCAGTGGTCGGCGGAAGGTGCACGTGCCCGTCGACCTGGGACCGGACCGCAGCGACGCACGGATGCACGCCAAGACCGTAGGATCCTACGCAGTGCCGTAGGGGACCGCACCGCCACTTCCCAGCAAATTAGGGACACTGTTGCTCCTGGGGTATCGGCGAGGACCATTCGCAACCGTCTCCATGAAGCTGGGCTACGGTCCCGCACACCGTTAGGCCGTCTTCCGCTCACGCCCCAACATCGTGCAGCCCGCCTCCAGTGGTGTCGCGACAGGCGTGAATGGAGGGACGAATGGAGACGTGTCGTCTTCAGCGATGAGAGTCGCTTCTGCCTTGGTGCCAATGATGGTCGTATGCGTGTTTGGCGCCGTGCAGGTGAGCGCCACAATCAGGACTGCATACGACCGAGGCACACAGGGCCAACACCCGGCATCATGGTGTGGGGAGCGATCTCCTACACTGGCCGTACACCACTGGTGATCGTCGAGGGGACACTGAATAGTGCACGGTACATCCAAACCGTCATCGAACCCATCGTTCTACCATTCCTAGACCGGCAAGGGAACTTGCTGTTCCAACAGGACAATGCACGTCCGCATGTATCCCGTGCCACCCAACGTGCTCTAGAAGGTGTAAGTCAACTACCCTGGCCAGCAAGATCTCCGGATCTGTCCCCCATTGAGCATGTTTGGGACTGGATGAAGCGTCGTCTCACGCGGTCTGCACGTCCAGCACGAACGCTGGTCCAACTGAGGCGCCAGGTGGAAATGGCATGGCAAGCCGTTCCACAGGACTACATCCAGCATCTCTACGATCGTCTCCATGGGAGAATAGCAGCCTGCATTGCTGCGAAAGGTGGATATACACTGTACTAGTGCCGACAATGTGCATGCTCTGTTGCCTGTGTCTATGTGCCTGTGGTTCTGTCAGTGTGATCATGTGATGTATCTGACCCCAGGAATGTGTCAATAATGTTTCCCCTTCCTGGGACAATGAATTCACGGTGTTCTTATTTCAATTTCCAGGAGTGTATTTATGGTCGAGAACTTCCTCGCCCCACAGCAGCTAACGGCTGCCGACCAAACAACCCCAGCCGCCAACGTGAGAAGTCTCCGACTAGATGAACACGACGCTATACTATGAGTGTATTTATCATCGGTCATTCTCTTATTTGCCGTTTTCGTAATTATCTCGCAGTTACAATTTGGATTTTGTATGCCTGAAATTAGGAACGTAGTTCAAGTGTAATAAAGAATTGTAGCAAGTGGAAAAAGTCTAATATTTGGAACATATTATTCTCTTTGGGTTTAGTGGAGGGGTGAAAGCAAAAGAAGAAGCTCTGAACCCTTGTATCGTGTGTGGGCGAGTGGTTTTGGGCAAAACACGTCATAAAAAGAGTTTTTTACTTCAAGAAACATTGTTCTGCCATGAATGATTTTGCACATTCAGAAATCCTCGATCACAGACATTCAATAGGTAAAGTTCAGAAGTCAGGAGCTGTAGTACAGCACACACTAATTTAAAACAAAAATCAAAGGAGTAACTAATAATGCACTTTTGCTTGATCGTCATCAGTTGGCTCATTAACAATTTCAATGAAGAATACCTCCTGGTGACAAGTTATGACGTCTTTATAAGAACTTCTTAAGAAGAATTAATGGCTGAGCCCTAACAAAAGACATACGATTACGCTCGAACAAAGGGTAGTTTGAACAAAATATTTTTCCTATGGTGACTCAGAAAAGGTGTTGTGCATTACCAAAATCTCCACTGGGGAGAGTATGCCACAGGTGGTATTTTTTGCGGAAGAACTAAGCGATGTATCGGCTGTAGTGTAAAAAAAATGACCTACAAAGTTTCATAACGTGTTGGTATTATACGGTAACACACTCCGCCCATTTCACTAACAAAACTACCCAGGAGTTGGAAAAGTCATCCATCACGCACTTAGTCTTCTGTTCTTATGCCCTGAAATGGTTACCTTTCAAGCTCCTTATCGGAAAACTCCTCTCCGGACGAAAATACGTTTCAAACCTTGTTTAACGCCATCTTTACTCAGACGCAGTAAGTTTCTACAGGCGTGGACTCGATAAATTACCTGAGCGTTGTCAGACTGTTTTAGATAATGCAAGAGAATATCCTATTAATTAATTTCTCTCTGACGTTTATTGTTGTGTTCATTAAAGAATGGTCAACGCTATTAAAACATACACTGTGCTGTTTCAAATGTAATTCAGATTACCACGATATCCTCACGACGAAACTCTGTTCTAATGGAACATAAAGCATCTGTAACAAAAGCGTGCCCATGTCAGTATGAATTAGTAAGACATTACTCACTCCGGTCTTCAAAAAGGTCGGTGTTTACTTGCTATCCTGTGTCACAGTGAAATAGTATGGAAATTTTTATTTCATATGTAAAATTTCCTTATTGATTTTCGATCTGGCTGCTTCTAGCTCTGTCACTACACAGCTAAAAATGTATCCTTCATGGAGACTGGAACCAGAGTAGCCCCCAGCTCATAGGCGACGATATAACCTCACAGCTAGTGGAATACTACAGCATTGTGTTCTTCCTTACTGCTCCAGTGCTGGCTACGACAGATAAGCTCGCAACGAAAAAGACGAGATTAATTGCAGTTTCCACTTAGAATGACTTTCCTGGACTCAAAACCGAAAATTGATAACTTTACTTCACACCTTATATTAAAATTACTCGGATTATTTAAGAGAAATGATACGAATATATCGAGTGAACTTTTTAGGCTAATTCTGTGTCATTTAGCAAGTAATTGATCGGTCACAGGGTTGCCAAACATATCTTGAGTTTTTGCTAAGATTCAATTATACTTCCACCAGGGACTGCCGGCCTTCAGCGGTCTAGGAAGTGACTACAGTACGTGTCTCAAAGACGTGGCAGCCGATAGCTGAAATACTCTATGTCAGTGAGTGTTATTCGAGCTTCTGTAACTGAGTTTAGGGACTACAGCGACATGACTAACACTATTTAAATGCTCATGCTCTGCTGAACAATTCTTTCACTGGTAGAAATTAAGTATGTCCTATAATCTGATATAGTGGTAGTTTGGCGTTATGCGTTAGCAGCATTTGGATAATCTCTGCAAATTCTAGAACCATTTGCCTATGGTGGCTAAAACCATCTTTACATCCCAGTGTGTTCGAAGCCTGCTGATAATTAATCAGTTAATAGGGAACTGAATTTTTCCACCGTGTCTAATTTGTAAGCTAAGCGCATCATACGTTATGACACAATAACGAATGTAGAAAATGTGGGCTTCAGTGGTGTGGCAGATTGATCCCACTTTCTTAGTTGTGAGGTAGGTGTGCGGTTCATACTTCTGGCATTAATTCTAAATACATACGAAGAGATCTTCTTTACTTCTAGTAATGGAAAGTGAAGAATGTCAGGTTGTGCCGTAGTTGAGATACACATTGTACACATCATATCACATTGCTACCAAATTGAGCAGAGCCGGTTTAGGTTTGGCCACAGCACAGGCGGAAATCGCTACAAGCAGGAACTCTGTCGCCAGTGAGCTTCCTTACACTATAAACTTTAGTGTATTTAATGAGCCAGTCGTCATTTTATGTCACAGAGCTCTTACGTAATTTGAACTTGAGACGCTGAAAAATTTGGTGCTAGACTGGGATTTAAATTCGGATCTTCTCTCTCGTGGTATCTGACCCACAAGGACCGATATAGTTGGACTATTTCGCTAATTTCCCCAAGACTGCAAACTCCTTAAGTTCTCCACGATAGGCAGGTATATGGGTTCGATCCTGTTCAGCACAAAAATAGCCGTGCCCTACCATATGGATGCTGAACAGCTAGTGATAAATAATTTTCCTTTTTAATGTCTCTTTAAGCGTTGTCCACAATAACGATAGGTGCTCTTATTTCTAGTCAAAGATGCACGCATCTCATTACTGGTGAGAAAACACATGGATGGAAAAAAACGGCGGTAGGTGGCTGGTTCGATACCCGATCAGGTAAAAAAATTGCATCCTCACTTCTAATTCAAACATCGACCGCTGGTTAAAAAATTCTATATCTAACATCTGATTTTACTCAGTTATTAACCTGGGTTCGAGTTCCTGTTACAGGACTTTACATCATGGCGCTTGGTTTTAAACACGTGCAAACTTTGTCACTTGAAATTATATTAAACGTTTTTCGTGGTTAGTAAACAGGGAGATAAGGGCCTTGATAGCATTCCAGGCAGGGCAAAAAAAGTGTTCAAGTTCAGGTTTACTAACTGATACCGGTGAAAACTTCGCTGTTTCTCGACTCTTTACACCTGCTCACTAAAGACAAATGTTGTTGTGATCCAGTCTCGCTCAGGCACTAAAGTTTTGCTTAGTTACAATGGCTGTAGGTGCTTGGTTTCAATACAGATCCAGAACAAATAGTTCATGTTCAATCATGTGCAGAAATAATTCCTCGATGATGAGTACAGAGAACGTATTGGTGATAGTTAATGTTCAGATTTCCATAGAGCGCCTGCTGCTGTTAATCGCGTTCCTTGTAACTGGTTAGTTCAACATCCAGTTAATGACAAACCACCCGCTTCAGGTGTGGGTAAACCTTCTAAGAGCAAAAAGACTTCGAACTGTCACAGAACTTCAGGAGTCCAGGTATTGTCTCAAAATTTCTTGTCCATAAAAATATTTAATTTTGCCTGAAGACTGCTTGTGACTTACGTGGCCGTACAACTTACATTATCAGCTGGTACAGCAAGATGAGCTTTACACAAGAGCCGGTCGGGGTGGCCGAGTGGTTCTAGGTGCTACAGTCTGGAACCGTGAGACCGCTACGGTCGCAGATTCGAATCCTGCCTCGGGCATGGGTGTGTGTGATGTCCTTAGGTTGGTTAGGTTTAAGTAGTTCTAGGGGACTGATGACTTCAGAAGTTAAGTCCCATAGTGCTCAGAGCCATTTGAACAATTTTTTTGTGACTTACTTGACGGAGTTACTTAAGTCAAATGCTGTTGAATGTGTTAGTGATTTTGAAATGTCACTTACTGTAATAAAATTAAGTTTATAAGCGTTAAAGATTGCCTCATTTCTAATAACGCATTCCCTAGTATTTTCACTATTGTGGTATGGATTAATTAGATTAAAGAACAGTTTTCTCTAGTGATCTCTTGCCGTATCCCTTTTTTATAGTCAAACGACTGTACTGCAAAGAGATCAGAGGACCTGCAAGACAGCTAACTTTCTGTGAGCTACATGCAAGTCAGTCGAAATGAAATTAGATCGGTCGCTGCTTTCGAAACTATTCATTCATGATACACATCTGTTGTCGCTTATAGCGCTGAAAAACCACAATAGAGCTGCTATCGTCATCGTACTGAATGACGAATGGTACAAAATGTAATGGGGAGCAATTCACAAGTGGCTTGTACCCATTACAGTTGCACAACGAGCTATACCTGGCTCAGCGCTTTATTACTCTTGAAAATCTACAGGTTTTCACCACTGTGATAAAAAATGGTATTATATCATTGTAACTTGACATTGTTTCACCATTATGTGTATAGTAAGTCCCCTTCTGCTACGAGCTGTTCAATTTCAATACGGTTTTGTGAACTGTATCAGTTGAAGCATTTTTATTTTCCACTGTACTTATCCTCTGTCCCCCACACCTTTCCACAGTACTTGTAACAGAATAAAGTGACTTACATTTCCACATCTTCTAAGACTAATTTGTTTTAGTATATAATTCCCTTACTTACTGTCTATAGCAGACACTAAGCAGACTGAGTTGATTTCTGCACGAAAGGTAAATACAGTACGTTTTGATATAGAACTGGCCACGTTAGTAAACACAGGTGTTCGTACGAGGACCGTTTCTTATCTTTCGAGTGTCATCAGGTGCAGCTTTTTCTCTCAAAACAGATTTATTGGAAATTAGAATCTATCATTTCTTTTTTTGGAACGCCTCTTGGTCGTATTTAGTATAATTTTTTACTGATGTGTTAAAATACTCAGCTATATATTCAGTTTCGAGACATCTGTTATGAACTGACATTCATGGTTGATTAAAACGTTGCGCGAGCACAGAACGGGAAACACTGATGTGTAAAGGAAGTTTTGTAGAAAATTACCTGTTTCGATCCAGAGGCTATGTGTGAATCATTCTGTTGTAGATTAAATACTTGATTGAAATCGAGAAACAAACTTTTACGTTTTCAGTTAACGTTTTTCATATAATAAGACTACCTGTGTGTTACATGAGATAATGAAGGATATTTTTATTTCAGGGTCGTTTAACGCAGCTAGTAATAGCAGCATGTTACTGTGTGCACTTTACTTTCCAGAAACACCATATTCTCATAAAAATTCTAATTCAGCGTGAAAAGCAAGCATGTTTTCACATCCTTATTGATATATTGTAAAATACTTTTGATCTGAGAAGTATTAAGAACAGTACTTAACACAAAAATTAATTTTTCACAAAATAGAATATTCAGCACACAAATTGATTGCAAAGTAGCAGTGCAGTCTGAGGAGTATTACAGATTTATGTAGACTGTGGGTTCTTATAACCAAGACATTATATACAGATGCCGAGGCGAATGCAAAAGTCAGAAGTGATAGTAAGATGGCAGTACTGGGCAGTAACTAGACATCTGATTTTTAACTAAAAATTTTGCTATCAACTTCTCTCATGTACAAAATAATACTGAACGAGAAAATATGATGGACACCTCAACATACATATTTAGTACTATTCATTGAATACATAGTGTATAAGTACATTAATAATTGATAAAGCGATTAATATCATGCCCAATTAAAGAACATGTAGCATAGTTATCAACAACTGTTAAGTGAAAAAAAATTAATCTTGAAGTATCCCTGAAATACTGAGATGATTCATTGTAAGACAGTTAAGGAATGATTCTGAACATTTAGTGAGGACGATCCATTATTATAAATAAGTACTCTAAAATATATATTCAGCAGCTGTAAATAATATTTAGACAAATAATTTGACTATGTGTTTTACTATCTAACATAACTGAAGTACTATTTACCATATAAGTGATACTACATCTGATTCAAGACCACATTGGCAATTCTACAACATGGGTCAGTCCTTGGTCTTCGACGATGAAGAGGAAATTGATTGTAGAAAAATTAAATGAAAGCCTGTCATAGAACTGACAATCGAGATTTCGTAAAAAGTGTGCTGATGTAATTGAGTAATTTAACAATAAATTATAATGGCTGTTACATATTTATATTCATTTTTACCAGTTTTTACTCTACGTAATATAAATGATTATCTGTGTAGGGACTTAGTTTTTAAATGGTTTGCTTCTTTGAGAAATCAGAGCAATGGTATAATACATTGCTGTCAAATATTAAAAGAAGTCTCTGATTTCTTGAAAAACGAAGACTTCTTTTAATCTTTGGTAGCAGTTTATTGTACCACTTTAATCTCTAACAGATTGTGCTACTTTGGATCATTACTCTACTATATTTTGAGAAAGGTGACCTTCATTCAGTTTTTGTTGTGAACAGAATTGTTTGTGTAATGTGTCCTTCACTTTACATTGTAAGGCATCTGGATTTTATGGACCTTACATGAGCTTTATCCATAATGTCAGTACAATACAGTATGTCACCCTCAAAAAATAATAAATATATTATATCAACAAAAAGCAATTGCAGTAATCTCATGTACCGAAAACTAACAAAACGATATCTACCAATTTGGAGATGAACTGAGCAGGTGGTTATGGCATTGGAAAACCCAACTTAACAAGAGAACAGCGAGCTTCAGTGCAGAAAGGGATAAGGCCAGAACAATACATTTTTCCTTTTAAGAGTAAGTGGCTGGACAGCTTTAACAGGGCTAGGAAGTGACCCAGAAAGAAAAATAAAATTCACCTCTAATGAGGCAGTGATTGGTTGAAGCCATACTGTGCAATGCAGACGCGACACGGTGGGGAGATTATATAGAAGCATTTTGAGAACTAAAATTTCTAGAGCTCTCTCTTGTCTTGTGGCAGACTGCACAAGTGTGTGGAAAATAGTGAGGGCGTTGAGAGCTTTGCTCCTACGAAGTGTGGATGATATGTTTCATGTATCAATGTGACAGATAGCAAAGAGGTAGTTAATTATTCCTAAAGGAACTTCTGAGGGCAAAGAAATTGTGCACATCACTCCAACCCTTAGCGAGTGTGTAATAGCCATTATTTCGACTAGGGAAAAATTAACGTTCTACAGAACGCAGGAAAGTTGAAGCTGTGTGAATTCAGTCAAGGTCAGAGTAGGGAATTAGCATTGCAGATCCAGCACAGAGACAACGCTGTTGCAGATCCCGCTCGGTAAAGTACCATCGCACATTAGGCCACAGTAAATGTTGAGTCGAGATTTTGAATATCAAAAGCTAGGATACTAACCTACTCTCACATTGAGTACATGAGAGTTTTTCATTGGTTTAAAAAGTAAAATTATTCCCCACCAACTCAGTGCATTGAACAGCAATGCCATTGTACACATAAGTTAGCTGGTGAAGATTTTTAATCATTCTTGCCTGTGATAAAAATTTTCAAACGTAGCAATAACGAATTTAATAATGGTCAATATGCCCAGGAGTTAAATATTTTGTTATTGAGTGTTGGAAGTAACTGAACACGATTGTTATGTATCGCTTAACTCCTGAAAGCACAGTGATAATCTGTATGTAGAATGAAAAAGGGAATAGCTGTTTTGTCTTTCTAGAATAGATCCCTAACTTTCACTTTTATTAATAAATGCATTCTAGTTTCGTGACAGCAGCATTTCTAATTCCACCTAATATTGGCTGCCTTACAGTGCCAGGTTCGTACTTATATAGGATGTCTGTTTACCCCCTAGGCTTGAGAAGACAGTTCAGAAGTTTTGTCCAATTTGCGCGCTTCACAATGGATGTAAATATCGATGGACATATCTCTAGTGCAGGTAAGGTACTCAACTTTTTAAACATCTACATGGACATCCAGTTCATGACAAACCACTTGTTTCAGGAACGATGTTTTACAGGTGCAGGGAAATTTTTTAAGAATAAAAAACTTTTGAATTGTCATAGAAGTTCAGGAGTCCTGATATTATGTCAAAATCTCTTATTCATAAAAATATTTAATTTTGCCTAAAGACTGCTTGCCTGTCTTAAGTGATAGAGGTAGTTAACTCAAATCCTGTTGGATGTGTTAGTGATTTTGAAATGTCACTTACTGTAATGTCAAAACGGATACAGGAGTCGGTGAACACAGGGTTATTGTAACGAGATTGAATATTGTAACCACCAAATCTTCCCAAAATAAACGAAAAATATATCTATTCAAAAAAGCAGATAAAAATTCACTTGACGGCTTCCTGAGAGACAATCCCTACTCCTTCCGAATTAACAATATAAGTGTGTATCAGATGTGGCTTGAATTCAAAGAAATAGTATCGGGAGCAATTGAGAGATTTATATCAAATAAATTAACAAACGACGGAGCTGATGCTCCTTGGTACACAAAACGGACCAGAACACTATTGCAGTGACAACGAAACAAACATGCCAAATTTAAACAGATGCAAAATCCCAAAGATTGGCGATCTTTTGCAGAAGCTCGAAATTTAGCGTGGACTTCAATGTGAGATTCTTATAACAGTTTCCATAACGAAACTTTGTCTCGAACTCTGGCAGAAAATGTGAAGAAATTCTTGTCGGATGTGAAGTATGCTAGCAGTAAGACGCAATCAATGCCTTCTCTGCGCGATATCAATGGAGATACTATCGAAGATAGTGCTTCCAAAGCAGAGTTATTAAACAGTCTTCCGAAATGCCTTCACAAAAGAAGACGAAGGAAATATTCCAGAATTCGAATGAAGAACAGCTGCCAACATGAGTAACGTAGAAATAAATATCCTCGGAGTAGTGAAACAACTTAAATCACTTAATAAAAGCAAGTCTTCTCGCCCAGACTGTATAAGAATTAGTTTCCTTTCAGAGTATGCTGATGCAATAGCTCCATCTTTAACAATCATATAAAATCGTTCATTTGACGAAAGATTCGTATCCAAAGACTGGAAAGTTGTACAGGTCACACCAATATTGAAGATAGGTAATAGGAGTAATGCACTAAATTACAGGCCCATACCATTAACAACGATATGCAGCAGGATTTTGGAACATATATTGTGTTCGAACATTATGAATTACCTCGAAGAAAACGGTCTATTGACAGACAGTCAATATGGTTTTAGAAAACTTCGTTCTTGTGAAACATAACTAGCTCTTTACTCGCATGAAGTTTTGAGTGCTATTGAGAAGGGATTTCAGATTGATTCCGTATTTCTGGATTTCTGTACCACACAAGCGGCTTGTAGTGAAATTGCGTGCTTATGGAATATCGTTTCAGTTCTGACTGGATTCGTGATTTCCCGTCAGGGAGGTCACAGTTCGTAGTAATTGACGGGAAGTTGTTAAGTAAAAGAGAAGTGATATCTGGCGTTTCCCAAGGTAGTGTTATAGGCCCTTTGCTGTTCCTTATCTATGTAAACGATTTGGGAGACAATCTGAGCAGCCGTCTTCGGTTGTTTGCAGATGACGTGTCGTTTATCGATTAATAAAGTCATCAGAAGATTGAAAAACGATTTAGAAAAAGTAGGGTGCGGAAATTTGGCAATTGACCCTAAATAACGAAAAGTGTGAGGTCATCCATATGAGTACTAAAAGGAATCCGTTAAATTTCAGTTACACGATAAAAATGTCCAATCTAAAAATTCAACTAAATACCTACAATTACGAACCACTTAAATTGAGAGGAACACAGAGGAAATGTTTGGGGGGAACACTTTGAAAGTGCTACAGATCTACTAAGAAGACTGTCTACACAACGCTTGTCCGTCCTCCTTTAGAATACTGCTACACGGTGTGGGATCCTTACCAGGTAGCGTTGACGGAGTACATCGAAAAAGTTGAAAGAGGGCAACACGTTTTGTAGTATCGCGAAATAGGGGAGAGAGTGTAACTGAAATAATACAGTATTGGGGGTGGACATCATTAAAACAAAGACGTTTTTCATTCGGGCGGAATCTTCTCACAAAATTGTATTCACCAACTTTCTCCCCCGAATGCGAAAATATTTTGTTGACGCCGACCTACATAGGGAGAAATGAGCACTATGATAAAATAAGGGCAATCAGAGCTCGTACGGAAAGCTATCGGTGTTCGTTCTTTCAGCGCGCTATAAGAGATTGCAGTAATCGAGAATTGTAAAGGTGGTTCGATGAACCCTCTGCCAGGCTCTTAAATGTGATTTGGAGAGTATCGATGAAGATGTAGATGAATAAAATTGAGTTTACAGGTGGTAAGGAGTGTCTCATCTCCAATGACACAATCCTAGACCTTGCAATATTTTGGTATGGATTTATATCTGGACTGATTTCCTTAAAGAACAGTTGGCTCCAGCGATCTATTGTGGTATCCATTGTGTACAGTCAAATGACTGAGACCTACAAGACAGCTACGTTATGTGTGCTGCATAGAAATCAGACGAAACGAAATTCAGGTCGGTCGGATACTTTTATATATGATAGTACATGCACAGATAAACAAATGATTACAGCTTCAGAGGAGTTGGATGACTTATTCAAGAGAAACGCTTTAAGAATTAAGCAAGTCAACAACACCTTGTTCCCATTCAGGCCCTTATGGAAGCAGTTATAAGGCTTGGCGTTGGCTGATAGAGTTCCAACATCTCCCCAATTGGTGCGTTAGGTCGGCAAAAACCGCGCTGGTTAGAGGTCCCAGATCAGCCCAGACCAAAACTCAATTTGAGCAGCCTTCCTGACAATGCTAGGATTTGGCAAGCGCGAAGACAATCAGTAAGAACTCTCGCTGTGTAAAGGTGCCCATTGTCTTGCTGAAATGTGAGCTCAGGATGGCTTCCCATGAAGGGCAACAAAACGGGATGTAGAATATCGTTGATAAACTGCTGTGTTGCAACGGTGTAGCGGATGGTAACGAAACAGGTCCTGCTATGAAAGGAAATGACACACGTCTGTGGAATGGAATCTCATTGACTTGAGTGGAACTGTCTTTAGTGATGTGAAATGGGCCGTGATGAGGAGCGAAGACGTCCCCAACAACATTAGTGTACCAAGCCGACTGTCGCCTGCCATGTGGCCGGAAAACCAGGAGTGGTGGTCTGAGGTGCCATTTCTTTTCCCAGCAGGGTCCCTGTGGTTGCCATCCGTGGCATCCTTACACCACGGCGGTACGTCGACGATATTCTACGTCCCATTTTGTTGGGTTGCATGGAAAGCCATCCTGGGCTTACATTTCAGCAAGATAATGCCCGCCCGTACACGGCGAGAGTTCACTGCTTCCTTTATCCAGCGATACGCATCATCTGCATTTAGAAGTGACAACAAGACTGTATCTCTAGTGTTGGGATTGGGTGGGTGATGTGACATGGACCAGGACGAAATGGAGCCACGATAATGCTACAACGAAGCAGACTACAAAGTTTAATCTTCTTGCACCACAGACGCTACAGTTTGGTGTCATTAGACGTTCACCTTCCAGACGAAATTTTAAGACAAGCTTTTTTAATCCGAGTTCGTAGTTTTTCAGATAATTACAAAAACTGTTTTAAATGCCTCACCCTGTATACTTGACTATAGTAGTCTCACTCCACCCCCTAGCCACCCCCCCTCTTCCCCATGTAAGCAATCGAGATGGAAAAGTCTAAGGCTACGTCATCTAGGAATAGTAGTTAACCAGACGCTGTAAGAAGCAGCAGACTGGGAAAATAGTAAAGGCAGTCAAAGACTTCAAAATGAGGGACAGATAACAGAGGATGTTGGGTCCAATAGCGGCATCAGAGACGGAAAGATTAGCACAACAGTATTGGAGGGCAGCGTGGAGGGTAAAAATCGTAGAGGGAGACCAAGAGATGAATACACTAAACAGATTCAGAAGGATGTAGGTTGCAGTAGGTACTGGGAGATGAAGAATCTTACACAGGATAAGTAGCGTGGAGAGCTGCATCAAACCAGTCTCTGGACTGAAGACCACAACAACAATAGGGAAGAATGTAGCACGGAATAGAGTAACTCGAAAGGTTGATGACTTAAGAAAAAATGTTTATTTTATAGCTCTCCAGAAGCCAACGATTTCATCCTATTTGTTGTCAATGCTTATGGTTCGGTATTGTTTCATGGACGAATGATTTCAGTCACAAAATGTTCAATACATGAAGTGCTGTACTAGATCTCGTAAAATGTTTCCAAGGGGAAATGTTCGTGCGGCACTTGGGGAAGTGTGTTTCCGCTATAGTGCTTGCGTTGCGATAGGAGAATCTTTACACGATGAATAACACCGACTGCGTATGGAACTCTATAACACCACCCTACGGAAGATACATTGTAGTGCCTTTTAATGTAGTCATATTCCGAACTGGTGATTTTGTGATTTTTCCTTCGTATAAGGAAACGGAATCTTATGTTGCGGTCGGGAAGTGACCCCAAGGGTGGTGGAGGAATCGGTCGTTCGTAGGTGAGGACGAAGCGCCGCTTCCTCGCGTGGTCGTGATTATGAGGTAGACCTAAAGTAAGGCATCCATGACTTTTATAGTCCTTTATTCATGTTATGTACAGATATTGCTATACAGCTGGTGAGAAGACTGTTGTCCTTCGTTACGTAGGTGGCCACAGATGTGTGGCGTGCCAATGTCAGCAGCTGCCTGACTATAGTTCAATTCTTTTATCTTGGCGGTTCGCGCATGCCCGCCCAGACGCGGGAGATTGCTGCGTTGCCAGTTCCACGCGCCAAGAGAAGCAGCACTATAGTAAAGTTCGCAAAGTTACGTTTAGGGGGGAGCGCGCACTTTCTGAAGTAAAGCCCCCACGGCCGCATTAACCCTTTCGCTGCTACACAGACGTGCTCCCCGCATTCCGCGCTCTGTGCGATTTTGTCATCACTGCACTGCTCGCCTGTGCAGACACATGGTGTTTCGACTGCTTTGACACACTTTATCATTCGATCTCACAAAAACTATTTGGCCCAATAATTTGATTTTTACACATCTTCTTGACTGATACCTCCCCCCCCCCTTAAATTACTTAATTTTGTTTCGATGTTCAACGCGGTTATTGTGCAGCATTAGATGTAGTAAACCATTGCACGAAATTTTGAAGAGTTTACAGAGGTAAAAGTCCATAGCGTATACTTTCCATATGGTCGATTTTAGTTGCCACTAGAAATTTTAAAAAATTACATTCAAACGAATAAAATTCATGAAGTACGACACTTCGATATTGTTTTTAAATAAAGAAAATGTTAAGCGCCAAACAAGGGTTGAACTCATAACCTTTCGCTTAACAGGCAAATACGTTAACCATTATGCTGATGCAGCACAACATTTAATAGATTTTCCAAAGGACTTTAAAATAGCATGCAAAATACCGACACACACTGTTAGTATGACTATGAATTACTCACGTTTCGTCGAAGTACAATAGGAAATAAACAATTACCGCTGTTCTTTATTGCGAAAGAGCGGTTCGTGAGAATGATACAAATACCTTACCTTGCTATCGCCTGAATTAGGAGGCTTATTGCTTGTTCGGTTTAATTAATTAATAGAATATGAAGCAGTTGGTATAAAGAATGCTTTTTCCAAACTTTCTATAAAAGAAAGTCTGCTATGTTCAATTACTTTATTTATGACTGAACGTTTCTAAAACTGAAGATACTCGTCCGTGCTCTGCACTGCAGTCGAGCTCTGGCAACGTCGTTCTCTGTTCATTGGCTGATTGTGTTTTGTGACGTCAGATGTGCAGAACGAACCTAAACTCAGCCGCCATCGTAAATGACGCGCACTTTAGTAGGAAGTGTTTGAGAGCAGTGACGGGCGCTGGCGTTAGTCACTGAAGGGTGACGGCGGCCGCGTGCCACCAGCAATGTGTGACAGGCACACAGTGGAAAGGACGGTGTTGAAACTGTAATGTGCTGTTTACGCACTTACAACTGGCGCGTGGCACGTTATCAGTATAGCAGGAAACGTTTTATTTGAAAAGTGCTTTGAATAACTAGTGAAGCGGTTGTTGTGGATCACAGTAAAGGTGTATTAGTACAAGTGGCTCTTTTTCTTTTTTGAGGTCATCAGTCTTCTGACTGGTTTGACGCGGCCCACCACGAATTTCTCTCCAGTGCCAACCTTTTCATCTCAGAGATGCACTTGCAACCTATGTTCTCAATTATTTGCAGGATGTATTTCAATCTCTGTCTTCCTCTTTGGTTTACCCTCTACAGTTCCCTCTTGTTCCACGAAAGTCAGTCCCTCGTATCTTATATCCTGTCATTGTGGCCCTTCTCTTTTTCAGTGTTTTCCACATATTCCTTTCCTCGCCGATTCTGCGCAGAACCTCCTCATACCTTACCTTCACAGTACACCTAATTTTCAAAATTCGTCTATAGCACCATATGTCGAATGCTTCGATTCTCTTCTGTTCCAGTTTTCCCACAATCCATGTTTCACTACCGAACAATACTGTACGCTAGACGTACATTATCAGAAATTTCTTCCTCAAATTAAGGCCTATGTTTGGTACTAGTGGCCTTATCTTGGCAAGGAATGTCCTTTTTGTCATTGTTAGTCTGCTTTTGATATCCTCCTTGCTGCGTCCGTCATTGGTTATTTTACTGCCTAGTGTGACATCTCCTCTCCCCATTTGTTGTCGCTGTTGATGTTGAGACGCTACTGCTACAGCTCGGTCGTTGGAATGGAGACGCGACACGCAGTGATGGTTGTCCCCGTCGGATAACGTGGAACAGCACCTGAAAATCTCTAAAGAAAATTGTTCCTCGCGTAATGTATAAAAGTCCGTTTGCGAGTCAGCACAGACTTCTCAGCGATGCGAACTGCTGATTTTAATTGTCTGTTATGGTTTTATGATGATTTGCTATGCCCAGTTAGTTAGTTATTGCAGTATACAGTGAATCATTCATCACTGGCGTCGTTTCACACCACTGAAGCGAGGAAACATTCATTTGTGGTTATCAGTAGTTGTTACGTTGCTGGGCGGAATTGTTCACTGCGGCACGACGCAAATCCAGAGATAATCTATAATGCTATCTTGCTTTCGTGCGTTGTGATATTATTTTGGCAAAACACTCCTTTCAATGCTCAATGTTCATCAAGTCACTCTTTCAATTAAAATGTTCACAGTTAAGTAATTTTAATCATCAACTATCACACAGTTCAATTAATGATGGAGCCCACACGTGAGATTTCCATTACTGACGAACAATTTTATTGTTCATTCTCAGCAGTTAGTTTATAATTATCACAATACACGCACACCGATGGATCAGATCAATTACGATTCTTTCCAGTTAGGTGATCGTGACAATTACGACAACTTTTACAATCGGCGTATTTGTATTATCTTCGTGTGGTCGTGTTAATGTTTCCTACTCCAGGCTAATCAGGTACTGCAGTCTTCGATACTATGTCCATTCTTCGTTGTAACTGTTCACTTTGATGAAGGTTGAGTTCAACAATAATATCTCCAATAGACTCGCATTCGGGAGGACGACGGTTCAATCCCGTCTCCAGCCATCCTGATTTAGGTTTTCCGTGATTTCCCTAAATCGTTTCAGGCAAATGCCGGGATGGTTCCTTTGAAAGGGCACGGCCGATTTCCTTCCCCATCCTTCCCTAACCCGAGCTTGCGCTCCGTCTCTAATGACCTCGTTGTCGACGAGACGTTAAAACAACACTAACTAACTAACTAACTAATATCTCCAATAATTAAAGTTCATTAACTCGTCGTAGACTATCAGAATATCACTTCAGTTCAAGTTCTCAAGTCAGAATAACTGAGAACAAAGTCCGCGCATCTCTATCATACAATATTACTTTTTTTTTTTAATAGAAACAATTTCGTAACCTTCCGTTTGTAGTACTATAACAAACAGTGGTCTCTCTTGACTTGATAGCAAACAAGCTAGCAAGTGACTAACTATTCCATGATCGAGCATTGTAGACGCATTGAATTTCCTTTTCGCCGCGTTTACAACTATCTTTCACAATAAATGTTATCTCTGACCGACATATTACTTTGGACTTAACTTTCGTCGTACTGATATGCAGTTATTATTAAGATGTTTGATAGCTAATTAAAATAACCTTTCTTTCTTTCTAGCTTTATATCATGACACACTCAGTAATTATTGAAATTGGTGTTCATCAAAACGTTAAGGTGTTATATTATTGTCAATGTTGTTGTACCTGTCAAGATAACACTGTTCCCTACTTTAAATTATCATGACATTCTTATCAGGGTTTTCGGGTTTCTTGGGGTGTTACATATGCCCCCCGGATGATGACGTGGGCATTTTATTTCTCGCTTCGGAGTCCCTATCTAGGTCAGGTCCCTGTTTTTAATTTTCACACACACACACATATATGTACAAAATTGAAATATTACCCCACTCATACACCTACATGTACAGAATTGAAATATTACATTTATCAATACAATCACATGAACTTAATGTTCATCACTTATATAATTCACATCATATTGCACTGTGTCGTCGACGTATCGTCGCACTGACGCTGCGTCAGCACTGGACCATGTGAGCTGCGAAACATGGCCCAGTTCGAAGCCCATTTCTCTTCTCCGAACCCCTGGCGAAGCTGCCACGGCATCAGATCATACCAAGCAGCAGTTACGATCCGATTACTTGAGATTGATTGTTGACCTTTGTTGTGAAGTGGTGTCGCCCCTGGTGATTGTACTAAGGACTCAGTACAATCTGCAGCCTGATGGGCCGCATCACCACTGTCGCGAATCTGTAACACTTAGTTCACACTTATCTCTCTCTTGTGTACTCACAGGACACTACCCGTTTACTGGTTCCTACCAAAACTTTGTTTTTGTGTTTATCTAATAATATTATTCATTAGTATGAATAATCTTTGACATTTCATACAAGTCTCATTAGTGTGTTAACACACAAACCGTTCAACACTATCACCACGTTATTGTTACTGTCCCGCTATTCAAATGATTCTCACTCCCCTTTTCCCTCATCGGTTTCTTTGTCTCTCTTCATTACGGTTTTCACATGCTCTCCTGCAAAATAAGTGATCTTTCTTTTACAACAATTTTCTACGTGAACTGATTCTGATTATATTTCTCAGTGTGTTTGCGTTTACATGAGTGTGATGCCTCTTTGATAACATAACGTGGAGGCTTATTAACAAAAATATTTTAAACAAACATTTATAATTAATCTATAATAAATAATTACTTAACAAAACTCCAACAATTCTTGATGGCTCTTGCAATAACTTAATGAAACTCATAGTAATTAGTTGATCCTTTGTAAAATCTATCATCTTCTTGGATGACTCAATTTATCTTAACTATCAAAATAATTATTATTACTAATTACTTATTTACTAAATCTAGATAGAAAGTTGATACATTGTTAATCTTCTCTTGCTTCACAATTTATTCTGTAGTATAAAAATATGAATTCTGGCTTACCTAAAATACCTTTTTTAATTCTATGTGAGGATAGGCTCCTTTTTTCTTCTGTTCTTCGTCCTCTAGAAGGTAACTTCCAGCGTGTGGTATTTTGACAACTCGGTACGGTCCCTTATACAGACTACACCATTTTCGGTTTAGTTTCTTTTTCTTTGATGTTTTCGGATGATTTTTTAACAACTTAGAGTCACCAACTTTACAACTAATTATGACATCTAATTTCTTATTAATTTTTTTTTGTGTATTAGCCTTATGTTGTAACTGTAAATAAGTTTTACGTATAACCTCATTGTGATCCCTTTCCTTATTACGCATATATGGTAAATTACCAAGCCATTCGTCTCCATATTGTTTATTGAATAGAATTTCATTAGGCGCATAACCGGTCGACATATGTGGTAATTCATTGTACATTATTTCATAACTTTCAATTAACTCGATCCATCGATGATGTTGTTTACCTGCGTATGTCATACGAGCTTCTGAGGTCCAGGGAGATCAGGAACTTCACCCTGTGAAATTTCTGGACGAGTTCTTCTAGCTTTTCTGGTCGAGTCAACAGGCTTCATAATTTTGTTGATATCTCGAGTGTCTAAGACTAATCGTATAGCACCATTAGGCTTAGTTACTGATAATAGTGGGCTAGAATATTCGGACGTCGAGGCCTCGATAATTCCCCAGTCCAACATCTTTTTTATTTCTTTAGTTACCGCTTCCCTTTGTTGACCACGGAACTGAATACGTTGTTTTACAAAATGTGGTATGTGGGTCAGTTTCAATATTATACTCGAAGTTTTTAATCACACTTGGTTTTTTATTGAATACTGGTAAATATAATTTTAAAACCTTACTTAATTCTATTTGTTGTTGTGTAGATAAATATTCAGATTCCCAGACTTTCTCGTCGATGCTCTACATATCAGCCTCAGCATCAGTTGGCTTAACACGGTCATTATTCAGATAATGTAGAGCATTTACCAGAAAACAATTAAAATGCTAACAATATTTCCCTAACATAACTCTTTTCTTCATTAATGTTACCTTCAGTGGTTTGTCGTTAACAATCAAAATACAAACACCTTCTTTAATATCAAGGACTGCACTATAATCATACAAAAAATCCATCCCCCATGTGCACGATGTAGACATCGTAGATACTACCAAGAAAGTACGTTCTATTTCGACTCCTTGCAGCTCCACTGCTACCCGTACCTGCTTAATTATCCTTTGCGCCTTAACGCTAAATGCCCCTGATACTGTGCATCCTGATACTGTTAAAGTGATTAATTTCTGCTGTCGACTAACCACATTTAGGCAATTAACTGTCATTACACTGACCGTTGGCCCCGTATCAATTACTGTATTTACCGGTATTTTATTGACTTTTGCTACCACAATAGCTTGTAAAGTAAACCCACTCTTATTTAATTCAGCCCTTGCTTCATTCATTAAATCTTCTTTTGTATCTGATTCATTGTTATGCCTAAGGATGTTTACGGTCTTGCGAAGCTTGTCTCCCTCCTCATTACCAGCCATCCGAGGAAGACCTAAAATGACTGGTTCTCGTGAGACCGTTCGTCATTCAGTATCCTGGGTGGTTCATGCACTTCTACCAAATGTACTTCATTTACCTTTTGGGGATATGCACTGTCTATCACCACAGGCCTTTCATCCGTTAATGGTATAGGTCTATTAGATTCAAAGGACATGCCTTTAGTATTGGTATTTGTCCAACCTACGTTATTCATTTGACATGTCCCCCAATTGGACTTATTTGACGGTTCCGTGGGAGCACATTTGTTTCATCGGCCATCGTCACAACATTGATGGTTTGACGATTGCTGCCTCCCGAACTTCCTTTTCCTATTCGTTGATACCAAATTGACCCTTTGAAAACCATTTGATCCATGTCATTATTATTTTCTACGAATGACCTTTTAGGTTAATTGTAATTCTCCCTTCAATTCTGGTTATTCTTTGGCACGCAATCTACCTGTCCACTACCGTTTTGAGGATTATTTTTATTTCGGTTGAATTCTGGAGAATGCTTGTTATTCTGCTTATTCTGACTCCATTGACAATTACCTCCATTATTCCTAGAATAATAATTATTGCTGTTGTTTTGCCATTGTCTCGCATCCTCCATTGACATATCAATTGAATCTATCAAGGATAGAAATTGCTCTACGTCACTACCAGGTACGTGAATAAGTTTCTCTCTTATATTGAACGGTAATCTTCCTTTTAATACTCTAATGACTTCACGACTCGAAATTGCTTCAGTCCAATATCTTGTTTTGTTAAAATAACAAAATATTGTCTTAAGGTCTCTTCGTCTGGATTGTAAAACTTAGGCTGATAGACCTCTTTACATAAACGCTCTTGTCGACTTAATGACCAATATTTTACTAAGAACAGTATCTCAAACTCGGAGCATGTATTGCAGGTTTCGCTTATTTCAGCGGCCCACAATGCAGCTTCTCTTATAATTTTAAATACTATGATTGGATCTTGTCAAACTTGGTCCAACTACGCGGAAATATTCTCTTAAAAGAATTGATAAATACCTTTGGGTTAATGTTATTCTTTTCACTAGAGAAAACTGGGCATTGTCTATTCTTCAAAATACTGTGTTCGACTTTTAATGAAGAAATACAACTTCGTTGTACATAGAGACCATCCTCTATATCCGATTGTGTTTATTTCCCACGGTTCACTGGTATACGTGCTACGTTGTATTCGCCGACGTTTCCTCTCGGAGTTAGATTCTGAGTGGCTACATATATATTCATTTTCTGGTTTAGAGTCATGAACATACTGTTGCTCAGATGTTCAAGCCTAACTACCTTTGGAGTTGTGTCTCTGGACATAATCTTCGAAAGTTTGGTTTTTAATTTATTTAAATTCATTAACAAAATTATTTGTTAATTCGTTTCCCTTCTGGGCCTATACTTTCCCTACTTTCTGTGCGGTCCCAAGTGTGGATCGCACCTTATCGCCATTCTCTACGGTCTTAAGCTCTATCCACTCAGAGAGATCTTCTTCAAACTTTTTGCTTTGACCTAATAGGTAATTATCATTCTTCTTATCTGAGGTAATCTCTATTCCACTTAAACGATCTGTTATATTACAATTAGTTTCTGCCAATACCCTTTCTCATATTATTCCAAATTGCTGTGATAAATTACCGACACTTTCTTGTATTTTATCTACATGGTCGATAATTTTTACTTCCTCCTTTTCCCGTTTAAATAGTCTAGATTCCACATCCTCAATTTTATTATCTACATTACCCTGCTGTTCGACAAATTTGTTTTCAAAGATTTGTAGTTATTCCCTAAAATTGGCTTCAATAGCAGCTTGCTGCTGCACTATCTTAGCATCTATGTTACATAATCTAGTTTCTAAATTTGCTTGTTGTTCAGTTAATCTTTTATCTACGTCAGAAAATTTAATATTGCTTGTTGTTCATTGATTTTAGCATTCATATCACCTATTTTAGCATTCATATCACCCAATATATTTAATTTTGGTAATATAACACTAAGTACATCAACACTTCCGGAACTGGTCTGGGCAACACTCATAATATATTCGTGACCTCCTCCTTAGTATCATAATTATTATTATCTGCTAACTCCATAACTTTACTTCCCATTCCAACACCCGATACACTAGGAGTAATTACTTTATCTGATTCTGCAAAGGTTTCTCCTCCTACATTGACTATTGTCCTACTACTTTTCTCTTGTTCAGACAAATCACATAATTCTCCCCCGATTCTGGAACGATTTTATCAGTGTCACTACGTAATCTTATCTTTCTTTTAGACATGATGGTAACTCTTGTTTGCTACGGTGTATTATTATTACAATATTTCAACCACTACTTTACTTCTACGTAACGCAAGTACAATGAACGTTCACTATTACCACTGTGGTAAAATACTCAACTCGACGATACTTGAATGATCACTTATTCTGTTGAGTGCTTACGGTTTCTCGTTTATTTGAGACTGTCGTGGCGTTGTTCTCGTTCCTGGTGGCAGCTACTGTCATTGTCTCTAACAGCTCTCCGATGCACTGCGTCGCCCTCTCGATCACTCGAAGTCGTGATGGGTTAACCCTCGCATTGCAGCTGTAGAGGCGTCAGCTCCATACGTTGTCTCTGCTCTCGTAATTAGTCTGAAGCGTCGGACCATGTGTCGTCCGCAGTCGTTGAATCCTGTTCTGTGGACAAACGCTATATAAATGTCATCGTCGAATACTACGTTGTCTGCTCGATAATTTGTCGGCTAGCGTAGTCAGGCTTTACGTCGTCTGCTAGATGAGATGGCAGCTGGAGTCGTCGGGCCCCGCGCTGTAGGCGCCAGAATGATGTGACGTCCCCTCTCCCCTTTTGCTGACGCTGTTGATGTTGAGCCGCTACTGCTACAGCTCAGTCGGTGGAATGGAGACGCGACGCGCAGTGATGGTTGTCACCGTCGGATAACGTGGAACAGCACCTGAAGATCTCTAAAGAAAATTGTTCCTCGCGTAATGTATGAAAGTCCGTTTGCGAGTCAGCACAGACTTCTCAGCGATGCGAACTGCTGATTTTAATTGTCTGTTATGGTTTTATGATGATTTGCTATGCACGGTTAGTTAGTTATTGCAGTATTGAGTGAATCATTCATCACCGGTGTCGTTTCACACCACTGAAGCGAGGAAACATTCATTTGTGGTTATCAGTAGTTGTTACGTTGCTAGACAGAATTGTTCACTACGGCATGATGCAAATCCAGAGATAATCTATAATGTTATCTTGCTTTCGTACGTCGTGATATTATTTCGGCAAAACACTCCTTTCAATGCTCAATGTTCATCAAGTCACTCTTTCAATTAAAATGTTCACAGTTAAGTAATTTTAATCATCAACTATCACACAGTTCAATTAATGATGGTGCCCACACGTGAGATTTTCATTACTGACGAACAATTTTATTGTTCCTTCTCAGCAGTTAGTTTATAATCATCACAATACACGCACACCGATGGATCAGATCAATTACGATTCTTTCCAGTTAGGTGATCGTGACAATTACGACAACTTTTACAATCGGCGTATTTGTATTATCTTCGTGTGGTCGTGTTAATGTTTCCTACTCCAGGCTAATCAGGTATTGCAGTCTTCGATACTATGTCCATTCTTCGTTGTAACTGTTCACTTTGATGAAGGTTGAGTTCAACAATAATATCTCCAATAATTAAAGTTCATTAACTCGTCGTAGACTATCAGAATATCACTTCAGTTCAAGTTCTCAAGTCAGAATAACTGAGAACTGAGTCCGCGCATCTCTATCATACAATATTACTTTTTTTTTTTGAACAGAAACAATTTCGTAGCCTTCCTTTTGTAGTACTATAACAAACAGTGCTCTCTCTTGACTTGATAGCAAACAAGCTATCAAGTGACTAACTATTCCATGATCGAGCATTGTAGACGCATTGAATTTCCTTTTTGCCGCGTTTACAACTATCTTTCGCAATAAATGTTATCTCTGACCGATATATTACTTTGGACTTAACTTTCGTCGTACTGATATGCAGTTATTATTAAGATGTTTGATAGCTAATTAAAAATAACCTTTCTTTCTTTCTAGCTTTATATCATGACATACTCAGTAATTATTGAAATTGGTGTTCATCAAAACGTTAAGGTGTTATATTATTGTCAAAGATGTCGTACCTGTCAGGATAACACTGTTCCCTACTTTACATTATCATGACATTCTTATCTGGGTTTTCCGGTTTTCTTGGGGTGTTACACTAGATAGCAGAATTCCTTAACTTCATCTACTTCGTGACCATCAATCCTGTTGTTAAGTTTCTCGTTATTCTCATTTCTGCTACTTCTCATTACATTCGTCTTTCTTCGATTTATTCTCAGTCCATATTCTGTACTCGTCATATTGTTCCTTCCATTCAGCAGATCATGTAATACTTCTTCACTTTCATTCAGGACAGCAATGTCATCAGCAATTAATATCGTTTGTATCCTTTCATTTTGAATTTCGCTCCCACCCTCGAGCTTTTATTTTATTTCGGTCATTTCTTCTTCGATGTATAGACCGAACGGTAGGGGCGAAAGACTACAACCGTGTCTTACTCCTTTTCTAGTCCAAGCACATCGTTCTCGGCCTTCCAGTCTCATAGTTCCCTCTTGGTTCTAGTACATACTGTCTATTACCGGTCATCCTTGCAGCTTACCCCTATTATTCTCAGAATTTAGAATATCTTGCACGATTTTAGATTGGTGAACGCTTTTTCCAGATCGACAAGTCCTACGAACTTGTCTTGATTTTTCTTTAGTCTTGCTTCCATTATCAACTGCAACGTCAGGATTGCCTCTCTCGTGCCTTTATCTTTCCTAAAGCCAAACTTACGTCACGTAACACACCCTCAACTTTCTTTTACCTTCTTCTGTACACTATTCTTGTAAGCAAATTGGATGCATGAGCTGTTTAGCAGAAGGTGCGGTAATTCTTGCACTTGTCAGCTCTTGTAGTCTCGGGAATTGTGTGGATGATATATTTCCGTACGGTCAGATGGTATGATGCCAGACTCATACATTCTACACACCAACGTGAATAGTCGGTTTATTGCCACTTCACGCAATGATGTTAGAAATTCTGATGGAATATTATCCATAGCTTCTGCCATATTTGTTCTTAAGCCCTCCAAAGCTCTATTAAACTCTGATTCTAATACTGCATCTCCTATCTCTTCTGAACCGCCTCCCGCTTCTTCTTCTATCACATCAGACAAATCTTCCCTCTTATAAAGGTTTTCAGTGTATTATTTCCACCTATCCGCTCTCACCTCTGCATTTAACAGTGGAATTACCGTTGCACTCTTAATGTTACCATCCTTGCTTTTAATGTCACTGAAGGTGGTTTTGATTTTCCTGTATGCTGAGCCGGTTCTTCCGACAATCTTCTTTTTCGAATTCTTAACATTTTTCCTGCAGCCATTTCGTCTTAGCTTCCCTACACTTCCTAATTATTTCATTCCTCAGCGACTTGTATTTCTGTTTTCCTGAGTTCCCCGGAACATTTTTGTACTTTCTCCTTTCATCGATCAACTGAAGTATTTCCTGTGTTACCCATGGTTTCTTTGCAGTTACCTTCTTTGTACCTATGTTTTTCTTTCCAACTTGTGTGATGACCCTTTTTAGATGTCTTCATTCCTCTTCAACTGCACTGCCTTTTGAGCTATTCCTTATTGTTGAATCTACAGCCTTAGAGGACTTCAAGTGTATCTCGTCACTCCTTAGTGCTTCTGTAACCCACTTCTTTGCGTATTGATTCTTCCTGACTAAACTTCAGCCTACTCTTCATCACTACTATATTGTGATCTAAGTCAGTATCTGCTCCTGGGTATGCTTTACAACCCAGTAACTGATTTCTTAATATCTGTCTGACCACGATGTAAACTAACTGAAATCTTCCCGTATCTCCCAGCCTTTTTCAAGTATACCTTCTCCTCTTGTGATTCTTGAACACAGTATTCGGTATTACTAGCTGATATTTATTACAGAACTCAGTCTTTCTCCTCTCTCATTCCTTGTCCCAAGCCCATATTGTTCTGTAACCTTTTCTTCTACTCCTTCCCCTACAACTGCATACCAGTCCCCATGACTATTAGAGTTTCTTCGCCCTTTACTTACTGTGTTACCCTTTCAACATTCTCATATACTTTCCCTGTCTCTTCATCTTCAGCTTGCGGCGTCGGCATGTATACCTGAACTATAGTTGTCGGTGTTGGTTCTCTGTCGATTCTGATAAGAACAACCGTATCTCTGAACTGTTCTCTGTAACACACTCTCTGCCCTACCCTCCTATTCATAACGAATCTTACTTCTGTTACACCATTGCCGAGCGGTTCTGGGCGCTACAGTCTGGAACCGCGCTACCGCTACGGTCGCAGGTTCGAATCCTGCCTCCGGCATGGATGTGTGTGATGTCCTTAGGTTAGTTAGGTTTAAGTAGTTATAAGTTATATGGGACTGATGACCACAGCAGTTAAGTCCCATAGTGCTCAAAGCCATTTGGGCCATTTTGTTACACCATTTTCTGCTGCTGTTGACATTACCCTATACTCATCTGACCAGAAATCCTTGTCTTCTTTCCATTTCACTTCACTGACCCATACTATATATAGATTGAGCCTTTGCATAGCCATTTTCGGATTTTCTAGTTTCCCTACCACGTTCAAGCTTCTGTCATTCCACGTCCCGACTCGTACAACCTTATCCTTTCGTTGATTATTCAGTCTTTTTCTAATGATTACCGCCCCCTTGGCAGTCCCCTCCCGGAGATCCGAATCGGGGCTATTCCGGTATCTTTTGCCACTGGATAGATCATCATGTTACTTTTTCAGTTACAGACCACACGTCCTATGGATACACGTTACGTATCTTTAGTGCAGTGGTTTCCATTGCCTTCTGCATCCTCATACCGTTGATCATTGCTGATTCTTCCGCCTTTAGGGGCAGTTTCCACTCCTAGGACAAGATAGTGCCTTGAACCTCTGTCCGTTCCTCCGCCCTCTTTGCCAAGGACGTTGACAGAATGGGGGTGACTTCTTTCACTGGAAGTCTTCGCCCGCCAATGCTGATAATTATTAACCAAAATTTACGCGGTGGTGGTATTCGCACCCGGGACCGAGGAGGTTTTGATTACTATTCAAGGACGCTAACACCCATTTCTTTTCAATTTGTTCGTTATTGTTAGTTCTGTTTGGTCTTAGCAGGCGTCGCATGACATTCGTTGAAGTTCGTTGTTGATCCTTTCACTCGGAGACCATCCAGCTCTCTGACCGAACACGCTGAGCTACCGTGTTTTCGCTTAACAAGTGCAGCATGTAACAGTTTGCTGATAAGTGAGCAGCCAAGGTAAAACATTTCCTGTGGCTGAAAATGGGACAAATGGATTATATTCAAGAGTATAGTATGACATGCATTTGACAGGTAAGCGCTCTGCAATGTTATGAGGAGTGCAGCTGCTATTCAATGGACATGTTATAAAATCACTGAAAAATTAAAGAGAGCTTAACTGCGTAGTCAACATAACCAGGCGTTATTGACAAAATCCCATAGACATAAGGTTAAATGGTTGCTTTATTTCTCAGAAAACTCTAAAGAAACGTTAGACTGAGTGCTGGTCCTGATTCTCACACATACGGCAGAGTTTTATCGTTTGAGGTTATGCTGTA